>NC_143429.1:9423125-9739062 GCF_059467195.1 Physcomitrium patens
ACACACCATTCTTTTCCAACTATGGGTATCATCCAAAGCTTGATTTATTTAGTCCATCAACAAATAACAATCCAGCAGCTGAAGGATTTGCGAAACAACTATCAGAGCTTCAAAATACGTTGAAGCTTCAATTACAATCCGCTCAAGAATCTTACAAGGCGTCTGCAGATAGATTTCAGAATCAAGCACCTACTTTCAAAATTGGAGATAAAGCATGGCTTCTTCGACGGAATATCAAGACCAAGTGACCATGTGATAAGTTGGACTATCGAAGATTGGGACCATTTATCATCCAAAAGCAAATCAATCCAGTGGCTTACCGTCTGGAATTACCGGTTTCTATGAAGGTACATCCAGTCTTTCATGTTTCTTTGTTGGAGCCTTATCGAGAGTCATCTTTTCATGGAAGAGTGCAATGTCTGCCACCTAGTATTGAGATCGAGAACCACGAGGAATACGAGGTTGAAAAGGTGCTAGATTCTCGGTGAAGGTGGGACAAGTTGGAGTATCTTGTTCATTGGTGCGGCTATGACATTAATGAGCAAACGTGGGAGCCAGCTGAAAATCTCACCAATGCGCCGCAAAAGGTACAGGAGTTTCATCAACAACATCCTCATAAACCTAAGTCGGTTCGACAATAGCTTCTTTCTGAAGCTTGTTCACCCAAGAATATAAGAAAGAGAGAGAGCACCACCAAAATTCGTAGTTGATGTAGTTATTTTCTCCAAGATAAAATAGAATTTTTTCAGTAGCCATAGTTTGGTCTTCTAATATGGATAGCCAAGAGATAGATACTATGCCAGTCAGATTATCTCAACCAACTAGTTCACGAAGGCGACCCCGAGATGAAGAACCACCTGTACCACGACGACGACGGAGGATACCAAGTAACCGATCACTGGTGATTGTATTTGAGTCCGAGCCTATTTACGATGGTCAACTAGAAGGCATATTTGCAGGACAATTTCACAATGAAGACACGGAAGTTCATGCTTGGTCAAAAGTTGAAGGAGTGGGCCACTACCGTTGGCTTCAAGGGCCGATGAACCACTTACCTCGTGAACAACAGTTGGAATTCATAGCAGACGTTATGCGACAGATCTTCATTTTTTTACGTTGGTACTTATTGACAACAACATTGCTTCTCAGAAACCTCGAAGCTAAAAGAGGGGGTGATGTTAGGGACATAATACTTAGAACCTTCTAGAGACAAGTTTCTAGAACCTTCTAGAGACAAGCTTCTAGAACCTTCTAGAAGCAAGTCTCTGGAACCTTCTAGAAGCTTCTTAGTTGGTAGAAGATGTTAGGGACATAGTCCTTAGAACCTTCTAGAGATAAGTTTCTAGAATCTTCTAGAAGCAAGTCTCTGGAACCTTCTAGAAGCTTCCTAGTTAGTAGAAGTTGCTTGAGAAGCTTCCTAAATAGGAGTATATATTGGGATCGAGGCTGAAGAGTTCTTCAGTCTCGACAACACATCTCTTGGAGCTCTAGCTCACCTCTCTGGTGTTGTTCTTGTATTCATCTGATTAATCTAGTTCTTGCCAGTTCTTCTTGAACTTCTTGGTAGATATCAAGTCTGTATTCTGTGTCCGTGATACCACATTGAAAGAATTATTTCAATATTACTCCAAATATTTAATTAAACATAGTTCTACAATTACCTAATAGATTCTTCTCAACTTGAACTTATTTGATAGTTGTAAAATAGTACTTTATTTGCTATACAAACCATGTGTTATTATTCACTATAATTTATCTATAATACACCATTCTTTCCAAAATATATTAACATTGAAACAGTTTTTTAAATCACTATATATCAATATATGGTGAAGTTAGATACAATGCATTTGATAGTAGTAAAAAAGATTATGCAATATTTGAAAGAAACTTTGAATGTGAAGTTGTATTCTCAAGGCAATGATTTTGTGATATAAATATTGATTATTTTAATATGAAATTAGATATGATTGGTTAAATTTAAATTTTCTTATAAAAAGATTAATTGTTTATATATGAATAGAAGTATAAATTTTTTATAATTTTTGAAATTTCATAATTAGATATTAAAAAAATATAAGCTTAAAATTTAAATATTTATATGTCATATTTAGCCAATAGTTTAAACTTTTATAAAAATAAATAATTTTAAATTAATATTATTAATAAATCTTTAAATTGATTAAAAATAGTATTTTATAATGTATTAATTTAATATTAAAATTTAATTAATGAATAAGCTATAATTTTTTTTCATAATCTTAATTAATGTTTTAAAATTCTATCATCACAAAATATGTATCAATCAACATTATATTTGATAAAAATACACTTAGATATTAAAAAATACATTATATTCATGTAATGCAATTTATTACAAAAAAATTCAAAATTCTCATTTCAAAGTATGAAATTTGTAAATTGTATAGATATCAAAAGTCTTAACAAGTAAAAAATTTGTATACATATGAAAATTATTTATTCAAAAGTTGTTCAAAATACATAGAAGTGCACATACTTGGAGCAAAAAAATATTTTGCATTTATGTAAAGAAAACATAATAGACATATTAACTTATACTTTGTAGTAATAATTTATATTTCTATCACAAACAAAGGTGATAGTATCAAATATAATGTATACTATAACTTTATATATACCTATGAGTTACTAAAATAACTCACTTGGATATTTAACATAAAAAATGCACTTATTGTGCTTAAAATCACAAATTTTATAAGTTAGTAGTAGATATTTTAAGAGAAATAGACATAGATTATCAATAGCAAATATGCAATGTAAGATAAAATTTATTAAGACAAATTTCCATAGTGGATATGTTTTTGGTATCTACTATTAAATAATGGTCTAATGAAAATAGCCCTTGTTGTCAAAAGAAAAAAAAAAACTTTATTAATAATTCTTAATATATATATATATATATATATAGATATATGTTATTAAAAATAATTAAAATTTAAAAAAAAAGATTAAAAGAGTAGAAGGAAGAAGAAAAAAAAGAAAAAGATGAAGTAAGAAAGAAAGAAGATCAAAAGAAGTAATAGGAAGAATGGAGAAGAGAAGAAAAGAAGGAAGAAGGAGAAAGAAGAGAAAGCAAGAGGAGAAGAGAAAGAAAGAAGGACAGAAGAAAAAATAATAATAATAAAATAAAATAAAATAAAAATTAAAAATGAAGGGTGATCGAGAAGGCAAGAGGCTGCCCCTGAATGGCGACAGCCTCCTCGTTGATAGGGGTCCAGGCCGCCCTGAATCCCCTTCTCTTTTTTTTTTCTTTTTTTTTATTTTTTTTGAGTTTTTTGATTGTGAGTGCCAAAAGCTCAGATTGCTCTGGAATTTTCTTCCGGAGCGCATTTTTTTCCTTCTGTACGTGTATGCGGTCAGAGTGTAGATGGAGACGTTGTGACACAGAAAATTCTCCCCTTCCGTAACAAGAAGAGTTGCACTGGCGCTTCGTGGAGGATGTTCCTGCCGACTTCGATCTGCGGATGTGTTGGTTCAACTGTTATTCGAGACAAAAAAATCTCTCTACCTCATTTTTTTAATTCTTCTCGATTTTCTTTGTCCTAGACTCTGGCGCTTTGGAGGACTTTTCCCTTGTGATTTTTTTTTTGATCTGTTGGAATGTTTCGGTGTAATATTCCTTTGTTTTTTTTGTTTTGTTTTGTTTTGTTTTTTTTTTGTTTTCTCCTCGCCGTTTCCGTCTTAAAGGAAGCGTCAATTCTGCTATGATCAGAGCGATTGCTGGTGGGCGTTGGATCAGGTCTTGTTATTGGTGTGTTGCCCATCGAAGGGAGTAGGTGTGGGCTACTTGTTGCCTTCTTGTAAGCAGTCTACTCGCTCGATGAGCGACAGGGAAGTACCGGCTGAATTCACGGCAGTGTTATTGTTTTCAGTGTTCAAGTCTGGATTGAGGTTCGATTGGAGCGTGATTCAGCTCAGATTAGGTTTTGCTTCTATGAGCTGCAATGCGGCGATCTTGCAACTGCTGCGATGTTTTGGTTTTGTTTCAGTGGAGGTCTTTGAGTTGTCTTCGTTTTGTTAATGTTCAACATCACAAGTAAATTGTAACTTCCGTGTGGCTGATTTGCTATGGAAATGAATCTCTCGCGATGCCATTGAGGCACCAAGAGGGTCGGTGGGGTGCTGTCCGACTCTAGATTGAAGCTTCTTGTTTTTGTTACCTTATGTTGTGCGGCTTAAGAGTTGGCATTATTACATTGCCAAGAGTTGCAGGGCGGCATTGCACAGGTCGAGGCGACAAGGCTGTGTCTTGTTATTTTCTTCTGTTCCAACTTGGTGGGACCTACGGCTAGAACAGTCTTTGATTTGCACTGTGGCTAGTGGACCACGCTCTTGGTTTTTCTTAAAGCAGCGGTAAAAAATCCAAATTCCTTGCGATTCTATGTCGGCATTGTTGTTGTCCCTCTACGTAAAATACCAAGGTTTTGATTTGGATTGAATTTTAAAGTCAATGATCTAGACTTGTCAACGTGATTCAGAAGTAGTTGGCGGTGGCATTCCAGTGTCCCCTCCTGCATTGAATCGCGGTATCCTCCTTGGAGACAAGGTGCATTGAGGGTGGTTGTGATGGAAATTGCACCAATCCAACAACAAGCATTGCTGCCATACCATCGTCCAATCGCCCAGTGAAGGAAAGAGCCTCGTGAAGTGATCTGGCGAAAGGCGCAAGACGGTATTGGTGAAGAATTCGATTTGGATCACTGATCAAGACTAATGCGGAGAGCTTTATCGATCGTGGAACTATGGCGGATAATGACCATGGCAGAGGAGCTGCCGCTTGTGTGGATAAAAATGTGCCGTCTATCGCCTACAGCTACATTGCGCGTGCTGTGGCTTGGTGTTGATCGTAAGCAGGGTGGCGAAGCATGTAGACCCTGGTGGAGTCAACTAAGGAGCCAACCCCTTCCGATCCAGTGAGGCTCTCGGATGGATGAAGTTAGATCAGGTCAATTGAAGTAGACTTGAAAAAATTAGGTTAAAAGAATTTAGGTCAAATTGGATGATTTTGTATATGGATGAAAAATCAATGGATTGGATGAATATTTTTAATATGCATGAATTTTGAATTTAGATGAACTTAAATTGGATGATAAGTTATTCATGGATGAGAAGTCATTCATTGAGGAAAATTTATATTAGGATGATATTTTTATGGATGAAAATTAATCCAAATAATATAAAATCAAACAAAATAATACTAATGATAATTGAATTAAGGATTAAAAGAAGAATTTTGATATATGCAAATTATAAAAAAATATTATTCCAAGTTAATAGTAGAAGTTGGACTTAATTACTTGGGTAATAAAGAAGATTAAAGAGTGAATTGATTAGGATTCAATTGATAATTCTAACTTCTAAAATTTATGTAGCCAATTCACTTGTGGTGAATTAGAATAAACTTCTAATTAGTGGAGGTTTATTTTAGCTCATATTTTGGTATGTTTGCCGGAAGAATTTATCTTATAAGTCTTAGGCTTGATTGGAAGGCAATTATCTTATTGATTTACATTTCTAAACTATTTTATCTTATGCATGTACAATCTTTTGGTATTGTTGAGGATTATTGTTTTGTAGGAATTCAAATTAAAGAGTGAGCTTGAAGAATTTTAGAATAAAATAAAGAAGCTTAATTAAAGATTTGGAGTTATTTGAATGACTAGAATTAAATTAGGATTAGACAAGGATCTTCATCCAAGGTGAACCTCTTCTTCAAGATTGGTTATTACTTTCTTTCCTTATCAATTCCTCGTTGAAGGCCCATCTCTAGTGATTGAAGAGATTTAATCACCCTCTCTATCCCTTGTATCTTCTCTTTTCATTTAATTATAAATTCCTTGTTGGCAGCAATTCTCTAGTAGCAGAAAAATTTAATCACCCTCTCCACCCGCTACACCCCTTCTATTCATAGGTGTAGTATAAAAAGAATTCTTCAACAATATTTCAAGAGTTATTTCATCAATAATTCAAGAAAAAATTATTTGGAAGATGTAAGTAAAACAAAGAAGAGGTGATGTGAAAGAAAAAAGAAGAAAGGAAAGAATTAAAGTTCAAAGGCTACATTCTCAAGGTAAGTCTTCTTGGAACAATCAATTAAGCTTTTAAATTCTTATTAAAGTAACATAAATATTGAATTGAAGAGCAAAGAGCTAGAAGAAGAAACTTAGTATTGAAAAAATAAATAAGAAAAAAATTCAAGTAAGTTTTTTAGTATTTGTGAATTATTTTAATTATTTAAAATTTTAATATATACATGTGGAGTAAGAAGCAAAGAGCAAAGAGTTGGAAGATAGAAGCTAGAAAGAAGAAATAAAAGAGATATTCATCTATTCCCTCTTTTAGGACTTGAATGTAGTAGGTAAGAATAGAATCTTCACTTGTGATCTTATCTTTTAAATCTAATCCATCATCAATTAAGGGGATTTTTTTAGAATTTTTTCATATTGATTTGTTGATAAGTGATAGGGTGGTTGACAATGCAACTAGATGAATTCTTCTTCAAGTTGGATTAATGTATGTAAAGAACTTTTTTGTCCAGTACTTTCATCATTAATCAAGTAATGGATAATTTCCTAACTACATTAATGTAAAGGATTAAAAACTATTGCTCAAGCTCCTTGCTAGCAATGGAATGTCTTTGCATTGAATAATGTTGAAGATCATGCCCACATAAGATTGTATTGTATAAAAATCTAAGAAAAAAAAACCTTGTTTGGAGTAATATTCAAGTAAGCAGTCTTTTTTTAGGTTATTTTTGTTGTGTTTTCTTTCCTTCTTGGAAGAAATATTTAAGTAGAATGCAAGTTGATGAGCATAAGACAATAAAAAAAGTAAATTCTATAAGTTATTTTTTTTGACTTGTTTGATTTTTTTAATTTTTAATTTTTATAGATGATGTTGTCGTTGTAGAAGTTTAATATATTGCTCTACTAGGTCTTATAAACTTATATTATTACAAACTTTGAAAAATCCAAAATCCTTAAGAATTCTGAGACCTCCCTTACCAAACATTAAGACTTCAACTCTTGGACCTGATTTAAATACGCCTAAAAATCTCTTTGAAGAATTTGAAGACCTTTCTTTAAAAGACCTTGAAAAGGATTCAAAAGATTTTTTTATTTTTTATTTTTTAAATTCCTTGGTAGATAGTACAAATCATTTGGATCAAAAGGGTGTTCATTTGCCTCAACTATAAAAAACAATGGATCTAAATGGAATAGAAAGAGAAGAACTATCATCCAATAGGTCAAAGTACAATCTTAATTGCTTTATCTTCTCTTAGACAAGGAAAGAATAGAGACATTAAATTGTATATTTGATGTTTTGAATAAGTGGTGATAAGGTTCGTAGGAACCTTATTCATTGATGATACTTCAAAGCATTTCTTCATTCAAAGATTTGCTAAAGGAGAAACCATTAAAGAAATCTTTTATACATGTCCTAAAGATCTTATAGCGGTCAAACATGCAATAAAGGAAGTAAAACAAATAAACAAAGAGCATAAAAGGCTGTGGCATAAAGAAGACCATAATATCCATAACTTTATATTTATACATGCTAAGATTCTTTATGCATCAAACTCTCAGATACATAAACAATCACCATTAGTTCTTATCCATTATTTTTAAATATTCAACGTCCACTTCTTTCATTAGCTTTGACCTATCCTATTGAAAATAATAGGTAGAAGGAGGATTTATAAAAAGAAATGATGTTATTTCAACTAGAATTTCAAATCTAAATCTTTTATTAAATGATATTGATGATAAAACAATTAGTTGGATTAGCTAGAAATTCCAACCCCAATCCTTCTCTACATCCCACTGAGTCAAGAAGACATATAACAAAATTGTAGTGTATTTAATGTAGACACTCTGGACATTCAATCCAATTTTGTAACTTCATGCTCTTACAAAATCAATGTCCCCAACCATATGACCTTCTATACAAAAATCAAATCTTTTGAGAATATAATATAAGACAAGAAGGATGTAATTTTAAGAACTAAGGTCTAATGAATGAAGTAAGAAAACAAGTAGAATTTCATGTATTTTGTAGAAAAAGATATCCATTTGGTTAATGTTAGATTGAAACCAAGTGAGAAAATTGTGATAATAATCATTCCACAAAATTTTGTAGAAAACTAGATAGAGTGGTTTTTTTTATAACCCCTACATGATAAATATCCTCAATAGTCATTTGACAATTGTAGAGAAAGAGGACGACCTCCAATAGATAATAATCCAAGGTCTCCAAATTTGTACTATGACTATAAAAATAATAGATAAAATCAAAATATGCCTGATGGACTACAAATTAATTCTTAATATATTTTACTAAATTTAGGTTAAGATTAAAATCTTTCTAACTAATCAAGATAAGGCCAAAGATCTCAAGATGTGAAATTTGTGTCTCAATCCTTAAGAGAGTTGGAAGCTATTCAAAATTTTGCCCAATCTAATATCAATTAAAGCTTATTTTTAAATTAAATTTAATAGATTTTTTAAATAATTAATCAAAAAAAAAAGAACCTACCTATGGTATCAATTCTAGTAGTAATGATTAGATTTAGAACCACATCTTTATATGTCCATCATAAAAAAGAGAATAGTGCTTCAAAAAGACCACCTTGCTTCTCAGATTTAGATTTAAATTAAAATAATATGGCTAAATTTGTGAGGTTTTATCTCTCAGTTGCAGAATTATCCTTTCAAATCCTAGTGTTGTACATGAGCCAAGTATTAATCCGAATAATCATAGTTGAGAGGTTTTTTAATATCTCCATAGTTAAAATCTCTCAATAATATAAAAATAGAGAAAAATCTACTATAAGAACTTATAACTTATGGAATGATTTTAGAAAATTAAATAAAAATATCGTGGTTTTTTAACTATTGAATATTTCTCCAATGCTTAAGAAGGCACTAAAAAACCATATTTCTATGAAAAATCAGATAAGGCTTAAAATTTGTGGTGGCAAAAATAGATGCTTATATGAAATGAAGTGACATAAAAGCAATTAAAATTGAGGTTTTTATTGTGGATAAAATAACACTTTATACCATTTTGGATGGTGAGAGTGGTTTGAACATTATTTTCTTTAAAACCATGGAAATATTAGGACTAAATATTACAAGCCCATCTCTCTTTGTTATCAATATAATAAATCAAAGTCCATCTATTTATGTGAGCCAAATAGAAAATTATAAGATATGGATTAAAGAAGAAGAATATGTAGTGGTATATCATATCATTTGGATGCATACATCAAAGGATTTTTTTTTCTTATTATTTAGTAAGTCATGGATAAAGAATTTAGATGCCATAATCAATTAAGGAGAAGACAAGTCCCACATTACCTTTGATCTATAGAAGAATAGAACCAAAATCTCCATACAACCTATTCTTGATTATAAAAAAATTAATCCTATTGATTTGTTAAAAGATAATTGACAATCAATAATTTTAACATTATTTTTTATTTATTTATTTATATAAAAAGTACCATAGTGAGATAATATAATAAAGAGCATTGATTTTGTATTTGCAATAAAATGATCAAATCTTGAGTATCATCTTTAAGGTTTTCTTGTTTGAATTGATTGTAGTATAGAGATTTTTTTCATAAAAATGTCCAACTTTATATCAAAGATGATCTTGAAAAGGTTATAAAAGCTAGAATAGTTGATCTGACAACAATATTAAAGAAAGTTATAACTCTAGCTCTACTCTTACATTCATATTCTAAAGATTCTAAACACTTTCCAATTCGACATATTAGATCATAAACTTCATATACTAAATTTTAAGGTTGTTGTGAGTAATACTTACTCTCTTCTTTATAATACAATATTATAGTAGAAACTTAATAGAAAAGTCATTCTAAAATAGGTTTAGAATTTTGAGGATAGCATTGATGAAACTTCTATACCTTTTGTAATGCATTAACTAGATTTTTTTTATTGATTTTCATGTACATTCATTAATATCCTAATCATGCCAATGAATAAAATATTTTAACTTGCATCTTCTTTATTAAGAATCAAAGATCTTTTCTACATGATTATTTATTTCAATATAAGGAAGTAATGATTGTATTTTTTTCTAAAATAGTTGATTTTAAATAAGCCTCTGAAAGATAAACATAAAAGATGTCAAGGACAAGAACTCGATGAAAGCTAAAGAGTAAGTGAGACTTTTCTCAAAGAAATAGGACAAAATAGAAATATGTATATTAAGAAAGAAATTAGAATGGCTATTGCCAAAATACAAGAAAACTAGAGACCCTTGAAACTAGACTAGAAGCAAGAAAGGAGTTGACAAGAGTGAAGAGGGCTTCACTCTTGCCTCTATATATACTATCTAACTAGAAGCCACATGGCGATGTTCTATAAGACCTCCAATATATGTTGACTTTCTAGGCCACATGCCTTTGCTTACAAGGCAAGTTTTCTATGGATGGACCACGTAGTTAGCTTGTTCTTTAAGCTTCCAATATGTGTGGCACATGGCTAACTTGTTGACCAAGTTTCTAGCCTAAAAGTCAACTATAGACTCCTATAAAGTCAAAGCAGCGTCTATGAAGCTTCTAAGAAGCTTCTCTAGAAGATATTACACAATTAACCTACTTTTATCTACTTTTACATACTTTTATCTATTCATATAGGTAATTATATGTATGTCCGTGACATTACCCCCCCTTCTAGGGACGAGTTCCACGAGGAGCGGTGATTATATATTGAGAAAATCTAATATGCGGCGAATTGTATTTGCTACATACTCTGATCTTTGTTCTCTTCGAAGATAGTTGATGGGTCCTCTTAGCCATCGATAGTGTCCCATTCCAGGGCGAGAAGACCACCCTGTTATTTGATCACTGTTGAGGCCTTCATAACTTCCTTCAAATAATACATTTGAAACACCATCAGGAGTCGTTCCTATCTCCAATAATATCACCAAACATCGAGAATCTCTTCCAAGGTCGTGATACCAAATGCGTTGTATCTCACCATCTATTCGAGGAAGAACATGTCATTCTTGAAGATCTTCATCTCGGTTGCGTCATCTTGAAGGTTGTGACAATCGCAATGTCTCATCCGGTAAGTCAGCAAACGAAGGTTCTTGAGTTGAATCCGCTGGTTGTTGGCTCTCCATCTAATTAGCGTCACAAATGCAAAGAAGTTACAAACAAGGATAGGAAATTGAATATTATCTTGCCTCAATCTTGTCTCTTTTATAAGAGAGGTTTTCATCTTGGTTTTGATGGATGTCGTTGATGAAAAACTTTGACTTTAGCTGATGCATTTGATAGATTCCTGGATGGCTCCCATGTGCGCTCACTAATATCATATCCGCGCCAATGAACAAGATATTCCAGCTTATTTCGGCGCCGCCTTGAGTCTAATATCTCTTCCACCTCAAATTCTTCATTATTATCTACTTCTATAGGAGGCGGTGGCATTTGTCTTCTTCCTTGTATATCCACTGTCTTATATGGTTCAAGAAGAGACACGTGGAATACAGGATGGATCTTCATTGACTCCGGTAGATGTAACCGATATGCAACTGGGTTGATCTGTTCAGAAACAGAAAAGGGGCCAAGCCTACGATAGTCCAATTTGTCACAAGGTCGAGTGGTCTTGATATTGCGACGAAGTAGCCATACCTTATCACCCACGTTGAGTTGTGGTTGCTCTTTACGATATACATCTGCATTTATCTTTTGTCGTTCTTGAACTTTCTTCAACTGCGCCTTCATTATTGCATGTAACTCTGACAACCGATTTGCCATATCTTCTGCTGCAGGATTATCAACTTTTGAAAAATCAAAAGTATCAAGTCGTGGATGATAGCCATAATTGGCAAAGAAAGGTGTTTGTTGCGTGGAAGAATGTATTGTATTATTATAAGCAAACTCTGCCAATGGCAGAAGGATTGTCCAATCATCTTGTTGGTAGTTGATGGTACACCTTAAATACTGCTCCAAGACTTGGTTTACGCGCTCTGTTTGTCCATCAGTTTGAGGATGGAAAGCTGAAGATAGCTTTATGTCCACTTTTAAAATCTTGAAAAGAGTCCTCTAGAATCTCGACACAAATTGAGTTCCCCTATCCGATATGATATCTTTAGGTAATCCATGATAGCGATAGATATTATCAATGAAAAGCTTAGCTGTTTCTTCACCTGTGATAGATTTTGTACATGGCATAAAATGTGCCATCTTGGTGAAACGATCTACTATCACAAATATAGAATCATAAGATCTTGAGTTTGGAAGATCTGTGATGAAATCCATAGAAACAGAAGACCATGGTTGTTCTGGTATAGGTAATGGCTGAAGAAGTCCGTAAGGTCGATGTCGAGGAATTTTTGATCTTGAACAAATATCACATGATTGTACAAAGTCTTTGACTGACTTCCACATTTGTGGCCACCAAAAATCTCTTGATATGAGTTCCAGAGTCTTATTATATCCAAAGTGACCTGCTGCTGGAAAGTCATGACGTGCTTGAAGAACACGCAAACGTGCTTTTCCTTCTGGAACATATAGGCGTCCTTCAAAATATAATAGATTATTCTTGAACTCGAACTTAGAAGAATCATGAGACTTGGAAGAATTATTCTCGATATCATGAACAAGAGGGTCTGAGGACATACTGGACTGGATTTGCTTGAGAAAAGTTGAATCAACAGTCAGTGTTGATTTCACTGCTCGGAGATGAAATTGCTCCGGTTTCAAGAGGACCGTTCTTTGTTGCTCAAAAGCTGCATCTCCTTCTTTTGGTGCAAAATAAGAACGTCTAGACAGGGCATCGGACAAACCTTGTTGTTTTTCTGGCCGATAAGTGATAATGAAGTCGAATCTTGACAAAGACATACTCCAACGAGCTTGACGACGATTCAACACGCGTGCTGACATGAAATACTCGAGGTTCTTGTAATCTGTATACACAGTGACTGGACTAGAAGCACCTTCTAGATAATGACGCCATTCTTGAAAAAAATCCACGATTGCAAGAAGTTCTTTATCGTGGATTTCATAATTGATCTCGGCTGCTGAGAATTTTCTTGAATGAAAAGCTATCGGATGAAGTTTGTCATCTGTTCCCATTTGTGATAAAACTGCACCCAAGGCAAAATCCGATGCGTCTGTCTCCATAAAAAATGCCTTGGAAAAGTCAACACGATATAAGACTGGTGCAGAGACAAACGATGTCTTCAAGGCTTCAAATGCTGCTTCCGCTTCTTGATTCCATTGAAATTTATCTTTACTAGTCAAGCGTGTAAGTGGAGCTGCAACTCGTGAGAAATCTTTGATGAAGATCCGATAGTAATTGGCAAATCCCAAGAAACATTGGACATCTCTTACCGTCCTTGGAATCTTCCAATCCACGATTGTTTGGACTTTCTTAGAATCCATCATAAGACCATCATTTGAAATGATGTATCCTAAAAAGTCAACTTGAGTAGTGTGAAATACACACTTTTCTATCTTGGCGTACAATCCTGCATCTCTAAGTTTTTGTAATACTTGACGAACATGTATTTCATGTTCTTCAACATTCTTAGAATAGATCAGGATATCGTCTAGGTAGCAGACGACAAAATTGTCTAAGAATTCACGAAATACATCATTCATGAGATGTTGAAAAGCAGCTGGTGCATTCGTGAGTCCAAAAGGCATGACATTGTATTCAAAGTGTCCGTACCTGGTTCGAAACGCAGTCTTCCATTCATCTCCTTCTTTGATCCGTACTAGATTATATGCTCCTCTTAGATCTATTTTTGTATAGATCTTAGCTTGATTTAACTGGTCAAGGAGTCCTGATATCAAAGGTAATGGATACCTGTTCTTGATTGTGATCTTGTTGAGTCCTCGATAGTCAACACACATTCGTAAAGATCCATCTTTTTTCTTTACGAATAAAATTGGAGCTCCTACTGGAGATTTTGAATGGCGTATGAAATTCTTCGCTAAATTCTCGTCAATATATGTCTTGAGTTCAGCCAACTCATCTTGCGATAAACTGTAAATTGGTCCAAATGGTGGCTGAGTTCCTTCCTTGAGATCGATTGAACAATCGTATGGGCGATGCTCAGGAAGAATATCTGTATTCTTTTTCTCAAAAACGTCTTGATAATCCTGATATTGACTTGGAATGCCACTTGAAGTCTTTACGCTTTCAGAAATAGGTGCAGCATAAATAGCAAAAGTTGATCCTTCTTTTGCTGCGTGTATAAATGCTTTTGCACCTATAAGTGCGGGTTTTACTATACTAGACTCATGGTTTTTTACTTGATTAATAGAACTGTTACTAATGCTCCGAGGAAAATCAAGTTTACGAGAAATCCAATCTATTCGAGGATTATACTTTTCTAACCATGATAAGCCTAAAATTACTGGATTAGAGGGAGATCTAATTATATTAAAAATTACGCAACTACTATGACCATTTATTACTACATCTACAGGAAGTGTTTCGTGAGTTACATCTCCAGAAGACAACGGACGACCATCTATGACTTCTACGTGTACAGGTTTAGTTTTTTGTATTAATGATATTCTATGACATCTAGCAAATTCTTCATCTAAAAAACAAGCTGAGGCTCCTGAATCTATCAAGGCAGAGGCTTTGTAATTATTAGGTCCTAAACGCACATCTATTATAAAACAAGGAGATGGTTCTGAGGAGAGGATAGGACCTTCATTAGAAGTTGTACAAGATTCCAGCCGCACGGTTCCTATTGTAGCTGGACGTACTCGTTTTCCGACATACTGTCTTCTTTGACAGCCGTACTCCTCATTTTGTAGTTACGTCGCTTCTTTGGACAATGTTGAGCAGTGTGCTTAGGTTCTCTACAATATAAGCACAATCCTTCTTGTCGACGACGAGACTTTTCTTGCTCAGTAAGAGGTTTGAAACGTACCGCATCAATTTGCATATCCTCTACTTCTGAAGGTATGTGTTGAGGAGACGTCGGTGTTGCCATTGAATTGTAGTAACGTTGAGGCCTACTTGTGCGACTCTCGGATCGAAATTCAAAAAGTCGATTGTCGCACTTCACAGCAAAGTCAATTGCTTGACTCAATGTTTGAGGATCAGATAAATTAAGCATCAATTTCTTTACCTCATATTGTAATCCGTAGAGAAATTGACTCACAAGTGCGGCATCATCCCACTTGATATCAGTTGCAAGTTGTCGAAATTGCGAAGCATATAATGTTACTGATCGATTGCCTTGTCGCAAAATACGGATCTTGTTGGTTGCAACACGAATTGCATCATGTTCTCCAAACATGGATCGAAACTCCGCCAAAAAAGCCTCCAGATTATCCAATATTGGATCTCGTCGTTCAAGAAAAGATGAAAACCATGACAATACTGAACCTGAAAGAAGTGTACCAATGAATCTAACTTGTGACCCTGGAGTTGGATAGCTCTGGGGTTGAAGTTCAATCACTAATTGGACCTGATTGATGAATCCTCGAAACTTGGATCTGGTACCATCAAACTTCTCGGACAAGGCCACTCTCGGTTCTCTAACACTCGAAGGGTGTTCCATTCTGGGAGAAGGGACATGGTTTGGTGCAGATGTTGAAGCAGTCCCAATCATCTCTATATCTTCACTTCCTACCATTCTTGTTGCTCCTTGTGGTGGTAAATTGAGTTGATGCATCGCAAGCATTAACTCCCTCAATTGTTCTTGCATCTGTGCCATTGCACTCTTCATTTCAACAAGCTCTGCCATAGTAGCACTTAGAAAAGAGAAGATGTCTAATAACGCTCAAAACAAATAGAAGAGAGGAATTGATAACAAAGAAAATACTAAGAACAATATCAGTTTAAAAGAGGGTAATCCGCAACTTCTAATGCGCTTATGTCTTATCAAGAAAAAAGGGTAATCCACTCTTAATCAAGAAAAGACAAAGCTCTCATATTGTAAGTGTACTCTTGTTAATCTATCAAGGACAAGAACTCGATGAAAGCTAAAGAGTAAGTGAGACTTTTCTCAAAGAAATAGGACAAAATAGAAATATGTATATTAAGAAAGAAATTAGAATGGCTATTGCCAAAATACAAGAAAACTAGAGACCCTTGAAACTAGACTAGAAGCAAGAAAGGAGTTGACAAGAGTGAAGAGGGCTTCACTCTTGCCTCTATATATACTATCTAACTAGAAGCCACATGGCGATGTTCTATAAGACCTCCAATATATGTTGACTTTCTAGGCCACATGCCTTTGCTTACAAGGCAAGTTTTCTATGGATGGACCACGTAGTTAGCTTGTTCTTTAAGCTTCCAACATGTGTGGCACATGGCTAACTTGTTGACCAAGTTTCTAGCCTAAAAGTCAACTATAGACTCCTATAAAGTCAAAGCAGCGTCTATGAAGCTTCTAAGAAGCTTCTCTAGAAGATATTACACAATTAACCTACTTTTATCTACTTTTACATACTTTTATCTATTCATATAGGTAATTATATGTATGTCCGTGACAAAAGAATAGATTTACCTTCATGGACATGGATAGTTCCAATCAATAAGCCACTAGATTGATTTACTTTTGGATACAAAGTAGTCCCAGTCTTTGGTAGTCCAACTTATTGCAAGGTCAATTAATCTTATTATTTTGTAAAAGAAGCCATATTTTTATCTCCAATTTGAAAAGTGAGAAATTCTTTTTTAATTTCGTCTAAAGATGCTTTGTAAGAATCTTAAGCTACTTATAAATGGAACTTGAATGTTATTTAGAATTATAACAATTATTTTGCAAAATCTTCAATTATTAGGTTTTTATCTTTTGATATATTTAACAAATCAAGCTTTGAATAATAATCATGTTTGGCATAAAATGGTGTTTGCTAAGTCAAATCATGAAGAGTATTATTATAAGTAAAATTTACTTAAGATAAATATGACATCCAATCATCTTATTGATAATTGATGGTATATTGTAAATATTGCTTTAAAACTTAATTGACATAGTCTATTTGACCATCAATTTGAAGATGGAAGGCAAAAGAAAGCTTGATATCCACTTTTAATATGTCAAAAAGAATTTTTCAAAACTTTGATATAAATTGAGGTCTTTGATTACAAATGTTGTCATTAGATAGGCCATAATATTGATATATATCATCAAAAAAGAACCTTGCTATTTTTTTTAAAAAAATTATTTTTTCACATAGAAAAAAATATGCCATCTTTATAAGTTGATCAACAATAACAAAGATAGCATTAAATGTAGCTAATGGTACATATTTAGTTATGAAGTCTATTAACATTGAAGACCATAGTCACTTCAGAATTGGCAAGGATTGTAGAAGTCTATAAAGTTAATATCAAAAAACATTGGATCTTAAATAAATGTGACACAAGAAAATAAAGTCCTTCACAGTTTCCTACATTTGAAGCCATCAAAAATCTGAAGAAATAAGTTTCAATGTTTTGTTAAATCCAAAATGTCTTATTGTTGGAAAATTATGATGATATTAAAAACACAAAGTTACATTTTTTCTTTTAGAATATATAAATGATCTTCAAAGTACAAAAGATCTTCTACAAACTTGAGCTTATCATTGATAAAAAGCTACTTGATTTTACAAACTAATAAATCTTTAGCTGATATTATACAAATTTATTTAAAAATAACTTGAATCAATAGGTATAACTATAAAAATAACACAAAGACAAAAAAATTTAGCTTCAAGAAAGTAATATATTTTCAATCAAATATTACTTTTATAGTCTTTGGAATAAAATATGATTTCTTTGATAAAGTGCCTAATAGTCTTTGCTACTTCTTTGATTTATATGTAATTCCAAAATCAAAACGAGATAATGACATATTTCAAAAAGCTTGGAGATAATTCAAAACCCAAGTTGACATGAAATATTTCAAGTTTTTTTTATTTGTATACATATTCATAGATTGTGTAGTATTTTTTATTAAGTTATATCATTCTTGAAAAGAATCTTCAATTGTAAGAAGCTCTTTATCATGAATCTTATAATTTATTTTTTGTAGCTAAAAATATTATAGAATAAGATGGAATTTTTTTGAGCTTTTTATCTTTTTTTATTTGTGATAACATAGCTTCTAATACAAAGTTGGAAGCATCAATATCTAAATAGAAAGTTTTTATAAAATCTAGATGCATTAAGATTGAAGTTGTAGTAAAAGCTGCCTTTAAATCTTGAAAAGTCTTTTGTACTTGAAGCTTCTATTCCAATTTGTCTTTGGATGTCAATTGAGTAAAAGAAACAGTAACTTTAAAATAATTCTTGAAAAATATCTGATAGAAATTAGGAAATAGAAGAAATTATTATACATTCCATAATATTTTTGAAGTTACTTACTCTATTATAGCTTGAATTTTCTTTAAGCCTATCAACAAGCCTTCATTGAATATAATATATTCAAAAAATTCTACTTTTGGCTAATAGAATATAATTTTTTCTATTTTGGTATATAATCTTACATCTTATATCTTTTATAAGATTAATCTTATATGTCTTTTATATTCTTCAAGAATTTTGAAATAGATTAAGATATCATTAAGATATTAGATAACAAATTTATCTAAGAATTCTTAAAAAATATCATTCATCAAATGTTAGAATATAGCTAGAACATTTGTGAATTCAAAAGTTATGATATTATATTCAAATTATCTGTACCTTGTTTGAAATATTATCTTCTATTCATCTCTTTTTTTAATCTGTACCAAATTATATGCCCAAAGATATCTATTTTTATATAGATCTTGGCTTGACTGAGTTGCTCCAAAAGACTTGATATCAATGATAATATATAATAATTCTTTACTATTATTTTGATAATGTTGCAATAATCAATTCACATTTACAAAGATCTATCTTTTTTCTTCCCAAAAAGTATTGGGGCACTTGCTAGAGATTTGAAATATTGAATAAAATTCTTTATAAGATTTTCATCAATATAATCTTTTAATGTCAAAAGCTTGTTTTATACTAGATTGTAGATTGGAGCAAATAGTGGTTGAGCCCCTTCTTCAAGATCAATGGCACAATTATACAATCAATGCTTTGATAATTTATCAATATATATATATATATATATATATATATATATATATATTTTCAAATACATCTTAAAACTCTTTATATTGCTTTGAGATATTCACTAGTAAGCTTGCTACTTTATGAGCTGGAGATGCATAAAGGACAAATGGCAATTTTTTTTTAGTTGTCTTTATAAAAGTTCTTGCTCCAAAATAAAAGAGCTTTGTTATTGATGACTTTTTCATAGTTTTTACTTGAAAGAATTCTATAGGAAATTCAATCCTATAAAACCTCCAATCAAATGAATTTATTGAAGTAATAAAGTAAAAATTTTCAATGTATTTTTTTGTCAAAGTTTACAAGCATTGATCTTCATGACATTGAAATAATTGATTATCATACTTCATTGCTTAATTGATAGCTTCATTGAATGTTTTAAGATTAGATAATGATATTAGTAGAGCTTTCACATCATTCCTTGGTTTCTAAAAGAATTGGCTCATAAGAGCTTGTTCATCTCAATTGATGTCACAAATCAATTACTTAAAATTAGATGCATAAATTAATACAGAGTGTGATCTTAGATATAATAAGTAAATCTTTTTTGTCATCCATATGGCCTTATTATGTTTTTCAAATACCTTTGCAAATAATTCTAAAAAAGCTTCAAAGTTATTGAAGATTGGAAATCTCTTCTCAAATAAAGGTTCTAATTAAACCAACTTATAATTGTTTTATTGAATAGCTCTCAGATTGTAGAAAAGTTATTAATTAAATTTGATTAATAAACCATCAAAACTTAGAACTTGTGTCAAAAAAAAATTTTAAAAGACTATTCTAAGGCTCTTTATATTATTAAATAGGTAAGTTTTTTTATTGAGGTACATATGCCACAACTTCTTTGGATGTAGAAGCTTGAGAAAGTGTTTGCATTGTATGTTGAACTGCTCTAAGTCTTACATCATCATAAAATCTTATAATAAAACTATTCATTTCAATATTTTTATAAATATAGCATATAACATTTAGCTTATTCATAATAATATCTAACTTAGACTCAAAAGACTCAAACATACTAATATCTTTACTTCTAGCCATCCTAAAAGAAAAAAATATATATATTTCTAAACAATACTAATTTAAAGGAGGATAATTTGTAACTATAAAGTGCTCAAATGCCTTGAAGAAGAGAAATAATCTTCTCTCTATTAAGAAGGATGAAGCTCTAATATTAATAAGAAGATAATCTCAAAAAATTATCACAAATATATTATATAAAAGATTAAATAAGAAGTTGAACAGAAGAATTTCAATAAGAAACTATCAAAAACTTCATTAAATCATATGAATATAAGATCAACATTAAGAAAGGTGAATTAGAGTACTTAAAGATGTATTATTGAAATTAAGAATCTCCTAAGTCTTGATTCTAATATATACTAGGTATTAAAAAGCTTTTCAAAACGTTTTCATGTTGATTGAAGATTAAGCAATCTTAGGAAGTTTCTTGGAAAAATTTCTTAATTGTCCTAATTTTTTAAAAAATTTCTAGAATATTTTGAGATTCTTCTAAAATATTTTAAAATATTCTAAAAATATCTTTTAAATATCTTATTAGAATATTTTTAGAATATTTTAAAATCTCCTATTTAAGTATTCTTAAAATATTTTTAAAATCTTATTGTTAAATGTCTATTATACAAGGTATTTTTTTCCCTCTAATGACAAAATTCTATAAGCACATCATTATAGATTATATGAATTGCTATAAAAAAAAATCCCATTAAATAATGTGAGGTAATTATCACTTATATAATTTTTATTCTTTGATTTTAATATCTAATAATTTTATAGCATATTGGTATTTACAACTTCTCTATAATATGATACTTACAAATTACACTACCATCTCACTATGGATTAAATTGACTAGCAAAGAATTAAAGTGGAAAGTTAAAGGTCAAAAAAATTCTTCAAAATAGTGCTATTTATTTATTAACTTACAATGGTTCCTATTTGATACAAATAAAACAATATACATATTGTTATGCATTATATAAAATATTTTAATAGTAGTTGTTGTCCTTAAATATATAAAAAAGGATCCTTCTAGTAAGATGTAGTAAATCATTGCACCTAAAATTACTTGTCTTTTTCAAGTAATAATGGAATGGATGTCATTTATATATTATATTATTTGAGAATGCATCAAGTAACTTGTTGTAGAAAGTATCTTTCATTTGCAACAAACAAAGAAACTAATAATCTTAAAATAAATTCTAAACAAAGCATAATAGAATCTTAACCATTCCAGTCAAATCTTAGTCAATTTTCAAAGAATCATAAAAAAATCCTTAAAGAATCATTAAATAATTCAAACAAAATATTAAAGAAATCATAAAGAATATTAAAAAAAATCCTAAAGAAATCATAAAGAATCCATAAAGAATCTATAAAAAATTCTTAAAAAAATCAAAAGAGATTATAAAGAAACTTTAAAGAAATCTTTAAAAGGTAAATCAAAAGAAACTATAAAGAAACCATAAAAATAAATAAAAATAAATAAAAAAATAAAAAAATTAGATATAAATTCTAAAAAAATTATAAATTTTAAAAAAATCCTAAGAAATTCCTAAAAGAATCCTAAAAATAATCTAATAAAATCCTAATCAAATCTTAATTTAAACCTAACAAATTCTAACCAATCTTAGAGCACTTTTAAAATCTCAATATTTATTTATTAAATCATTTATCTTGCTTAAAACATTGCATATCTCTCAATTTCTTTTTTAATAATAAGAATAATAAATTTGGAGAAAATTGAACTTATCAAATGGAAGAAAAATCTCATAATTCACTCAGGTATTGGTTGGCCTCCTTCTCTAATCTTGACGCCAATTTCCTAGTATCAATATCTTTTGTTTTTACTATTTAATTGATTCCAAATTTTTCATTGATGTTTGAGAATAAGTCTAATATTATTTTATCATTTTTTACATCAACATAATTAGAAAATTATTTCAAATCTTAAAAACCTTGTTAGTTCTCAAAATCTAATTTTTAAGATCCTAATTCACTTGAATTTCAACATCCTTTAATTTAATTATTTAATAAAACTTAAATTTATAATATATATTAAAAATAACTACATTTACAATCTCATAAAATTTCACCTATAGATCTACTACAAAACTCACAAAATTTTCTAAAGTGTAAACTCCTTTCTATTCCACAAAATCTAGAGTCATTCAAAATAAACCTTATGTTGCAAAGCTCTTACAAAGTTATTTCAAACAAAATCATCTAAAACTAAAGTCAAAAAAACCTTTCTCTAGTCTATACTCAAATCTTATTTTTTGATCATCAAAAGAACATTGGAATTTCCATAGATATATGGTTTTTTACCTTGGGGTCTGATTTTAATCCTAATTCACAATTAATCCTCTCTAGTTATCAATTTTAAATTTTTTAAGGTAATTTTTGCTACAAAATTTTCTTAGCTCTCTCTAAAGATACTTATATTATTCATTATGCTAATCTACTTTTTCTTTTCCTTATTTATGGCCATAAAAAGTAAATTAAAACCTTTATCATAAAAAAAAAATATTAACATTAAATATTTTTACTACCTCCATATTTTTTATCTATATTTTTTTACTATATTTTTCAATTAAGCTCTTCATTAATTGAATCCATGTTTTTATCTTTTACCATATAGTCATATTACAATGTGATAATGAGGACTTCATTTTTATTTGTTTTTCAAATAATGAAGATTGCTCTATTGTAAATCCAAATACCATCCTTCTTTTAATCTAGTCATTTAATATCCCTTTCTAAGTTTTTGGCACTAGCACTATAGAATTATTTTTAGAAATGGAACAAGTCAATTGTGTCTTGCCCTTTGGATCTCAAACAAACAAGTATTAATTTTGATATATTATATTATATTAATTCTCTAAAAATGTATTATAAAATAAAGCTTAATTTGATGATAAAATTTAAATAATATTGTAGATTGTAAAGTATAGAGTATAAACATATCTTTTCTACAATCCTTATTTATAATAAGTAGAATTTTTTAGAAAAAAAAAAAAAAAAAAAAAAAAACTTCCAAATTTGATTATAGATGAGTTATTTAGAATGTTTGAGTGAATTTAGTTGTCTTTTGTTAGAAAAATAAAAATATATTTAGTTTTATGTTGTTTTTTAAGAGTTTTCACTGTCATTTTATTCATTGATATTAACTAAGTTCCATGCCTTCAATTACTTCTATCTATCATATGAATTGCATTAATTAGCTAAAAAATGATTCAATTGCAGAATCCTACAATGTAGTTAGACCATGTGATCCCTCATTTTCACATGGGAGCTTGTTGGAGATGCCAACAAAGCAGTTTTGATATTAGAGTTATCCTATAAGTGTGAAATGAGATGGTGGACATACTCTGTCAGAAAAAAGAAAGGATCTCCTCCAAAACCAGACACCAATATCATGGATAAATATAGACACAAAGCCAAACTTAAAAATGCATGTAAGAGGGTTTTTGGGTCCTGTGCCTTTTCAATTCCTGCATTATATAACCCCACCATTATTCCAAAAAAAATTCCAACAACACACATTCCACCCAGTACTTTTTTCTATTTAATTTTTCAGGTTTACTTATCAGCTTTGCTAAGAAACCACTAAAATCAAGGGGTCAAATGTGGGCTCACTCACAGGACAACCTTCCACAGTTTTATAAGTGGGCTAATGTTACACCACTTTGAAATTATTTTGCAGTGTTGAAATTATTAATACTTGTCCTGATGGGGTACAATAGGACAATTCTGCAATTTCCAAAGTAATCCACAAAGCTTTCGTCAATAAAAATGAAACCTTCAAATTCAAGTTTTCAATTGCAACAGAAACAATGTTGTTTATTGCAACACCCTGCATTATGGTTGCAAATGTGAGATTATAATTATTCATTTATTTATCTAAACATAGGATATACATGAAAAAGAAAAAAAATGCATTCCGAATGGAATAATTTGTCAATTTAGATGTCAATATAGTGTTACAAAAAATATTATAATAAAAATATTAGAGTTTGTTGCTGTGCAATTTATTCATTCTTGATTTTTATCATTGTAAAATTGATGAATCTATATTTTATTCTAATAGTGTTATTTATGTTCAATTTTGGATGTAACTTGAAAGATCATTCAATAAGTGTTTTTATTGGAAAAGATTGTTGTCAATAGTACATTGTAATTTTGCATGACCTAAAATATTACTTCATCTTTTTATGCATCAAAAAGAATTTTGAAACAACAATTTTTCTAAATACTTAAAACCTGAATCAATGCATGGTTAAAAAATTTTATGTTCAAGTTTTATTTTACATTACATGAATTCAAATTGATTAACATTTACATTTTATTTTATCATAGACACTATATTCTTCGACCATTTATTCAAATACAACAACATACAAACCAATGTTTTGGCATTTTTCAATAAATCATATAAAATTAGAAAGTTCAATTCAATATGATAAATTTTTTAATAGAAACATAAAAAAAATCGGATCTTTCTTCAAATATTTATATAATAAAATCTTATTAATAGAAATATAAGAATTTATTATATATTAGGTTCAGTCATGCAACATATAACTACACACTACAATGACAATAACTTTTCAATGTTGTAATATATTTGAATGCAACACTTATCACCAAAACTAATAATTCATGTGCATTACTTCACCATGAAGTGAAACCAACCTATATTATTGACATATGAAAATCACGTATGAATGTGTGTGGAATAGTGTCATCTACTATCAAATCAGCTTATTGTGGTTTGACATTTAAATTAAAGAACGGTAGATTATACTTTTTTAATTGTCTTTTTATTTTGAGATTGTCTTTTGTTGAAATAAATAAAATCAACTTATTTATAATTCTAACATGCTGCAAAATTTTCACCAGGATTTTCTTTATACAAAGTAGCATCTATGTAAACTTGTGTTACATAATAAAATTTCTTGATAATCTAGTGTACTTAATGCTCAATTCTAGTCCTGAAAGTTGCAAAGAATATGAATTATTACCAAGTTGCAAAGAATTAGGCCTTATAATTTGCAATCACTGAGATTGAAGTATTAATAGAACAAATATGTGTTCAATTTGTTGGTCAAACACACAAGCAAATAATTGTCTTCAGAATCATACATGGTTGCTTGGTCTCCATTTTTCAAAAGAATAATCCGTATTTTAACATTGAGAATGAAAAGCTATTTTTTCTCATCAGAGGAATGGGTCAATGATGTGTTCAAGTGCCCTTCAATTCAATTTTTTGTTTGAAATTGGCTATTCACTTTACTAATATGTATTATGTGTGTGTGTGTGTGTGTGTGTGTATATATATAGATTTTTTTGTATGAAAGTGCATTGAATATGTACCTTTTATTCAGGAGAGATTACCAAGCAACAAAAAAGGTAAACAACAAATACAAAGTTGAAAAATAGCCAACATTTGATGCAGAGGATTAAAGAGTTTCATTCGTTCATTTGCTCATCCTCCCATGCTCTGGAATGTATTCTAGATATTTCCATACAAAACATATTCACAGATACAACCTACTATGGCACAAAATGCTGGAAACCTTGTTTCATTAATCAAACGAAAATATCAGTGGAATAACAATTCATTATACATATGTATATATTATCTTTTGGAGGTAAGGCTTTGTTCAACACAACATGAACATAAACCACATAATCTTTTTCAATCTAAATGATTTTACTTGTAGGGTTGCTAAGAAACAAAGTCTTTGTAGACAAACTTGAATGATTTTGATTTGTATTTAAAAAAATCTATGTTGCATGGAATATGAGTGAAAGTAAATAAATGAATAAATAAAGGTTATAACAAGTGTAGGTCATGGGTGTGATTTCATTCTTAGTCAGATTTTTTATGGATTAAAACAAATCAAATCTTTGAACTGATTATGACAATATTTGTGTTTCAAAACAAATGAACATTTTACAAAAGATTTGACAATCAATAATGGGCTTGGTTGGATATGGTCGGTTATTCGCCTTCCCCAAAATTGTGCAAATGTACATACACATGTTATTATTATTTTTGTTATTGTTGTTATTACTCAATTTGAGATTTAGTGACATTTTTGTGGAAATATTACAAAAAATAAAAAGAAAAAGAAAAATAGACATGAGTATCTATTGAAAATCAAGATCAACTACATGAACATGTTTTTGAGTAAATTTCATCATAAAAATAAAACACACAATGCCTTGAATACTAAATTAAAGATTTATCAGAAAAGTAATCCAAAGAGTTCTAATCTTGATTACAAAAGATACCACCAAGATGTTTAAAACATGTGTGATAATGTTCTTAATGCAAATACGAAATACTGTTATATTAGCTCTAAATGTGGTATTCTGTGATGATTTAAAGCAAGGATGTTGTCATTTGAACCCTCCTCCTAAACAAAGAATCAAAATTTTTGTGAGTTCTGGATGCACCAAAGAATGCATTTTCAACATTCCAAAGACTTATTCAAACACAAAATAAAAACTGCCACTTATCAAGTCAAGCATTCACACGCATATTCACAAATTAATTAATTAAATAAGTAAATAAATTCAAATGTATGTATGTGTGTGTATATATATATATATATATATATTCAAACACACACGCACACAAACACATCTCTTATGCAAGCAAGACCCTTGCGTGCAAATGTCCATATGTGTATAAACTGTATGTAAATATAAATATATTTATAAACTAGCAGAAACCTGTGCTATGGTGCACAGCAACGATCTTTGGCACTGCTATCCATCCACCCACTTCCTCATTCCTCCATGTTCCATATTCCCCATGTTTGGCCAATGAGAAGACTTCTTTGTCTCATACCCAAGTTGTATTTGTCAATAGGTTCAAATATAGCCCCATTCACACCGCCCTTCATGTCGACAAGGCAATACCGACGTGTCGCGCGACGAGAGCCCCCGCGACAGTCTCCGCCTCCGCAAACGAGCATTTCGACGCACGCGACCACAAATTTCGTTGTAGATCCGGCAGATTCCCCCCCCTCCCCCCCACGGCATTGGCAGATTTAGCCCCCTAAGCTCTAAGCTCTGCATGCAAGCAGGTAGGGCATGAATTGCTCATCACTGCTCTGCTGCGGTGATGATGGTGAAATGCTCGGCAATGCAAGGCAATACATCCCGATGCTTCCTGATTCTCGTTGTTGCTATTCTGGATCCATACCCTATTCTGGCGGATTTTGTATGTGTCTTCAACTTGACTCCATGGCACTGTTGACTTTGAATCAAGGGGGACGATGGGCATTCATGAGATTGCAGCTTTGAAGCATCCATTGTTGCTGCAAATAGCCAACCCTCTGTTGCAGGGAAATTTGGAACAATGAAGCATGAAGACGAAGAAGGAAAAACGGAATTCTACTCATAATTAGGGTTTTAGGTGGAGCGCCAAGTGGGTTCCCACCCTTATGGCTGCTTTCGAAATTCCTCGCCGTGGTATGGCTTCTCTGGGAGTTGAGAAGGGGGTTGGGCTAAAATTGGGCAAGACGGGAAGCTTGTGATGGGAAATGGAGCACCCTGGTTTGTTGGGTTTTTCGTGATTGGGGGTACATACTGAATTTGCTGGCGGGGGTGGTTCTTATTTAGTTGTGTGTTTGAATATACATTCTCCACTCCAACCAAGTGACATCACATGATACTCTTCATTGTAAAAGAATAATGATTTTCTGCCTGAAGTGCATTCATAGTAGAAACTTCATGAAAATATTTTCTTGGTTATAATAACAAGTAACACAACATGCATTGTGAATGCATTCAATGGGCCATGACAAGACCACCCCCAAGCTAATATTTGCATAAAAGTAGCCAACGTCTTTAGAAGATTCATTAAAATTTTATTTTATGATTTAAAAAAAAAAATACAATGAATTTGGTATCTTGAATCTTAAATTAGTGCAAAGGTGAATTTAAAAACACAAAAATAGGGGTCATATTTGTCTCATCCACTTTTTATCTACTTTTGTATATTACAAGCTTAGAGGCATCCTTTCAAATGTCTAAAATTGCCAAAAATCAAATCCAATAATTGACAGATGTTGATTAAGAGTCTAAGATTTTAAATTTTTAATATTTTTATTAAATATATTAATGAGGATTTTATAACCAATTATGTTTGTTTAGATATATTTAAGAAATGTATTTTAGATCTTTGGCAAATGAATTTGAAATCATTTAGCTGTAGAGATTCACAAAAAATATAGATTTTTACCTTCAGTACCTAAAATGTGATTGATTAAGGTTATAAATAAATTTGAAATTTGGAGAAGATTTTAAAATTGAAAACATGAGTATCTTGGTTTCTTTATAAGAATCATTATTTTAAAGTAAAAAAATTAAAAAATTATAGTTCCCCACTTGCTTTAGTTGACTATGTTTCTAGAAAGAAAAAGAAAAAAAAATAAAAAATAAAAAATCTAATCAAGAAACAAGCACTACCAAAGTGTATATATATATATATATATATATATATCAATATTCTTACAGATCTATATGCTTTAATTGGAACTAGAATTTTTGAAACAAGCTGAGATATCACTAAAATAGAACTACCTTTTTGTTTTTTCTACAAAAAACCTTAATTTTATGAAATAATTAGAAAATTCTTTATAATATAAATTTAATTGAATTTGTAATTAAAGAAAATTAAGAATCAGAAATTAAATAATCATTTTTCATATATAATAAAAATGTTGAAAAATAAATGTAACCAAATTCTAAATTATTCTTTTGTTTAATTCTTATACTATTAAAATTATTTAAAATGAACTTAGTTATTAAATCATCATTTCTTCAATCATATAAGCTCAAATATAAGAATTTAGTTAAACCATTTTATTATTAAAAATAATTATTGAAATCAAGTTAACATATTTAAAATTAAAAAGTGAAGTTAAATTTCTAAATATTAATTTAATAAATTTTATGA
This sequence comes from Physcomitrium patens, assembly GCF_059467195.1. NCBI lineage: Eukaryota > Viridiplantae > Streptophyta > Bryopsida > Funariales > Funariaceae > Physcomitrium > Physcomitrium patens. The sequence continues at coordinate 9,452,268 of NC_143429.1, forward strand.
ATTTATGAAAATAATTATACTTCTTAGTTATAAACTAATACATCATAAACTCTTAAAAACTATATATTTGATGAAACCTTAAAAGCAATCAAATTGTAGTTGACATTTGTAGTTGTATAAGAAATTTTAGTCCTTTAGCATAGTGAGAGGTGGTGCCATGTTTCAATCCAACAATCAAGTAAGATAATTGTTTTCATGGCTCAAAATTTAATTAAATGTAGCCATATTGATAGCTTTACTTTGTACTTTAGCATGTTTCTTGTAAATTATATATAATAAATTTGTAAATAAGTAATTTTATTGTTCATCTTGAGCATAAAAAATTAGTAAAAAAATAAATAATATGTTATTAAACTTATTTTTTTTGGTGATTCTATCAAATATAATTCATGCAATAAAATATTTTGTTATTAATAAATTTTGGAATAATATATGTAAAAAATCCAAAAAACTATTTTGAATGTAATACCATAAATTAATAATATTTGGTTGTTATTCAAAGTATAGGACCTATAACAAAAATATGAGGAATCCAAACTTTTATTTGAAGGAAGTAGTATTTGTGACATTTAGTATATAGATTGGCCATGGTAAATATTTAGATGAAACATGTATATTTAAAAAAGAACTTTTTATGTAGTATTACAAATAAAACATATAGGACCAAAATAAACATTGATTTCGAAATATTATAGTTATCTACCAATATAAAGTTGTACAAAAGTAGAAATACCAATTAAGCTTTGATTTATATTCTTTATATACAAAGACTAACTTTCATGTTCATTTCTTTTACATATGATTTTTTATTGAGACCTTTAAATCAATCCCTATGTAATCACTTATTTTTGCTTAGATATGTAACTATAATATGTCAAAGAAATTAATATTATATTCTAAAGCATTCACTTTAAAACTTATATTAATTCAAGCTAGCAACAATATTTTACTTAAGTATAAAATGTGGCACCTATAATGGCCATATCTAGTCTTATGGTGACAAATTACTTACAGCTTGGTATGAGCAAAATCCACACATTTATGTACCAATTTTACTACTTTTTTGAAATAAAGTTGTTTTCTTAGAATAGGAGTATAGTAAAAAATATTAAGTCAATGTGATGATCACCTTGGTTAAAGATGCTCACTTAGAAGTATCATGAATGCTTTTAATGATTTGTATTTATAGGTATTTGAAAGTGCCTAAGTACAAGAAAGGAATTAGTGCACCTTGATATATGTAGCAAAAGTAAAAGAGGCTAAATTTGTCAAAATTGCAGTCTTAATGGACTTGGGCATAGTTTGATAGAGACATTTGTCATTTATCTAAGTAGACTCTCTTGGGAAGCATTATTAGACTTTTAGTTTGTTTTTGGACATGAAATAAGGTATTCTTTCTTAAAGATAAGAGATGAAGATTTTATTGAGAGGCAAATATTTAGGTGCAAAGACATAATTTTTTACAATTGAATGTTAATAGATGCAATATCTATTTGAAAAATGAATAAGATTATTATCTTTAAATTATTACAAATTCCATTTTAATATCAATAGAAAGATCTTTTATTTAAAAGAATTGGTTCCTTTTTACTAGCTCTTTATTAAAATTCTTCATTTTTAATATTACTAAAAAGACTATTCTTCTCAATAATAAGTAATATTTTTTTTTTATTGAAATAAGTAACCTTTCTTATTTGATATTTTTATAGTAGTAGGAAAAAAAATAAGTAGGAATTGTAAAAATATTAAGAAGAAAAAGTTGTTTATTTTATTAAAAAAAATACAATTTAGTATTAAGAAGATTAGACCATTTAGTAGAATTGAAAAACATAAATTGTAATAGAAAACTAGTAAAAAGAAAAAATTTGTAAAAAATATCTTTTGAATAAGTATTAAAATAAAATCTATAACAATTAAGTATTATAATCCTATTCAATTATTAGATGATTGCACTACAAATATTTATTGCATTTGTTGATATTCACTTTGTATATAAGATCTTAAGTTGGTATTATACCTATGGTTATTGCTATTGCCTCACTACTTTTATTTTCAATTACACTTCATGATTACTTAAATATAGTATGTTGATGTAACAAATATAAATGCTATAATTTTAATCATTAGATTTGTGGAGGATTAATTGGCAAGTTTAAATATCAATTAGTAGCAATATTGTATTTATAAGGCCTTCATTAAATGAAAATAGGAATAAATATTATACATATTATTTTTATATTAAAAAATAGATAATAAAAAAAAAAAATGAATGTTAATTTCTAGATTGACATGCCAATATTTATTACTAGTGAAATATAGATGCCAACAAAATTTATCAACGTCCTCAAATAGATGATCATCTATCAAGACTCAATAGTAGGTTATACATATCAAATTTTTGACTATGCAACTCCAATGGGGAAAGCATATCCACTTAGAAATTCTACATTAGCAACAATGTGAAAATGAATTGGCAATCATCGACAAGAAAAGAAGATTATTTTGCAGTGATAAGTGCTTACATAGTAGGAGACTTTTGTCTTTTGTAATCCACTATATTCATGCATTTACTTGAATGAGAGTTAACATATTGTACTAGCTATGAGTGGAAATTTTAAATTTGGTCCACCCTTATTGATAGTAAGGATGTGAATATGTTGATGTCCCAATCTCATTGTATGAATGTCCATCAACTTGATTGCATTGTGCCTTAACTTCAATTTAAGCAAGCAAATTGTTGGAATAGAAAGGATATTGGAACATACTTTAGGTGGACAAGTCATTGAGATTTAATAGGATCATTAACATTATACATTCTATAGTGCACTTTAGTGACACTATATTATTCATCTACATCAACTACAAAATTTGAAATAAAAAATCTTATTCTTACAATCACTTTTAAAAGAATTCTATTGAAGGTTAAGCTAAAGGTTGTTTAAACTCATGTTCATACAGAGAGCAAGGCAAATAGTATTAACATTAAATTTGTGAAAGAATCGGCAACCTCATAGAAGATGCTAAGTTTAACTGCCAACAATGACTTGTATGAAGTGCTCAGCTTCTGTTGCTAAATAAGGAGATATGTTCCTCAACAAACATGAAGTAGTACGACTAGCAATGAGAAGCAAGAGATGACAACAATGCAATGTCTGGGAGCGTTGGACCATATAGCAGTTATACCTGAGTGGTACTTCATGGCAGTGAGAAATGTGGTTCCAAATGCTAGAAACCATGAACAAGATGTAATCTCAAATGTTCAATAGAAGAACTAAAATACTTCTTTTATTAGATCATGTTTCTCATGTGCAAGGAAGTATTTAGGAAGTCTTGAAGGGCCTCTATTGTAAAATTCATGATAGGCAAGTCCTAAGCAGATTTCAGCATTAAAGCACACAAGCAAAGTTTTTGACGTCTTGTGATGTGCGTGCAAAGTGAACAAACTTTAGAACTTGAAATAGAATAAAGCTGTTTAACCAACATGACAGCCATACTCAAGTTAAAATGCTAACATCAGGACGTCTTGTTTATCCTACCTTATGGCCCCAAAAGAGATAAGAGAAACTGAGACAATACAAACCAATAAACGCCACAGCACGATTTTTAAAAGTACTAATAGTGCAAACTCACAGACCTTGTCTTTAAACAGGATAATTATTTCCATCATGAGATTATAAGGAAGAATCTTGCCAGGAAATATTTTGCAGATGATTGCAACTCTATCGGAAAACCATCCTCCAAAAATGAGAGATCTAACATAAACAAGGATCAAAGAGGTGAACAAACCTTCGAAAGTTCAGGATCAAAACAGCACATAATGGCATGAACGTGATGAACGTGAATATGCGCTGTATTGATCCTAATCACGTTCATCCTGTTTAAGCCCCAAAATCTCCTACAAAATTAAAACCCAGTGTACAACTTCCTAGATTAATAGATTCTCCTTCATCTTGGGTAAAAATCTATATTCATATCTTGAGTAAAAATCTATACTCATAAGAGGTGGTCTTGGTAAGCACAACACCATTTGCCCTCAGCAAATAAATGGATTGGCATTCTGACAAGCAGTCAACTGTGAGTCTCCCAAATCACTGTTGCCCTTCATCATCGGAGTTGCTTGGATAGCAAATTACACTATACTAAATAATATCTGACTCTTTTCCCACCCCACTCCCATCATCTCTTCCAAGAGGCGCTGCAACTTCATGACCTCTGCCTTCTGCCACTTCCTATTGTTGCTGCACTGAGCAAAGCCAAAATCCACAAGGCGGACAGATGGTTCTGTACCCCGCACAACCATAATATTCCGTGCCTCGACATCCCCATGAAGCAGCCCACACGCATGCACAGCGCCAAGCGCTTGAAGTGCCGCAGCAGCCACCTCCCTCGTCACTGTCCCTGAGAACCAAAATCCAATCATTAGAAGCAAATAAATGCCTACTCTACTTATTGATCGTGAGTGCCGGAGATACAGATTATTCCTTCGATTATCACGCTGTTGAAGCACCAAGATTAAGCTGCAAGCAGCCTTCGCGACTAGAAGAGGGAGACAACCACACTCCACATTTGCTAATTCAAAAGGTTACTTACCAGGACCGAGTTGACTGCCATCGATCAACTCTGTTGCTACATGCACAATCTTGCTATTGGCTGTGGTTCCGTATCCTACATTGGGACTGGTATAAGGGGTAACGTCCCTGGAATAACTCCAGGGACGCTCACCCTCCTCGGGTGGAACATCAAACTCACCACTGGCGTAGACAGAAGTACTGATCAAGTAAGCGATTGCAGCAGGCAAATGCGGTTGTCGGTTCTTCCACTTAAAACCCACTGAGATGTAGAGGCAGTCGGAATGATCTCTTTTGAAGAGATACCAATTTTGGATATCCGTGAGAACACCAAATCCAACCTTTGCCCTGCAACTCGACAGGAAAAAATGTAGAATAAGGGCCACTTCACACTGTATTCATCAGCTTCTTATCTGAAGATCAGACCAATATAAGACACATCATTGCGAGCACCAAGTTTTGAAATTACTGAGCACTTAGGCCTCTTCAGAACCTCAGGAATATCTGCTTTCTTGGTATCTTGCAAGAAGTCCTCACAACTTCAATACTAGAAATCAGAAAATCCACCGGTTGCCCAGGAGGGGGGGGGGGATAGGGTGGCTTTTGATCCCTTAACATACACCTTTAGATACGTGAAGATTAAAATACGGTACAAACAACAAAAAGATGCTCAGGGAAATCGAAGATTTGTTTAAAAGGCCTACCCTTTCACTAGAATACTATGACAAAGGCAGTGGCAGATCTTGCAACGCTGAGCTCTAAGCTGATCTTGCCCCACCGAAAAAACTCCAAGGTAGTCAAGGGTTTAGGGTAGTAAAACAGCTTACAAAACTAAGTAATTATACACCTGAAGAATGCAATTCAGGAGGCTCCTAGCTTGTCCTTTCGTGATGCTAACGTTGCACCAGCAATTGGGGTCAATCCCTGAAGCAATGCAGCCTCCCATATCAGCAGGCATGACAACTGAACATTGTTGAAAAATCGTGAAGACGAGAATTAACAAAAATCTAATGACGTCAGGCCATATTGAACCTGTCTGGCAGGAGCATCTTGCCCAAAGTTTATGAATAAGCAAGGGGCATCCGAGGCCTCCATTCTTGAGCTCTAAAACAGCAACATTCTTGTCGTTAGATTTCACTTAGATATCCACACTAAGAGGTTTGGCATAATAGAACGTCTTTCGAACAACTTTGTCCACAGACCTTGACTGGTCTGAATTCTTTGATTTTCTCTCCTCTGCTAGGAGATTTGGTGGCACTTCAAGTCTGATTTCCTGTCCGTACATTACCGATGAACCTGATTGCTTCTTACTCACAAAATCGCACGTGCTGGCCACGACAGAACCGGCGATGTCTGCCAAATTCTGCCATACTGTGGTGGCTGTAAGAGATTCCACTTTCTGAAATCTACGCTTCAAATTATCTGCCTTGTTAAGGTAGCCTTCAATGTCTTTCTCCACGTCCCTATGCTCCACTTTAACAGGCGTGTATCTACGCTCCTTTTGCGTGGTGCTTGGTGTCTTGGAACAAGACCCTGAGTCCCACAACCGCAAGTCCTGACGTAGCCAATCATACTCTGCACTATCTGCACATGCAATCCTGTGAATTAAATGAAAATCCGAGGAAATACAAGGAAATACAATACTTGTAATGGTTGCTATTGTGGTAGTCAAGGAAGCATAAATTTGGTACACTGGCAAGACAGCAACCTTTTGTAACACATTATATACTATTTTTTCCCTTGTTAGCTCATACACGTACCTTCACACACAACACCAAACCCAAAAGATCCTTCCCTAGAGACGGATCCCCACTATCCTATCCACAACAAAGAACACACATAATCCAGACCACCTAGTTCGGCAACAGAGAACAGGCTACGGAACAATCGAGGTCCATGAAGTAAAGTATGCAATTCTATGCCAACCCTAATTCCTTAACCATGAACTAAGCGCTCGCCCAAGAATCCAGCAGTCCCCGAGACATTAAAAGACAAAGATTAGGAGATGGCCGTCAATGACGAGTGATAGGAGTGCCCTCGGCTTTGCAGGAGTTGCTCCCGGAGTAGCACTTCCTTGCCCCGGAGTAGCGCTTCCTTGTTCCGGAGTTGCGCCTTGTCGTCCTGGAGTCGCTGTCTCTCCTTAAGGTGAGAGCATTTTTCGATCTGCTCTTCCAATCTATTGATCTGATAGTATTGGAAGGGCAGATCAATAGATTGGAAGAGAAGATAGAAAGATGCTCTTCGACTTAAGTATCTGCTCTTGCACTTCTGCTCTCCCAAATTTCCACTAGCGTCGCCCATTCTCCTCCACGACCCAATTCAATAGGCAACCAACGATCAGAGCTCGATCCGAGAAATACAACCCCCAAAACTCCCGGAATAATCCCTCCTAGCTACTCTCAGAACACGACTGTTCATCACCGTATCGGACCAGCTTCGAGTGACTTTGCACCGGTATCGATGGCAGTATCCATATATCAACGTCCAGATTGTACACCTGCATCGATGTCCAGTATTTTACGTCCACCTGATGTAACCGTGACGAACCAAACCCTAACTCCAAATCACAACGACCATCCCTATTCCCCCTTGGAGTTAGAACCTCAGCAACTTCATAATAATCCAAGCTTTCAATCGGAACAAACGGTGGAGAAGTAATGGCTCGTTGACAATCACATCAAATGTATAATTCTAATTGCACTAAATCACCCAAAATATGGCTGAATTTCCTAAAACCTTATTTTATCTTGAGGGGATGTTTTTTGAATTTTAACACCCTATATCTTTCAATCTAACTATCCAAATAGACTCAAATTTTATATAAAGTACAGTCATATTTTTTAAAACCACTCATATAATTTTCAACCATATAATTGTTACTGATCTTTAAATATTGTTCAAATCCTAGCAAATGCTTTTAACACCAATTTATTGACATCCTTGTATTAATTCCTCATATCTCAAAAATTCAACATCTCAAATAGCATGATATTTTATTACATAGCCTTTTAACAACGTATTTTATACTTTTAAAAAAATTTGGGCCAAAAATTCTTCAAAATGCCAAGATATGGCTCGAGCCAAATCTTTCATGAAATTCTTTCACTTACAAATATAGCCTTTTAAATTAGCTTTCTACTCCACTTTACAATCTTCAAAAGCTTTTCCACAACTCTTCATATTCTTAAAAGAGTGATAGTAGGTACAATTTCAATACAATTTCAAGACATTGTTGAATTGTATAAAGTCTTGTTTGAAAATACACCAAACACCTAATTGTAGAAGGTAAAAAATGATATTGCAACAACAAGGTCTTAATAGCTCTAATAGAATTATAAATAAACTCCAATTAAATGTTAACAATGTTAATCAAGATTTAATCAAATCCAAAAGAAATCTTAAAGAAACTACAAAAGAAACATAAAGAAATCATAAATTAATCTTAAAAAAATACATATATGTTGATAAGGTTTCTACTTTCATAGATATTCCAAAGAGTATTTAATGCTTCTATTGATTCATTGCTTGTAATAATATGTGAAAAATTAGCATCATGAAGATTGGTTACAATCAACTCAAAAACCATCCTTTCACAAGGTTTATACTATTGCTTATCTTTTACATAAGCATTGTTGATCGGAAGTTCTTTACTTTTATCTATAATGTTGCAATAGTCCAATGAAGCCAATAAAAGTTCTATTTTTTTCTTCCAATGTTAGAAGTTATTAACTCTAAACTTCTTAATCATTCTCAAGCCTTCACCTTTACCTTAAGACATATCTAATGAAAAAGTATATAAAACAAAATCAAGAAAAGAAGTCATAGACCTTTCAAAATGAAGAAGAAGGTGTTTTTTTTTTAGAAATCTATAATATCCTCTTTGTTAATAAACTAGTGATTTCACTCTTAAATCACTCTCACTTCACTTATGACACTTCTTACAATTCTAAACTACAATATAAACCTCTTTTGTAAGCTTTGCCACTTTTCAATCATCTCTAATCTCACAAACCACTTCTACTTACTATAAGAGGTCTTTTAAGAGCTTTACCACGTAAAAGCTAAATGTTAATATACTAATAATATAATTCAATAAAAAAAACACAATACTAATATTTTATAATATTATTTTTAAGTGAAAAGAATACTCTAAGCCTATGTATGCATTTAATAATAAGTAAGAGCAATAATACATCAACAATTAGATACAAAAAAGTGGAATTAGAAAAATCAAACAATAACATTAACAATATCTATAAGATCTACTCATTATAATAAAATAGACTTCAAAGAAAGTACTTTAAAATTGTATGATATAATAAAATCCATGGATGGTAGAAAGAAGAAGAAGGCTATGGAAGAAGAATACAAATCAATTATAAACAATAGCACATGAAACTTGATTTAATTTCTATCAAATCAATCTTAAATTAGTTGTAAGTGGGTATTTAGAACCAAAAGAAATGTAATAGATAATATTGTGAGATATAAGGCTAGATTGATAGCAAAAGACTACTCATAAGTTGTTGGTGTTGATTTCAATGAGACATTTGCTTCTATTGCCAAATTCACTACTATAAGAATCATTGTAGCAATTGAAGTAATAATAGACTTGAAAATATATCAAATAAATGTGAAAATGGCTTTTTTAAATGTAAAATTTATAGAAGACATTTATAAAGATCAATTTCAATGATTTATTAAAGAAGGCAAATAATATCTTATTAGTAAATTGAAGAAATCTTTGTATGGACTTCATCAATCACCAAAGACATGATAACAATGTATTGACATATTTTTTGTCAATGAAGAATTTGAAAGAAATATAGGTGATTATTCCATGTATGTGATGCAATCAAATGAATTCATATTGATTGTCATCTTTGATAAAGTAAATGTTGGACATTACCTAACGTAAGTTGCTAATGGTTAAAGGATAGGAAAAGGTAATAGGACAGTTACCAAGGTGGCAGTTAGAGTTTATAGTGATGGCTAGGTTAAGAAGCAGCTAGGATTTGGAGTGGCGGCTAGGTTAAGTAGAATCTAGGGTTCAATTAGATGAAGTAAGGATGATTAAGAATGAAATTGAGCCACAATGGATGTAAACTCTACCTATAAGTAAAGGGTGTTGGAAAAGAGAGGTATCTCATTCCACACTTCTCTTATATCTAACCTTACTGATTTCTACTTACTTGTGTTTTATTTATTGTGTTTCTTCAATAATCTTCTATGTTAATGATTTGATCATCTTAACCAATACATTGAAGATGATAGATTGCTTGAAGGTAATATTAAAAAAAGAGTATGAGATGAGTGATTTAAAAGAGCTTTATTATTATTTAAAAGAAGAGTTTGTAAGAGATTGTGCTAAGAAGACCATTATAATGAGCCAAAGTAAGTACATTAAAGAGGTATTGAAATGATTCAATATGGAGGAATGTAAGCCTATAGGTTCACCTTTGGACGTCAATTTGAAGTTGATAAAGCTCACAAATGAGGGATTTATTGAAATTGAAGGTCAAATATAAGATGTTCTATATAATGCAACAATAAGCTCACTTATGTACATAATAGTTGGCACAAAGGTGGATTTATACATGCAATGAATTTTATAAGTCGATATGTATCAAAAGCTAGATCAATACATTGGGTAATTATTAAAAGGATCATGAGGTATTTAAAAGACACTCTATACTTCAAATTGTACCTTGGAGGTGATAATATTATTTTGAATGATTATTTCTTAGAATTGTAAGAGTTATTTTGTAGTATTATAAGAGACAACCAATAATTTTAAGATCCACAATAAAAAAAGAATATATGGCACTAAGCCATGATAGTATGAAAGCCACATGGCGATGATAAGTTTTTGAAGATATTGAACTAGTATAATTTGAAATAACTCCAATAAAGTGTAACAATCAAAGATATCTTAAACTTGCAATGAATCAAAAGCATTATTCAAGGACTAAGCATATTGACATTTAACATTACTTTATAAAAGAAAAGATTGAAATGAGAGTGATTGATATGAAGTATTGTACAACAAAAAATATGCTTATTGATTTATTGACAAATACATGAATAAAGGATGGACATTACATGTTGACAAAGGCATTAAGATTAAAAGTATTTTATCAATAGTAAAATAAGAGTATTAAAGTAAGTAAGTAAGTACGTAAGTAAGTAAGTAAATTTAAAAAATATAATTTTACATGTGTTGATAATGGTCAAAGAGTTTTAGAATCAAAGGATCATAAAAAATCTTTTAAGATATTTTAGAATATGCTAAGATATGGTTAAATATGTTAGGATAAAAAAATAATAAAAGATGTACTAAAGGCATTTCTTTGTAATAAAAAAGATACCAAAAAATATACTTGATATATTTTTAGATAGACGTAAAAATAATGAATTAGAAGTTATCAATAATGGCAGCAATCACGAACTATAAGTAATGGATGTTGGAAGTCAGAGTCATTTTATTCTATATTCTTTTCGAGTACAACCTTGTTGATTCTATATATTCAAAAAATCAAAGTTGTATTTTTTTCAATAGCAATTAGAGTAGCAATGGATTTGATGATGAATCAAATAGATATAAAGATGGATTTCTTGAATAGAGAGTTGAAAATATTAAAATTAATAAATCAAAGAAAAAATAAAATAAATCACATTAAATAAAATATTACTTTAAATAAATTGATAGTTATCAAAAGAATATCTTTATGTATATAAAAAATTCTACTTGTGAATGAGAAAAAAAGGTAAGGATTAAAAAACAAGACCAAAGGTATAAAGAATCTACTAAGCAATGTCTAAAAGGAAGATAAGAATATAAAATAAATACCATGATATATCTTTGTTATAGGGGAGATGTTACAAGATCTAATGAACATAAAATATATAATAAGGTAAATCTTAGTAATAAATAAGATGCCAATATATATACTTAATATATCTTTTTATAGATATAAAAGCTATAAAATAGAAATTGACAATATAAGAAATAACTATCATCTTCAAGTAATGGATGTTAAAAATGAAAGTCATCTTACTTCATACTTTTCTTTGTATGAAATCTCATTGATCCTATATATTGAGACTTCTTGTATTTTTATAATAGAAAGAAAACATATATATATAGATCAATTTCAAGAATTTATTGATGAATACAATCAATACTTTATTAATAAGCTAAAGTATATTTTATATTAACTTAAGCATTCACTAAAGACATAGTACCAATGTATTGACATATTTTTTATGAATAAAAAAATTATAAAAATTGAGATTAATCCTTCTATATTTGTATATAATTTAATAAATTTTTATTGATTATTATCTTCTATATTTATGATTTAATGATCTAATTTGATATTGATGAAGTTCTTAAATGAGAGATTTTTTAAAATTAAAGATCAAATCTTAGGTATTCCATATAAGACAAGAGTTGGTATATTTATATATGCAATGATTAGTACAAGGAAGGATCAACTTTTGCTATTTATGCTGCACCTATTTTTGAAAGCGTAAAGACTTCAAGTGGCATTCCAAGTCAATATCAGGATTATCAAGACGTTTTTGAGAAAAAGAATGCAGATATTCTTTCTGAGCATTGCCCATACAATTGTTCAATCGACCTCAAGGAAGGAACTCAGCCACCATTTGGACCAATTTACAGTTTATTGCAAGATGAGTTGGCTGAACTCAAGACATATATTGACGAGAATTTAGCGAAGAATTTCATACGCCATTCAAAATCTCCAGCAGGAGCTCCAATTCTATTCGTAAAGAAAAAAGATGGATCTTTGCGAATGTGTGTTAACTATCGAGGACTCAACAAGATCACAATCAAGAACAGGTATCCATTACCTTTGATATCAGGATTCCTTGACCAGTTGAATCAAGCTAAGATTTATACAAAAATAGATCTAAGAGGAGCATATAATCTAGTACGGATCAAGGAAGGAGATGAATGGAAGACTGCGTTTCGAACCAGGTACGGACATTTTGAATATAATGTCATGCCTTTTGGACTCACGAATGCACCAGCTGCTTTTCAACATCTCATGAATGATGTATTTCGTGAATTCTTAGATAATTTTGTTGTCTGCTATCTAGACGATATCTTGATCTATTCTAAGAACGTCGAAGAGCATGAAATACATGTTTGTCAAGGATTACAAAAACTTAGAGATGCAGGATTGTACGCCAAGATGGAAAAGTGTGTATTTTACATTACTCAAGTTGACTTTTTAGGATACATCATTTCAAATGATGGTCTCATGATGGATTCTAAGAAAGTCCAGACAATCATGGATTGGAAGATTCCAAGGACAGTAAGAGATGTCCAATGTTTCTTGGGATTTGCCAATTACTATTGGATCTTCATCAAAGATTTCTCACGAGTTGTAGCTCCACTTACACGCTTGACTAGTAAAGATAAATTCCAATGGAATCAAGAAGCGGAAGCAGCATTTGAAGCCTTGAAGACATCATTTGTATCTGTACCAGTCTTATATCGTGTTGATTTTTCCAAGGTATTTTTCATGGAAACAGATGCATCAGATTTTGCCTTGGGTGCAGTTTTATCACAAATGGGAACAGATGACAAACTTCATCCGATAGCTTTTTATTCAAGAAAATTTTCAGTAGCCGAGATCAATTATGAGATCCACGATAAAGAATATCTTGCGATCATGGATTCTTTTCAAGAATGGCATCATTATCTAGAAGGCGCTTCTAATCTAGTCACTGTGTATACAGATCACAAGAACCTCGAGTATTTCATGTCAGCACGCGTGTTGAATCGTCGTCAAGCTCGTTGGAGTATGTCTTTGTCAAGATTCGAGTTCATTATCACTTATCGGCCAGGAAAACAACAAGGTTTGTCCGATGCATTGTCTAGACATTCTTATTTTACCTCAAAAGAAGGAGATGCAGCTTTTGAGCAACAAAGAACGGTCCTCTTGAAATCGGAGCAATTTCATCTCCGAGCAATGAAATCAACATTGACTGTTGATTCAACTTTTTTCAAGCAAATCCAGTCCAGTATGTCCTCAGATCCTCTTGTTTATGATATCGAGAATAATTCTTCCAAGTCTCATGATCCTTCTAAGTTTGAGTTCAAGAATAATCTATTATATTTTGAAGGACGCCTATATGTTCCAGAAGGAGAAGCACGTTTACGTGTTCTTCAAGCACGTCATGACTTTCCAGCAGCAGGGCACTTTGGATATAATAAGACTTTGGAACTCATATCAAGAGATTTTTGGTGGCCACAAATGTGGAAGTCAGTCAAAGACTTTGTACAATGTGATATTTGTTCAAGATCAAAAATTCCTCGTCATCGACCTTATGGACTTCTTCAGCCATTACCTATACCAGAACAACCATGGTCTTCTGTTTCTATGGATTTCATCACAAATCTTCCAAGCTCAAGATCTTATGATTCTATATTTGTGATAGTAGATCGTTTCACCAAGATGGCACATTTTGTGCCATGTACAAAATCTATCACAGGTGAAGAAACAGCTAAGTTTTTCATTGATAATATCTATCGCTATCATGGATTACCTAAAGATATCATATCGGATAGGGGAACTCAATTTGTGTCAAGATTTTGGAGGACCCTTTTAAAGATTTTAAAAGTGGACATAAAGCTATCTTCGGCTTTCCATCCTCAAACTGATGGACAAACAGAGCGCGTAAACCAAGTCTTGGAGCAGTATTTAAGGTGTACCATCAACTACCAACAAGATGATTGGACAACCCTTCTGCCATTGGCAGAGTTTGCTTATAATAATACGGTACATTCTTCCACGCAACAAACACCTTTCTTTGCCAATTATGGCTATCATCCACGACTTGATGCTTTTGATTTTTCAAAAGTTGATAATCCTGCAGCAAAAGATATGGCAAATCGATTGTTAGAGTTACATGTAATAATGAAGGCGCAATTGAAGGAAGCTCAAGAACGACAAAAGATAAACGCAGATGTATATCATAAGGAGCAACCACAACTCAACGTGGGTGATAAGGTATGGCTACTTCGTTGCAATATCAAGACCACTGGTCCTTGCGACAAGTTGGACTATCGAAGGCTGGGACCATTTTCTATTTCTGCACAAATCAATCCAGTTGCATATCGTTTACATCTATCGAAGACAATGAAAATCCATCCAGTATTCCACGTGTCTCTTCTTGAACCATACAAGACAGTGGACATACCAAGAAGACGACAAGCTCCACCTCCTCCTATAGAAGTAGACAATAATGAAGAGTTTGAAGTAGAAGAAGTCTTAGATTCAAGGCGGCGTCGAAATAAAATAGAATATCTTGTCCATTGGCATGGATATGATATTAGTGAACGCACATGGGAGCCAATGAAGAATCTTGCAAATGCAGCAAAGGCGGTGGAGGCTTTTCATCGACGACATCCATCAAAATCAAGATTAAAACCTTCTTTATAAAAGAAACAACATCTAGGCAAGATAACATTCTACTTTTAATTCTTGTTCGTAGCTTCGTTGTAGTAGTGGCGCTCAGGAGATGGAGAACCAACAACCATTGGATTTAAATCAAGAGCCTTCATTTGCTGACCTGCAAGACGAGACATTACGATTGTCACAACCTTCAAGACGACGCAATCGAGATGAAGATCTTCAAGAACGACATGTTCTTCTTCGAATAGATGGTGAGATACAACGCGTTTGGTATCACGATTTGGGAAGGGACTCCCGATGTTTGGTGATTTTGCTAGAGGTAGGAACAACTCCTGATGGTGTTCCAAATATTCTATTCGAAGGAAGTTACGAAGGCCTCAACAATCATCAAATAACTGGGTGGTCTTTCCGCCCTGGTATGGGACACTACCAATGGTTGAGGGGCCATATCAATTATCTTCAAAGAGAACAGAGATTAGAGTATGTGGCGAATACAATTCGTCACATCATAGATTTTCTTAACATATGATGACCGCTCCTCATGGAACTCGTCCCTAGAAGGAGGGATAATGTCACGGCCATAATCATATAAGCTAAAAATTACATATAGAAATAGGCAGAAGTAAGTAAAAGTAAGTTAATTCTATAATATTTAATATAGAAGCTTCTTAGAAATTTCCTAGACGCTGCTTTGACTTCATAGGTGTCTTTAATTGACTTTTTGGATTAGAAACGAGGTCAACAAGTTGGCCATGTGCCACACATGTTGTTAGCTTGAAGATCAAGCTAACTATGTGGCCCACACGTAGAAAAACTTGCCTTGTAAGTCAAGGCATGTGTCCTACAAAGTCAACACATATTAGAGGTCCTATAGAACGTCGCCACGTTGTCACGGACACAAAATACAGACTTGAAATCTAACAAGAAGTTCAAGAAGAAGTGGCAAAACTAGATTAAACAGATGAGTTCAAGAACAACACCAGAAAAGTGAGCTAGAACTCCAAGAGATGTGTTGTCGAGACTGAAGAACCCTTCAGCCTCGACTCCTATATATACTACTGAATAGGAAGCTTCTCGAGCTACTTCCGCTAACTAGGACGCTTCTCCAACAACTTCTACTAATTAGGAAACTTCTCGAGCAACTTCCTAGAATCTATCAGAATATTCTAGAACCTTCTAAGAATATTCTAGAACCTTCTAAGAAAATCTTTAAGGAATATTCTAAGAATCTTCTAGAACCTTCTAAAGGAATCTTTAGAGAATATTCTAGAAGAATATTCGAAGAATCTTCCAATGGATGTCCATGACATCACCTCCTCTTCTAACTTCGAGGTCTCCGAGAAGCAATGTTGTTATCAGTTAATACCAACGCAAGAAAATGAAAATCTGTCGCATCACATCCGCTATGAATTCCAATTGTTGTTCGCGAGGCAAATGATTCATCGGCCCTTGGAGCCAACGGTAGTGACCAACACCTTCAACCTCTGACCAAGCGTGGACTTCTGTGTCTTCATTGTGAAACTGTCCTCCAAACACACCTTTTGGCTGACCGTCGTAGGCAGGCTCGACCTCAAATACAATTACTAGCGATCTGTTGCTCGGTATCCTCCGACGTCGTCGTGGTGCAGGCGGTTCTTCATCTCGCGGTCGTCTTCGTGAGCTAGTCGCTTGAGATGACATAACAAGTGTAGTATCTTGACTATCCGTGTCTAAAGGCTAAAATGATGAGAGCAAACTATAGTTGCTAACAAAGTTCTACACTATCGAACTATGGGTTTTGGAGGTGCCCTCCTCCCTTTTTATGCTACTTGATGAGCAAGCTTCAGCAAGAAGCTATCGTTGAATCGGCTTAGGTTTATGAGGATATCGTTGATGAAATTCTTGTACCTTTTTTGGCGCATTGGCAAGATTTTCGGCACGCTCCCACGTTCGTTCATTGATGTCGTATCCACTCCAATGCACTAAATACTCCAATTTTCTTCTATTACGCCGTGAATCTAGTACCTTTTTCACCTCGTATTCCTCATGGTTTTCAATTTCGATACTTGGTGGCGGACTTTGTACTCTTTGGGGAAAAGCTGACTCTCGATAAGGTTCCAACAAAGACACGTGAAAGACTAGATGTACCTTCATAGTAGCTGGTAACTCCAGACGATATGCCACCGGATTAATCTGCTTCTCGATAACAAATGGCCCTAATCTCCGATAGTCCAATTTGTCACATGGCCGCTTGGTCTTGATATTCCGTTGAAGAAGCCATACTTTACTTCCAACTTTAAAAGTAGGCACCTCATTTCGATATTTATCTGCAGATGCCTTGTAACTCTCTTGGACAGATTGCAATTGAAGCTTCAACGTCGCTTGAAGCTCCGATAGTTGCTTCACAAATCCTTCAGCTGCTGGGTTGTTATTTGCTGAAGAACTCAATAAATCGAGCTTGGGGTGGTATCCGTAGTTGGAGAAGAATGGTGTTTGTTGAGTTGACGCATGAAGAGTGTTGTTGTATGCGAACTCAGCAAGCTGTAGATATGCAGTCCAATCATCTTGTTGATAGTTGATGGTGCATCGTAAATATTGCTCGAAAACTTGATTCACCCGCTCCATTTGACCGTCAGTTTGAGGATGAAAAGCCGAAGAGAGCTTAATATCCACCTTCAATATCTCAAAGAGGGACCTCCAAAACTTGGATACAAACTGAGTACCTCGATCCGACACGATATCATCTGGTAGGCCATGATAACGATATATGTTATCAAGAAAGAGTCTTGCGGTGTCTTCACTTGATGATGTTTTCTTGCAAGGCACAAAATGCGCCATCTTTGTAAATCGATCCACCACAACAAAGATGCTGTCAAATGAATTCGATGGCGGTAGGTCCGTAATGAAGTCCATAGAAACTGAAGACCATGGTCGGTGCGGAATAGGCAATGGCTGGAGAAGTCCATATGGACGATGTCGAGGGATCTTGGATCTTGAACAAACATCACAAGAAAGGACAAATTCCTTCACATCCTTCCACATTTGGGGCCACCAAAAATCTTGTGAAATGAGCTCCAAAGTCTTGTTGAATCCAAAATGTCCCGCAGCTGGAAAGTCGTGGCGAGATTGAAGTACTCGGAGTCGAGTTGGTCCTTTTGGGATATACAACCGCTCCTCAAAATACAGAAGATCTCCCTCCACCTTAAACTTGTCATTATCGACACGTTGTTTGATGTCAAGAGCTATAGAATCCTCAATGGTCGCAGTACGTACCTCGCTAAGGAAGCCATCATCAATAGTTGCAACAGTAGCAAAAATCCTGAATTTTTCTGGTTTCAACAATGTTGTACATTATTGATCAAACGCTGCTTCTCCAGCCTTTGGCGCAAGATACGATCTCCTCGATAATGCGTCAGATAATCCTTGCTGTTTTCCAGGGCGGTAGGTGATAATAAAGTCAAATCGTGATAGAGACATATTCCATCGAGCTTGACGACGATTCAAAATTCGAGCTGTCATGAAGTACTCCAAATTCTTGTGGTCCGTATAAACAGTCACTGGATGTGCAGCTCCTTCGAGGAAGTGACGCCACTCTTGGAAGGCATCTATTATAGCAAGCAGCTCTTTGTCGTGGATCTCGTAGTTGATCTCAGCAGCAGAGAACTTCCGTGAATAGAACGCAACTGGGTGAAGCTTCTTGTCTATGCCCATCTGTGAAAGCACAGCTCCCAAAGCAAAATCTGAAGCATCGGTCTCTAAATAGAAAGCCTTTGCAAAGTCAGGGTGTACCAAGATTGGAGCAGTAGTGAATGCCGTCTTGAGATCTTGAAATGCTTTTGCTGCTTGTGATCCCCATTCGAGCTTGTCTTTGCTTGTTAGACGCGTGAGTGGTACAGCAACTTAAGAATAATTCTTGATGAAGATCCGATAGAAGTTAGCAAATCCAAGAAAACACTGAACATCTCTAACCGTCTTCGGAACTTCCCAAGATATAATTGCTTCTACCTTTTTTGGATCCATCTTCAAGCCCTCTGTAGTCGCAATGAAGCCCAAAAATTCCATCTCATTCTGGTGAAATTGACACTTCTCTAACTTGGCGTAGAGTCCTCGTTCGCGTAGTTTTTTAAGAACCAAACAAACGTGCTTCTCATGCTCTTCTTCATTCTTGGAAAATATCAAAATATCATCCAGATAGATGACAACAAAGTCATCGAGGTACTCCCGAAAGATGTCGTTCATCATATGCTGAAAGACCGCTGGAGCATTGGTAAGACCAAAAGGCATGACATTGTACTCAAAATGACCATACCTTGTACGAAAGGCTGTCTTCCATTCATCTCCTTCTTTGATTCGCACAAGGTTGTAGGCTCCTCTTAAATCAATCTTTGTAAAAATCCTTGCACGTCCAAGTTGATCTAAGAGGCCGGAGATCAAAGGTAAGGGATAGCGATTTTTCTTGGTCACCTTGTTGAGTCCTCGGTAGTCCACGCACATCCGCAGTGAGCCATCATTTTTCTTCACGAATAGGATTGGTGCTCCAGCTGGCGACTTTGAATGTCGAATAAAATTCTTGGCTAGATTCTCATCGATGTACTTCCGCAATTCTGCCAACTCCGTCTGCGATAGGTTGTATATTGGACCAAAAGGTGGTTGCGCTCCTTCTTCTAAGTCTATGGCACAATCATATGGTCGATGTTCCGGCAGTATATTGGCATTCTTCTTCTGAAACACGTCTTCAAAATCCCTATATTGCTCTGGTATATTCGATGTTGAGATATTCTCGCCGCTAGTTGGAGCTGCATAAATGACAAATGGTGCGCCTTCCTTGGACGATCTTAGGAACGCTCTCGCTCCAATAAACATGGATTTCTTCATGTAGGTTCTACCAACAGGTTTATTATTATTTTTTTCAGGAAATGTTATCCTTCGTAGCCTCCAATCAATGGACGGATTATGATCTTCTAACCAAGAAAGACCAAGGATAACAGGGCTTGATGGGGTTCTAATAATATTAAAAATAACGTGACTACTATGGTCCTTAAACACCACTTCTATAGGTTCTGATTCGTAGGTAACGTTGCCTGACAATAAGGGTCGTCCATCTATCACCTCTACGTGAACAGGTTTGGACTTCTGTACTAAACGGATCTTGTGGCGTTTAGCAAACTCTTCATCTAAAAAACAAGTAGATGCCCCCGAATCCAATAAAGCTAAAGTTTTTTTGTTTTTGAGGGCCTAAAAACAAAGGAATTGTAAAACAACGGGCAGGTTGGACAAAGAAGGAGGAACCTGATTGTTGTCGTGATATTAGATTGTCTAGCCGCACGGTTCCTACTATGGCTGGGCGTCGTCGTTTTCCGAAATCATCGCACTTCTAGTCTTGACAGGGTGCCAATTTTGCTTCTTTGGGCAATTTCCAACCTTGTGACCTTCTTCTCCACAGTACAAACATAACCCTTCCTCCATACGCCGTTTCTTCTCTGTTGGAGTAAGAGATCGGACACGCGCCGTGTCGATTTGCATGTCTGTTGCCTCCCAATGTGAGTTTAAGCTATTTGCAGACATAGTCACGTCGTAACGAGTCATTTGGTGTCTTGGACGTTGATCTTGGCGACGCTGGAATAGGCGGTTGTCACACTTTACAGCTTGGCTAATAGCTTCGCTGAGCGTTTGAGGATCAGGAAGAGATAACAGCAAGTCCTTCACATCATCCTTCAAGCCCCAATAAAACTGACTCACTAACGCCTCTTCACCCCAATTAATGTCACTTGCCAATTGTCTGAAATCCGAGGCATAGACTGATGCAGAGCGTGTTCCTTGTCGTAGCGATCAGATCTTTGTTGTAGCCCATCGAACTTTATCATGCTTGCCAAATGCTTCTGCAAATGCCTCCAAGAACGTTTCAAAGTTGCTCAGGATTGGCGATCGCTTCTCGAACAAGGGAGTAAACCAAGACAGAGCTTGTGCTGTAAGCAAGGTTCCAACAAGCCCAACACGCGCTTCCTCCGTCGGATAACGTTCGGGCTGTAAAATTGTTATCAACCTGATTTGGTTGACAAAACCTCAAAACTTGGAACGAGTTCCATCAAACTTATCCGAAAGACTAACTCGAGGCTCCTTTCGTTGTAGGACTACTCGATCTTGTTGAAATGGAGGTAGAACTGCTTCTTCTGGCGCAGAAGTTTGAGGCTGATATGCTTTAGATGGCGCTATCCCAGATGCTCCATTGTTATGGAGTCCTACCATGACTCCTTCGATCTCTGTTGTCCTATGTGACAACGAGGCAAGAGCATTTATGATGGCGTCTAGTTTGGATTCCAAACTTTCAGCCATTTTAACGTCTTAACCTTCGGCTAACCTTCAGAAAGAAGAAAAAAGAGTTTTGACAAGAGGACAATATTGGATCAGAGGAGGGTACTCCGCAACTTCTAAAACGCCTTAAGAATCCAAGATGAGGGGTAATCCACTCTCTCCAAGAAGAATAAGGCTCCAATATTGAGAAAGAAGAGATATCAGTTTAGAGGAGGGTAATCCGCAACCTCTAAAACACTAGCACACCTTCAAGAAAAGGGGTAATCCACTCTCTAACAAGAAAGAACTAGCTCTGATACCAGTGAAAATGCAATCTCGACAACCTGTCACGGACACAAAATATAGACTTGAAATCTAATAAGAAGTTCAAGAAGAAGTGGCAGAACTACATTAAACAGATGAGTACAAAAACAACACCAGAAAGGTGAGCTAGAACTCTAAGAGATGTGTTGTCGAGACTGAAGAACCCTTCAGCCTTGACTCCTATATATACTACTGAATAGGAAACTTCTCGAGCTACTTCCGCTAATTAGGACGCTTTTCCAACAACTTCTACTAATTAGGAAACTTCTCGAGCAACTTCCTAGAATTTATCAGAATATTCTAGAACCTTCTAAGAATATTCTAGAACCTTCTAAGAGAATCTTTAGGAAATATTCTAAGAATCTTCTAGAACCTTCTAAAGGAATCTATAGAGAATCTTTAGGAAATATTCTAAAAGAATATTCGAAGAATCTTCCAATGTATGTCCATGACAAGTGCAACCTTCTTCACTCTTATCAATGCCTTTCTAGTGCTTAATCTTATTTCAAGACTTTTTAATCTTCTTATTTTTGGCAAATGCCATTCAAGTTAAATATTACATCAACTTTTGAGTGAATATCTAGTTCAATATATTATCACCTTTGAGTGATTTCTAAGTATTTTTGAGTGACACAAGAGTGTATTGAGATTATCTTTCTTTGGAATTCATGTCCTTGATAGTTTGACAAAAGTGTTAACATATTATTTCTGTCTTGTTCTAGAAGTGAGTGGATTATCCCACTTCTATTATTGTATTTTGAAGGTTGCGGACTACCTACCTCAAAACAAAAAATCTTATTTTTTAACATTGATCTTTTCCTTAAAGAAAGTAGATTATCTCTCTTAGTAGAAAATTTTTTTAGAGGTTGCAGATTATCCTCCTCTTATTTAACTTTTGAATTCGTTTGAGTTGTCTATGGAAGGAAAAATCATGGATGCTAACTTGGTAGAAGTGAAAATAGATTTATAACTATTGTAGATCTTCATGAACTTGTCAACACTCTTAGGACCGAAATTTCATGCATCACCAACACCAACCATGGAAGCACTATTCTTACTACTATGGAAGAAGTTCAGATTCTATGCCAAGAAGTTGTGCAGTTGAAGGAAACAAGTCGATTAGCCTTGCAATCAAATTCTAGGAGTTTTGCTTCTATAAGCTCGAGGGAGGCAAGGATTAGTATGCCTGAAAAGTTTGAAGGTGTCGTGTTGTAAGACGAGTATACCGTGAAAATGTAAAGAAAGGGGATTTTTATTAATGTTCTGTTACCTCGAATATTGGGAGCAACGACCAACTCCTGTGCAAATACTGAGTGGCCAAGTTCAGTCACCCCGTTACAGTCAACCGGGGCATACTAAAATGCTCCATTCGATTTCAATAACGGAAGTCAGCAGGAAGAAAAAGGATTTATTCACACGACAGATGAGCTTGGTTCGAAGAGCCAATTGGATCCAATTTCAAGAATCCAATCCGGGTCCTCTTAATCAATATGAGACCTGCATTGGTCGGGCAACCCAATGCAGTCTAATTACGGGAAAATCCAGGTCTTACTATGGGCCTCAGCCAGTCTGATGGGAAGGACCAATTTGATCCAATTACAGGAACATCCAGGTTACTACAGGCATCTTACTCAATATGAGACCTGAATTGGTCGTGCGAATCAATGTGGACCCGAGTACGGGGTTTCGATTCTGTTTCAAGCTGTCCTATTCTCTGTGTCGTTTCAGGGAACGTTGTTTTCGATAAATGGATCTCTTAAAGGTAAAAACGGAGGAGAAAGCTCTGACGACGGGAGCCAATTTTGGATCTAAGCTCTGACGGTGGGAGCCAATTTCGGATCCAAGACGGAAGATTAAAGAAATTCAGAGGATAAGGTTAGGGGGAGAAGAAGTTTTTGGAGAGGTTTTTTGAAGATCGGAGGGGGGGGGGGGGGGGGAGAGGAGCTTCATGCTTCAGGCGGGGAAAGAAGACAGAGAATTGGGTTTTCTTTTTTTTCTTCATAGGATTTTGGGAAGACTGAGGCAATCGTTGCTGAAGTCAGTGTTGTAATGGTGAATCAGGATTTTTAATGAAGTGGATTTGATTACTCTTAACTGTTTTGTGAAATCGAGTTACGTCTGAGATTGAAGAATTAAAAGGGTGTCTATAGGATTGAGTATGCGGAGTAAATGAAATTTATTGGGTTAATCTAACAAGAAAGTCAGTAGATACGAGATTGTAAGTACAAAGCGGTATCGAAGCTTAACAATTTAGGTTGTTCGGGATTCTCTGTAACGTTTAAAGACCTACCGGCCGGGACAAAAAGGACTTCGGCGAGCAGTCGAAGGGGCATCCATATAGATTTACGGTGTATTCTTGCAGTCGTTTATATTCTAACAGTCAAAAACTGATAGACTGCTTGACTATTGGCGAATCTCCATACTACCTTCTACAGTCAGACACCCGGCGCGTTCTCGAGCAAGAAAGCACGTAATATGACAACAGAACAAGATCAAGATTTCGAAGGTTTTTGCAACAAGTTAAACTCTACTTAAGGTTGCATCCTTTCCAATATCCTGATGGATTTACTCAAGTTGAATTCATAGGCGCACTTCTATCTGGAAGTGCTCTCTCTTGATTCGCACCTTTGATGGAAAAAGATTCATGACTACTCTATGATTTGAACTCATTCTTGGAAGTATTTACGGCTACATTTGGAGAAAGTGATCGAGAAAGGGTAGTAGAGACCACGCTTATATCACTACAATAAGGATTACATTCAACCACCATGTATGCCGCTGAATTCCAAAGTCTTGGTTGTCATGTGGACTGGAATGATAAAGCCCTTATCAATCAATTTTGCTATGGATTAAAGGATAATGTCAAAGATTTTTTGTTGACAATATCAAAAATAGATTCTTTAAAATAATTCATTGCTCAAGCTATTACATGTAATAATCATTTATTTGAAAGACGTTAAGAACAAAGATATGGCTGGAGAAGAATAAGTCAAGTCATGGCAATACCTTCTAAGTTTTTGGAAACCTTTCCATCAAGGCTAGAGCAAATGCAAATGGATACGATATATTTTAAATCCCTCACGGAGCAAGAAAAGACTCAACGACATCAAGAGGGCTTATGTCTATATTGTGGAGAAGCTAAACACACTGCTCAATAGTGTTCAAGGAAGCAACGCAATCACAAAATGAAGAGTACGATTGCAAAAGAAGACAATGTGTCAAAAAACGAGTTCTTTTAGCTATAATAGGGATCGTGCAGCTGGAATCATGTGCAACACCTAGTCAAGGTCCTATTCTCTCCTTAGATCCCTCACATTGTTTTACAATAGATGTATGTTTAGGATCCAAAAATCATAAAGTCTTTGCATTATTAGATTGAGGAGCCTCAGCTTGTTTCATAGACGAAGACTTTGTCATAAAATAAGAAATATCGTTAGTCAAGAAAATCAAATCCATACATGTAGAAGTCATAGATGGTCGTTTGTTGTCTTTTGGTGATATTATCCATGAGATTGTTCCTTTAGATGTAGTAATTAAAGATCATAATAGTGTAGTAATATTTAATGTGATACCATCTCTTTTGAATCCAGTCATTTTAGGACTATCTTGGTTAGAAAAGTACAACCCTCAGATAGATTGGATTTCTCGTAACCTTAACTTTTCTAGTAGTTTATTTCGAAATTCTATTAATGAAGAGGAAATACATAAGTCTAGTGCATCTAAGCCCTTACTAATAAAGGCAAGAGCTTTCATGCATGCAGCCAAAGAAGGGTCATCTTTTACTATATATGCCACACCCATTTCAGATAGTAAAAAGACGTCAAGTAGTATTCCTAGTCAATATCAAGAATTCTAAGATAATTTTGAGAAGAAAAATGCAGATATTATTCCAAAACATTGATCTTATGATTATTCAATTGATCTTTAAGAAGGAGCTCAACCGCCATTTAGACCAATCTATAGCTTATCACAAAACGAATTGGCTGCATTAAAGGAGTATATTGACGAGAACTTAGCTAAAAACTTCATACGCCATTCAAAATCTCCAGCAAGAGCACCAATCTTATTTCTGAAGAAAAAAGATGGATCTCTACAAATGTGTGTAGACTTTCGGGGCCTTAACAAGATCACCATCAAAAACAGGTATCCTTTACCTTTAATTTCAGGACTTCTTGATCAACTCAATCAAGCAAAGACCTACACAAAAATAGATCTACGAGGAGCATACAACTTGGTCCACATCAAAGAAGGAGATGAATGGAAGACTACTTTTCGAACTAGGTATAGACATTTTGAATATAATGTCATGCCTTTTAGACTCACAAACATACCAGCTACTTTTCAACATCTTATGAATGATATTATCGTGAGTTTTTAGATGATTTTATCATTTGTTATTAAGACGACATCGTAATCTACTCTAAGAACACAGAAGAACATGAATTCCATATATATCGTGTGTTACAAAAACTAAGAGATACAAGATTATATGCCAAGTTGAAAAAGTGTGTATTCCATACTACTCAAGTTAACTTTTTAGGATACATCATTTCTAATGAAGGCCTGATGATGGATCCCAAGAGGGTCCAAACTATCATAGATTGGAAGATTCCAAGAACAGTATGAGATGTGAAATGCTTTTTGGGCTTTGTAAATTACTATCAAATCTTCATCAAGATATTTTTTCAAGTTACAGCTCTACTTATGCATTTGACTTGTAAAAACAAATTTGAGTGGAGTAAAAAAGATGAAGTAGCATTTGATGCTTTAAAGAAGGAATTTACTTCTGCACCAATCTTGTATTGTGAGGACTTCTCTAATATATTTTTTTATGAAAATAGATACATTAGACTTTGCCTCGTGTGCCATTTTGTCACAAATGGGAATAGATGACAAGCTCCATCTAGTAGCTTTTCATTCCAGAAATTTTTTAGCAATTGAGATTAACTTTGAAATCCACAATAAAGAGCTTCTTGCAATTGTGGATTCATTTCATGAATGGTGTCATTATCTAGAAGGCACCTCAAGTCCAATCACTATATACACGGATCATAAGAACCTCGAGTATTTCATGTCAACACATATATTAAATCGTCATCAAGCTCGTTGGAGCATGTCTTTATCAAGATTCGAGTTCATCATCATTTATCGATCACAAAAATAATAAAGTTTGTCTGATGCCTTGTCTAGACATTCTTATCTTACACTAAAAGAAAGAGATGTAGCTTTTGAGTAACAAGGAACGGTTTTCTTGAAGCCGGAGCAATTTCATCTTCAAGCAATAAAATCAACATTGACTGTTGATTTAACTTTTCTCAAGCAAGTCCAGTTAAGTATGTCTTCAAACCCTCTTGTTTACGATATCAAGAATAATTCTTCTAAATCTCATGATCCCTCTAAATTCGAGTTTGTTGATCTCATGTTCTTCAAGCTCGTCACGACTTTCTAGCAATAGGACATTTTAGATACAATAAGACTTTGGAGCTGATATCTAGGGATTTTTGGTGGCATCAAATATGGAAGGTAGTCAAAGATTTTGTACAATCATGTGATGTTTGCTCAAGATCAAAAACTCCTCGTCATCAACTTTTTAGACTTTTTTAGCCATTATCCATTCCAAAACAACTATGGTCTTCTATTTCTATGGACTTCATCACAGATCTTCCAAGCTCAGGTTCTTATGACTCTATATTTGTTATAGTAGATCGCTTCACCAAGATGGCACATTTTGTGCCATGTATAAAATCCATCATGGGTAAAGAAATAGCTAAGCTTTTTATTGACAATATCTATCGCTATCATGGATTACTAAAAGATATTATATCAGATAGGGGAACTCAGTTTGTATTAAGTTTTTGGAGAATATTTTTTAAGATTTTACAAGTGGATATAAAACTATCTCCGGCTTTTCATCCTCAAACTGACGGACAGATAGAGCACATAAACCAAGTCTAAGAGCAATACTTAAGATGTACCATCAACTATCAACAAGATGATTGGACAACTCTTCTACCATTGGCAGAGTTTGCTTATAACAATACGGTGCATTCTTCAAAGCAACAAACACCTTTCTTTGCTAATTATGGTTATCATCCATGACTTCATACGTTTGATTTATCAAAAGTCGATAATCTTGCGGAAGAAGATATGGCAAATCGGTTATCAGAGTTACATACAACAATGAAGGCACAATTAAAAGAAACTCAAGAATGACAAAAGATAAATGTCTATCGAAAGGAACAACCACCATTCCACATGGGCAATAAGATATGGTTACTTTGTTGCAATATCAAGACCACTCGTCCTTATAACAAGTTGGACTATTGAAGGCTTGGACCATTTTCTATTTCTGCACAAATCAATCCAGTTGCATATCGTTTACATCTACCGGAGTCAATGAAAATCCATCTAATATTCCACGTGTCTCTTCTTGAACCATACAAGATAGTGGACATACGAAGAAGAAGACAAGCTCCACCTCCTCCTATAGAAGTGGACAATAATGAAGAGTTTGAAGTGGAAGAAGTCTTAGATTCAAGGCGACACCGAAATAAATTAGAATATCTTATCTATTGGCATGGATATGATATTAGTGAACGCACATAGAAGCCAGTAAGGAATCTTGTAAATGCAACAAAGGCGATGGAGGCTTTTCATCGACGACATCCATCAAAACCAAGATAAAAATCTTCTTTATAAAAGAAACAAGATCTAGACAAGATAACATTCTACTTTCAATCCTTGTTTATAACTTCTTTATGGTTATGACGCTAAGGAGATGGAGAACCAACAACCAATGGATTCGACTCAAGAGCCTGCATTTGCTGACCTACTAGTTGAGCCATTACGATTGTCACAACCTTTAAGATAACGCAATCGAGATGAAGATCTTCAAGAATGACATGTTCTTCCTTGGATAGATGGCGACATACAATGCGTTTGGTATCATGACCTTGGAAGGAACTCCCGATGATTGGTGATTTTACTAGAGGTAGGAACAACTCCTGATGGTGTTCCAAATGTTTTATTCGAAGGAAGTTATGAAGGCCTCAACAACAACCAAATAACTGGGTGGTCTTTCCACCCTGGTGTCAAGGACAAGAACTCAATGAAAAAACAATTCAAACAAGTGAGCATTCACTCAAAGAGAGGTAACAAAATATATATAAACAAGTATATATATTGAAAGGGAAACTGGAATGGCTATTGCCAAAAGACAAGAAAACTAGAGACTCTTGAAACACACTAGAAGCAAGAAAGGAGTTGACAAGAGTGAAGAAGCCTTCACTCTTGTCTCTATATATACTATCTTACTAGGGACTACATGTGTCATGGACATACATTGGAAGATTCTTCGAATATTCTTCTAGAATATTCTCTAAAGATTTCTTTAGAGGGTTCTAGAAGATTCTTAGAATATTTCCTAAAGATTCTCTTAGAAGGTTCTAGAATATTCTTAGAAGGTTCTAGAATATTCTGATAAATTCTAGGAAGTTGCTCGAGAAGTTTCCTAATTAGTAGAAGTTGTTGGAAAAGCGTCCTAATTAGCGGAAGTAGCTCGAGAAGTTTCCTATTCAGTAGTATATATAGGAGTCAAGGCTGAAGGGTTCTTCAGTCTCGACAACACATCTCTTAGAGTTCTAGCTCACCTTTCTGGTGTTGTTTTTGTACTCATCTGTTTAATGTAGTTCTGCCACTTCTTCTTGAACTTCTTATTAGATTTCAAGTCTATATTTTGTGTCCGTGACAGGTTGTCGAGATTGCATTTTCACTGGTATCAGAGCTAGTTCTTTCTTGTTAGAGAGTGGATTACCCCTTTTCTTGAAGGTGTGCTAGTGTTTTAGAGGTTGCGGATTACCCTCCTCTAAACTGATATCTCTTCTTTCTCAATATTGGAGCCTTATTCTTCTTGGAGAGAGTGGATTACCCCTCATCTTGGATTCTTAAGGCGTTTTAGAAGTTGCGGAGTACCCTCCTCTGATCCAATATTGTCCTCTTGTCAAAACTCTTTTTTCTTCTTTCTGAAGGTTAGCCGAAGGTTAAGACGTTAAAATGGCTGAAAGTTTGGAATCCAAACTAGACGCCATCATAAATGCTCTTGCCTCGTTGTCACATAGGACAACAGAGATCGAAGGAGTCATGGTAGGACTCCATAACAATGGAGCATCTGGGATAGCGCCATCTAAAGCATATCAGCCTCAAACTTCTGCGCCAGAAGAAGCAGTTCTACCTCCATTTCAACAAGATCGAGTAGTCCTACAACGAAAGGAGCCTCGAGTTAGTCTTTCGGATAAGTTTGATGGAACTCGTTCCAAGTTTTGAGGTTTTGTCAACCAAATCAGGTTGATAACAATTTTATAGCCCGAACGTTATCCGACGGAGGAAGCGCGTGTTGGGCTTGTTGGAACCTTGCTTACAGCACAAGCTCTGTCTTGGTTTACTCCCTTGTTCGAGAAGCGATCGCCAATCCTGAGCAACTTTGAAACGTTCTTGGAGGCATTTGCAGAAGCATTTGGCGAGCATGATAAAGTTCGATGGGCTACAACAAAGATCTGATCGCTACGACAAGGAACACGCTCTGCATCAGTCTATGCCTCGGATTTCAGACAATTGGCAAGTGACATTAATTGGGGTGAAGAGGCGTTAGTGAGTCAGTTTTATTGGGGCTTGAAGGATGATGTGAAGGACTTGCTGTTATCTCTTCCTGATCCTCAAACGCTCAGCGAAGCTATTAGCCAAGCTGTAAAGTGTGACAACCGCCTATTCCAGCGTCGCCAAGATCAACGTCCAAGACACCAAATGACTCGTTACGACGTGACTATGTCTGCAAATAGCTTAAACTCACATTGGGAGGCAACAGACATGCAAATCGACACGGCGCGTGTCCGATCTCTTACTCCAACAGAGAAGAAACGGCGTATGGAGGAAGGGTTATGTTTGTACTGTGGAGAAGAAGGTCACAAGGTTGGAAATTGCCCAAAGAAGCAAAATTGGCACCCTGTCAAGACTAGAAGTGCGATGATTTCGGAAAACGACGACGCCCAGCCATAGTAGGAACCGTGCGGCTAGACAATCTAATATCACGACAACAATCAGGTTCCTCCTTCTTTGTCCAACCTGCCCGTTGTTTTACAATTCCTTTGTTTTTAGGCCCTCAAAAACAAAAAAACTTTAGCTTTATTGGATTCGGGGGCATCTACTTGTTTTTTAGATGAAGAGTTTGCTAAACGCCACAAGATCCGTTTAGTACAGAAGTCCAAACCTGTTCACGTAGAGGTGATAGATGGACGACCCTTATTGTCAGGCAACGTTACCTACGAATCAGAACCTATAGAAGTGGTGTTTAAGGACCATAGTAGTCACGTTATTTTTAATATTATTAGAACCCCATCAAGCCCTGTTATCCTTGGTCTTTCTTGGTTAGAAGATCATAATCCGTCCATTGATTGGAGGCTACGAAGGATAACATTTCCTGAAAAAAATAATAATAAACCTGTTGGTAGAACCTACATGAAGAAATCCATGTTTATTGGAGCGAGAGCGTTCCTAAGATCGTCCAAGGAAGGCGCACCATTTGTCATTTATGCAGCTCCAACTAGCGGCGAGAATATCTCAACATCGAATATACCAGAGCAATATAGGGATTTTGAAGACGTGTTTCAGAAGAAGAATGCCAATATACTGCCGGAACATCGACCATATGATTGTGCCATAGACTTAGAAGAAGGAGCGCAACCACCTTTTGGTCCAATATACAACCTATCGCAGACGGAGTTGGCAGAATTGCGGAAGTACATCGATGAGAATCTAGCCAAGAATTTTATTCGACATTCAAAGTCGCCAGCTGGAGCACCAATCCTATTCGTGAAGAAAAATGATGGCTCACTGCGGATGTGCGTGGACTACCGAGGACTCAACAAGGTGACCAAGAAAAATCGCTATCCCTTACCTTTGATCTCCGGCCTCTTAGATCAACTTGGACGTGCAAGGATTTTTACAAAGATTGATTTAAGAGGAGCCTACAACCTTGTGCGAATCAAAGAAGGAGATGAATGGAAGACAGCCTTTCGTACAAGGTATGGTCATTTTGAGTACAATGTCATGCCTTTTGGTCTTACCAATGCTCCAGCGGTCTTTCAGCATATGATGAACGACATCTTTCGGGAGTACCTCGATGACTTTGTTGTCATCTATCTGGATGATATTTTGATATTTTCCAAGAATGAAGAAGAGCATGAGAAGCACGTTTGTTTGGTTCTTAAAAAACTACGCGAACGAGGACTCTACGCCAAGTTGGAGAAGTGTCAATTTCACCAGAATGAGATGGAATTTTTGGGCTTCATTGCGACTACAGAGGGCTTGAAGATGGATCCAAAAAAGGTAGAAGCAATTATATCTTGGGAAGTTCCGAAGACGGTTAGAGATGTTCAGTGTTTTCTTGGATTTGCTAACTTCTATCGGATCTTCATCAAGAATTATTCTTAAGTTGCTGTACCACTCACGCGTCTAACAAGCAAAGACAAGCTCGAATGGGGATCACAAGCAGCAAAAGCATTTCAAGATCTCAAGACGGCATTCACTACTGCTCCAATCTTGGTACACCCTGACTTTGCAAAGGCTTTCTATTTAGAGACCGATGCTTCAGATTTTGCTTTGGGAGCTGTGCTTTCACAGATGGGCATAGACAAGAAGCTTCACCCAGTTGCGTTCTATTCACGGAAGTTCTCTGCTGCTGAGATCAACTACGAGATCCACGACAAAGAGCTGCTTGCTATAATAGATGCCTTCCAAGAGTGGCGTCACTTCCTCGAAGGAGCTGCACATCCAGTGACTGTTTATACGGACCACAAGAATTTGGAGTACTTCATGACAGCTCGAATTTTGAATCGTCGTCAAGCTCGATGGAATATGTCTCTATCACGATTTGACTTTATTATCACCTACCGCCCTGGAAAACAGCAAGGATTATCTGACGCATTATCGAGGAGATCGTATCTTGCGCCAAAGGCTGGAGAAGCAGCGTTTGATCAATAATGTACAACATTGTTGAAACCAGAAAAATTCAGGATTTTTGCTACTGTTGCAACTATTGATGATGGCTTCCTTAGCGAGGTACGTACTGCGACCATTGAGGATTCTATAGCTCTTGACATCAAACAACGTGTCGATAATGACAAGTTTAAGGTGGAGGGAGATCTTCTGTATTTTGAGGAGCGGTTGTATATCCCAAAAGGACCAACTCGACTCCGAGTACTTCAATCTCGCCACGACTTTTCAGCTGCGGGACATTTTGGATTCAACAAGACTTTGGAGCTCATTTCACAAGATTTTTGGTGGCCCCAAATGTGGAAGGATGTGAAGGAATTTGTCTTTTCTTGTGATGTTTGTTCAAGATTCAAGATCCCTCGACATCGTCCGTATGGACTTCTCCAGCCATTGCCTATTCCGCATCGACCATGGTCTTCAGTTTCTATGGACTTCATTACGGACCTATCGCCATCGAATTCATTTGACAGCATCTTTGTTGTGGTGGATCGATTTACAAAGATGGCGCATTTCGTGCCTTGCAAGAAAACATCATCAAGTGAAGACACCGCAAGACTCTTTCTTGATAACATATATCGTTATCATGGCCTACCAGATGATATTGTGTCGGATCGAGGTACTCAGTTTGTATCCAAGTTTTGGAGGTCCCTCTTTGAGATATTGAAGGTGGATATTAAGCTCTCTTCGGCTTTTCATCCTCAAACTGACAGTCAAACGGAGCGGGTGAATCAAGTTTTGGAACAATATTTACGATGCAGCATCAACTATCAACAAGATGATTGGACTGCATATCTACCGCTTGCTGAGTTCGCATACAACAACACTCTTCATGCGTCAACTCAACAAACACCATTCTTCTCTAACTACGGATACCACCCCAAGCTCGATTTATTGAATTCTTCAGCAAATAACAACCCATCAGCTGAAGGATTTGTGAAGCAACTATCGGAGCTTCAAGCGACGTTGAAGCTTCAATTGCAATCTGTCCAAGAGAGTTACAAGGCATCTGCAGATAAATATCGAAATGAGGCGCCTACTTTTAAAGTTGGAAGTAAAGTATGGCTTCTTCAACGGAATATCAAGACCAAGCGGCCATGTGACAAATTGGACTATCGGAGATTAGTGCCATTTGTTATCGAGAAGCAGATCAATCCGGTGGCATATCGTCTGGAGTTACCAGCTACTATGAAGGTACATCTAGTCTTTCACGTGTCTTTGTTGGAACCTTATCGAGAGTCAGCTTTTCCCCAAAGAGTACAAAGTCCGCCACCAAGTATCGAAATTAAAAATCATGAGGAATACGAGGTGGAAAAGGTATTAGATTTACGGCGTTATAGGAGAAAATTAGAGTATTTAGTACATTGGAGTGGATACGACATCAATGAACGAACGTGGGAGCGTGCCGAAAATCTTACCAATGCACCAAAAAAGGTACAAGAATTTCATCAACGATATCCTCATAAACCTAAGCCGATTCAACAATAGCTTCTTGCTGAAGCTTGCTCATCAAGTAGCATAAAAAAGGAGGAGGGCACCTCCAAAACCCATAGTTCGATAGTGTAGAACTTTGTTAGCAACTATAGTTTGCTCTCATCATTTTAGCCTTTAGACATGGATAGTCAAGATACTACACTTGTTATGTCATCTCAAGCGACTAGCTCACGAAGACGACCGCGAGATGAAGAACCTTTGAAATCTTGATCTTGTTCCCTCAAACTTTTCAGGCATACTAATCCTTGCCTCCCTCGAGCTTGTAGAAGCAAAACTCCTAGAATTTGGTTACGAGGCTAATCGACTTGTTTCCTTCAACTTCACAACTTCTTGGCATAGAATCTGAACTTCTTCCACAGTAGTAGGAATAGTGCTTCCATGGTTGGTATTGGTGATGCATGAAATTTCGGTCCTAAGAGTGTTGAGAAGTTCATGAAGATCTACAATAGTTATAAATCTATTTTCACTTCTACCAAGTTAGCATCGATGATTTTTCCTTCGATAGACACTTCAAACGAATTCAAAAGTTAAATAAGAGGAGGATAATCTGCAACCTCTAAAAAAAAATTCCACAAAGAAGAATAATCTACTCTCTTTAAGAAAAAGATCAATGTTATAAAATAAGATTTTTTGTTTAAAGGTAGGTAGTCTGCAACCTTCAAAATACAATAATAGAAGTGAGATAATCCACTCACTTCTAGAACAAGACAGAAATAATATGTTAGCACTTTTGTCAAACTATCAAGGACATGAATTCCAAAGAAAGATAATCTCAATACACTCTTGTGTCACTCAAAAATACTTAGAAATCACTCAAAGGTGATAATATATTGAACTAGATATTCACTCAAAAGTTGATGTAATATTTAACTTGAATGGCATTTGCCAAAAATAAGAAGATTAAAAAGTCTTGAAATAAGATTAAGCACTAGAAAGACATTGATAAGAGTGAAGAAGGTTGCACTCTTGCCTCCCTATATACTTTCTAATTAGGAGTTACATGGTGATTTTCTATATGACCTCTAACATGTGTTGACTTTGCTAGCCACATGTCTTAACTTAGAAGGCAAGTTATCTTTGTTTGCGCCACATAATTAGCTTGTTCTACAAGCTACTATAAGAAGTTATTTTGTCCTATAAGCTACCAATACGTGATTAACTTGTTGGCCAAGTTTTCAACCTACAAAGACATTTAAAGTCAAAACCGTGTCAATCAAGCTTCTATGAAGTTTGTCTAAAAGACTTTATAAAATTAATCTATATTTACTTACTTCTATGTAATCATATAAGTAACTATTGAGATAAATGTATATGTCTTTGACAACCTTTTTATTACATCTGCATGTATACTTAGAGGCTCATTACTTTCATCTACAATATTATAAAGGTCCAAAGATGCTAATAAAAGTTTTATTTTGATATTTTAATAATGAAAGCTGTCCTCTTTAAACTTTTTAATCACTTTCAAATCTTCACCTTCACAAAAAGTCATGTTTTAGAAGAGTTCTATCAAAAACATATTAGAAAAAGAGTCTCAATGTATTCAAAATTATGAAAATAATTTTATATTAATAGAATCTCAAAATGCTTTGTTATCAATAATTAAGTGTTTTTTCACTTAAAACACTCTCAATTCAAGTTCTAAAGCTTTTAATAAGTATGTGCATTCTAATAAATCTTATTATCAAGATCTTTTACTTTTTTAAACTAATTATTTCATAATACATTTAAGATTAGTGATTATGGAGATAAAATTTTTCTTCCATCCAAATTATAAGATGGCTTCAATTAAGAGTTGCTTGTAATTAGTAGTATGAAATAGAAGCAACAAGAACAAGGACCAAAGAAAAACAATACAAAATTATTATACAAATGTAATCAAACAATTATATACTATAAAACTAGTTATAATTTATTTATTAGATTTTTATTTAATAAAAAGTATAAATAAAAAATAAAAAATATATATATTTAGATAGACAATTCTTTTATCTTTTCAAAAATATAAAAAATATATAAATTGAAATTACCATGAGTAAGCTATGATAGATTAAAGATAGAAGGTAAATAATAGAAAAGTTAAGTGAATAATTTTCATCTCAAATATAACTTGCTTTAAGAAATTAAAAGCTCAAATCTCACTAAGACTCACAAGTAGTATATATGGATTGTTAAAAGAGGCCATAAGGCCTTAATCTTACCTTCTTACATAGATCCAAGATGTTATAACTTATATGAAACTTTTACATCTTCCTTCCTACAAAGACTAGTGAAATACAACCGGATCTTCTAAGGTCCAAAACCTTACCAAATCCATAATAACAAAGATCTTGATTCAATTCAAGATCAAGCATATTAGAATAAATTAAAAGTAATTAAATAAAAATAGAATTTGAAAGACAAGACTGAGTAAAAGAAAATAGAACCAAATAAAAGCAAAGAAGATTAAATTAAACGGAATAAAAAAACCAAACTTTACTAAGAGAAAGAATCTGAAGCCATATTCGATTGTATGCCCAAATGGCCTTAATCAGTCTTATTTATACTTTATTCAATTATTTTGGAACTTTCTAGAATGTCCTTAATAATAGATTCTACCAAAATAATCATTTTTTTGGAAAATTCTATAGGTGGATCTCACCATGATAATTGTCCTAAGTCTTTCTAAAAGATTATATAGTAGATACCACATAAACCATCATTTTAATCTTAATTCTAATTTTTTTTTTAAAATAACTCCACCTATATATTTTTATATGTAAATAATATAAATATCCTATCTATGCCTTGTTATTGTTAATCCCCTCTACTAATGCAAAATGTCCTTATTTTACTCTTCATGGTATTTTCAAATGGTTTTTTGACAATAAATGAGGTTATGTACAGGTTGTCACGTTGCATCATAGATGGAATAATCTTTCTAGAGAACTTTGTACTAGAATTGTGAAAGTTCATTGGCACAATAAGGTAATGATGCTCCAAAATACTGTCTACTTTATACTCTTGTTGATTATCAATTACAACCCGTGGTAGTGGTGGTACTTAATGTCAGTCTAGAAAGCACTTTGATTCAATGTGAAATTCTTTGAGCTGCAAAATCTAGAAGATTGGATGGATTCAAATATGTGACGGAAGCTTGGAGCTATATATTAAATCTAAAATTATTACAAAAATACAAAAAGATCCAAGCCATCAAGATGATAGCCTATAGACTTGAATCGATGTAGTATGTGGAAGGTTGGCATTGAAGAGTAATACTTGGTTATTTTCTTGAAAGGTTATGTGTTGCTGGTGGTTATCTACATATTGCTTCTATCAATTTTGTGTATTAAGTAGATGGTATTATACTTCTTTCAAAGTTATTATAAGCCATTGTATAAACTCCTCTATTGTTGAATAGTTGATGTCAATAGAACAATAAAGAGTTGTTGGTGCAATCAGATGCTGATTGGTATTATGGAAGAACAGTGAATGACTAATATTTATTTGAATATTATCATTGTAGACAAACTCCAAGGACATCAAATATTCATCTCAATCATTTTAGTGAATTGTAACAAATGCCTGTAGCATGTCCTCTAAGGTCTAATTTATATGCTCTATTTGTCCATTGGTTTAAAGATGGAAGGCCATAAACATGGCAAATTGTGTACCTAATAGCTTGAATAAGGCCTGCTAAAAACTCCTTATAAAACACAAGTTTCAATCTGAAATGATAACTTAAGATAATCCATAGGGATGAAAGATAGTGTCAAAGATGACTCATGCAAGTATTGGACATCTATATTAGATCATTGTAATCTAATAACACAACTATATGATAAAAAAAAATGAAGATGATGTTATAGAAAGGTAATAAAAAATTTAGTCTTAATACTACATTTTAAAGAAAGAACATCTATTTGCTTTGTAGGGGTATAATTACCTCAAATCAAAGTAAATGAGATAAATAATTGATAAAGACATGTTTCAAAGGGAGTTATTAATAATTCTAAGTAAAATTACCTCAAATTACTAAATATTGAAACTTAGTGTCATATTACATGAAGTTTTGCTTAACTGTGCATTGGACATTTGACTGTGGAAAGTAGAATCGAAATTGCAACAAAAAAATCTTAATTCTAATAGAATATTAAATAAAATCTAATTAAATATTATGAATACTATAAAACTTTAATCAAATTCAAAAAAAACCTTAACAAAATTACAACAAAAATAATAAGAAATCTTAAAAGAATTGAAAGAAAATCCACAATAAAATTTTAAAGAATTCTTAAGAAGCTTTAAAAAGTATTAAAATAATTAAAAATATATCTTAAATAATTCTCAATCAAGTTCTAATTTAATCCTAGTTAAAATCCTAATAGACTTCAATCAAATCCTAAATAAATTCTAAATCTTGAATCAATTTTTAGATCATATCTTAGATCCTAAATCAAATCCTAAATCAAACCTTAGATAAATTTTAGATCCTAAACCAAATCCTAAATCAAATCCTAGATAAACCCTAAATCTTAAATCAAATCTTAAATCAAAACTTAAACAAACCTCTTAAATCCTAAATCAAACCTTAGATCAAATCCTAGATCCTAAATCAAATCTTTAATAAACCTTAAATCTTAAATCATATCTTAGATCAAATCTTAGATCCTAAACCAAATCTTAAATCAAATCCTAGACAAATCTTAAGTCCTAAATCAAATCCTAAATTAAATCCCAAATAAACCCTAAAATCTAAACTAAACCTTAGATCAAACCTTACATTCTAAAATAAACCCTAATTCTATTCAATCTAATCCTAGTACAATTTGGAACCTCAATATCTATCAATTGAATTGTTAATCTTATGTAAAAATTTACACACCTTTCAACAACTAAATCAACAATAGATATATAAAATTTGAAGATAATTACACTTATCAAATGGAAGAAAAATCCTAAATTCCACTCAGGTATTGGCCGGCCTACTACTCCAATCCAAATATTAAACTTCCTATGCCAATATCTCTTTATCAAACTGTTTAATTGTTTTCAAATTTTACATGTATATAGAAAATTAAGTCTATTTTTTTCAAACACAAACTTTATTCTAATCCAACTAGTAAATTGTTAAAGATCTTAAAAACCTTAACAACCTCTCAAAGTTCAATTTTTGAGACCTCAACCTACTTAAAATTCAATAGCCCTTAGTTCAACCATTTGATCAAGCTCAAACTTACAACATACACTTTAAACAATTATTTTCATAAGTCATCAGAATTTGAACTATAGATCTACTACCAAATTTATAAAATTCTCCAAAACGTAATACCCTTTTTATTTTACAAATCTAAGAGTCATCCAAAACAACTATGACTTTGCAAAGCTCTTGCAAAGTCATTAGATACTCCATTCTTTCAAAATCAATGTTTAAAGAAACCTTATCAAGTTTGTCCTTAAATTTTACTCTCCAATCTACCAAAGAACCCTCGAACTACTATGGGTGCTTAGTTTTGTACCTTACGGTTTGATTTTGACCTAGGTTGACAACCAATCCTCTTTGGATATCAAATTTTGTCCTTTTGAGTTAATTTTTATTCTAATCAACTTCTAATTTCTTCTTATATGTGTTGATATTCTTTATTTTTTTAATCTATCTTATTTTACCTTATTTATGGCCTTATAAAGTAAATAGAAGCCTACTTTATAAAATGATAATATTTAAATCTTTAGTTTTATTTTTTTATGGACTATTGTCTATTTTCTAAGATAATTTTTTATAATATTTGAAGTAAGAGCTTCTATAATATAATGGATTCTTTATTCCTTTCACTTATTAGTTGTATTACATCACAACATCAAAGAAGATTGGTTATTAATCTAGATCAAAATCAAATTCCAAAGCACAAAACCATGCCCCTATAACGACTCCAAGGCTCTTTGATATATCGAAGAATAGAAGTTGAGAGCAAAATTATAAAGAGATTTTTAAGCATTGATTTTTTTATTAATTAAGTTAATATTCAATTTTTGGAAGATTTTCAAAGTTAATAATGTTCTTCATCGGATAAGATTTTGAAAAATAAAATTACTTTTACAAAATTGAAGGTTTCTTAAATTCTATGGTATGTATACATATGAAGTTTGAGTAATGTGTTGGTATTCTAGTTGTTAGTGTGTGTAAAAAATTTGAATTCAATCAAATAGTTAGATCAAAGTGTTTAAAGATTTTTATAGGTTGAGGTCTCAAAAATTAGAATTTGAGGAATAATGAGTATTTTTAAGATCTTTAGCAATCTATTAATTGAATGAACTGAATGTTTTTTTATTTAGAGACTAGACTTATTTTTTTTAATTTAAATATATTTTGGAGGCATTTCAATAATTCAAGAAGGTATTTTACAAAGATAGCAAGCATAGTATAATTATGAGCTGTCTATACCAAACATGTAATGAGATTCATAGTCACTTGCTCTCAACATGCCAATAGTAGTAGGATTAGCTGTAATAGCCTACAAGATGTTGCATTGTGTGTTTTATTATCGTAGCATGATTCACAAGAACATACAAAAGCTCAAATATCACAATCCAAACTTGTCTAAAATCATGTCCTTGAGTTATGTTTTAGAGTCTTTTTGCACTATAAATGTCCAAATATTAGAATATTATATTCTTCTTGAAGTAGGTGCATTCGAGATATAATATATTTTTGTGCCTAAATTTACTTTTTAAAATAGAAGAAGCCACCATTAAAATGATAATCTTATTATTGCAGATTATCTACCTTTAGTTGAGCAATAATCATCTTAAAATAAGCATCATAATAAATAGCTTCTTTCTATTCTACTCTTCTTGTTAACTCTAAAATGACACTATTAATGGTAACAACTTTGGCCTTGTCATCTGATTCTAGTTTTAGGTTGGGTCTATGAGATAAGGTGTCCAGTATGATGTATTATCTTTTGAGCTTGTATTCAAGCCAAATATCAAAGAGCTGCAATTACTCTTTTCAATAATGATGTCATGATTTCATGTTTTTTAGATGCAAATCGTGTAACAGGGATCTATGATCAGTCCAAATAGTTACTCACTTCTTCAATAAATACTATCGCCACATCTTTGTGGCATGTATAATTGCTAATTGCTTTCAATCATGTGCAAAATAATTGCACTTTGTCCTTTCGAGCTTGCATGATTCTTATACCACAGGTTGAAGGTTCCTATTAAAGTTTTATTGTAAAACTATGCTAATAGCAAAGTTTGAAGCATCAATGTCAAGTATATATGAAAGATCAAGATTATACAATTGTAATATTGAAGCAGTAATTAGTACCTCCTTCAACTCCTTGAAGACCTTTCTTTGTTTCAGCTTCTACTCAAATGGAGCATCATTTTTTAATAAGCTTGTCAATAAGACCAAAATGTATACAAATTGTTAAAAAAAATCATAATAATATGTAGCAAGGTCCATGAATGAGTGGACTTTAGAAGCATCTTTCGAGGTTGATCAATCTTCCACTACTTTGACCTTGTCTTCTTCTATGCGTATACCTTTGAAAGATACTACATGCTCCAAAAAGGTGATCTCTATCTTTCAAAGTTTATACTTTGATTGCTTGCAATAAAAGCAACTGTCATGTAGTTGGTGCAACACTTTTTGTAGATGTTGCTCATGCTTTTTAAGAATTTTATTATAGAACAAGTTATCATCAATAAAGATGACTACATACTTATTCAAAAGGTCTTAAAATAATTTGTTCATGTGACCTATAAAAGAGGCTGAAATATTAGTGAGGCCAAAAAGTAATACAAGCCATTAAAAGTATCCATAGTGCATATGAAATGCTGTCTTTTTCATATCTTCTTTAATAATAGAGGACTACCAATAACCACTCCAAAGGTCCAATTTGATAAAGATGATTGCACCTTGAGGTTGGTCAAGAAGATCATCCATACATTACCATGTTGTGATTGAGCTACCATGTAAAAATATTGTGTTTATATATTTAATATATAATTTACTAAGTAACATGGTAAGAGCCATGTTAATAAATTTTAATTAGTTGTAGAATGTAGATAGATTACTTCTTTGAAGTAGTTGTTTAAAAGGGCTATTATTGAGGATGGTTTTACATTGATAATAATTTATATATTTAGAGCCACTTTTATTAGATATTATTGATTCTTAGAATCATATTTTTTTATTTGATGTTTAGGATATATATTATTTAAATTTTATTAGAAAAAGGACTAGAAAAAGAAATTTGTAGCAAAAAGAGAAGTTAAGGCATCCATATGAATGAATGGAGATGGATGATAGAAATCTCTATTTCTATTGACCAAAAATCATACTCAATGGATTTCAAGGAGGCCTTAATAGGGATTAGGATTACTCTTTTGTGGAATTTGAACTTTGAAGGCTGAAATCAGCAAGTTTAGGTTTTTGGCTATGATTGTAGTACAAATTTTGTATGATATGGAGTTTATATGAAAGAAATATGGATGCTCAAAGTTAAGATGATAATTTTGTACCTACTGTCACTCTATTGAATACAATGCATGTGTACAAAAAGCAATGAAGGATCAACAATTAGAGTTGAAGAGAACACTTTGTTGGCTACACTTTTAGAATATAATTTGATGAATTCCAAGCTAGGATGAAGGCGATATTGGAAGTTGAAGTCAATACTTCAAATCTAAGGGTAGTAATTAATCCAATTTATGAATGGTTGTATTTTGAGCTATATCTTGAGCAATTTGATAAAATTTTGACTTAAAATTTCCAAAAATGTATATAAACATGTTGTTAAATTTTATATACAAATTTTGTAGTATTTAAGTTTTGGATTTTAAAGATATAAAGAAAATAGTACTCATGTACTTATAGATTAAAGTTTAGAGCATCTGCTAGGGTTTTTAAGATGCCAAAAGATTAGTAGTAAATTTACGATCTATTTTTTTTTAGTAAAGCTTAAGAATAAGTGTTATAAAATCTAAAAATTTGAGAGAAACTAAATGGTTGTATCAAAAGATATCAATTTCTAAATTTCAGGAAGAAGAAATATTTTTTAAGAAAAATATGTTTTGAAGGATTTTGCTACAATATGGATATTTTATATTAATTGAAGAGGTTTTGAGAGCCAAGAATTTATATATAAGTTTAAGGTGGAATAAATCACTTATTGAAGCTTAGCTTTTAAGTTAAAATTAAACTCTTTATACGTAGATATTTCATGTATTTCTAGATTGCAAATCATGCCATACAACAACGCAATAGTGGATATGTATTCTTGATAATTTACTTATTATAGCATCAATAATTGATACAAAGTCAAATTCCGCTATATTTTTGGGATGTCAAGAATATAAATACTTCCTATAGTGACATACTTCTTTGAATGAGATCCTTCTCTAAGAGTTCATCTAATGACTTTTGCAACTCTTCAAGTTCATTTAGTACTAAGCAATAAATTAGTTGGCTTCTTAATTTGGACCCAAGCACTAATTCTATTTAGAAGGGGGTACTTCAATCAAGTGATATGCTACTAGATAAGTTGATTGAAAAGACATTTTGATATTCAAGTATGAATTATTCTATTATTTTTACTCCTTTGGCTATCTTTTCTACTACTAAGGCACGATTTGAAACTACCACATATACTAGTTGCTTATATCATATTTGTTTCTTCATAAAGGTCATTTCTATGAATAAGCTCTTAGCTGCATATTATTTTGCTATTCCACTTGATAAAGTGGCTTAAAGAGTCACCATGCATCTTCCATTTTTGAAAGAGATTATCCTAACTAATCAATTGACTTGTTTATTTTCTACTCCTAGTCATGGCATACCAAGAATAATATCATATCTAAGCTTTGTTATTTTGAATGTTTTTTTAAGGCATAGGTGTTATTTAGCCTTAAGATTTCTTCTTCACTTTTCTTGTTCAACATGTTTTTTTAGTCATCTATTAGGTATATACTCTCTTCTTTGATCATCTTTATATTAATCCTAAGTGAATTGGTAATTACAATCAAGATATAATTTTTTGTAGAACCACAATCTACAAACACTCAACATAGATGTCTCCTTAGTCAACCCTTTAGAAATATGAGTCAATTCTTTTGATAGTTGTTTGAGACCATTTCATTTGTTATTGAGAAATAACAACTATTTCAAATACTAGTCTTCAATGCCTTTATTGGAGAGCTATATTTTCCTACTCCACTTCTTCATCAACTTAGTGGCTCTTGAAATTGTGAATCCATTGTGATTTATTAGTGCTTGAACTTTGACATTTCAGATAGTCTTTAATTTAATGGTGTGGCTTTCGACAGTATAAGCATAATCTTCTTTGCACCAACATTTGTTGTATTTGTGGTATCAATGGTCCTTATAGAATATCAATCTCTATTGGCATTGGTTGTTACATCATGATGTTGGTAGTAGCGTAAGATTTTACACTATACGTTGTATTCCACAATTTTTGAAGTCTATAGCATTGACCCTCTCTGCAATCCTAATTGCCTCTTCAAATATTTGTGGATCCTTTAATTCCACGTCTTGTTGGACCATAGATTCAACCCTCACACAAATCAATCT
Source organism: Physcomitrium patens (assembly GCF_059467195.1). Taxonomy (NCBI): domain Eukaryota; kingdom Viridiplantae; phylum Streptophyta; class Bryopsida; order Funariales; family Funariaceae; genus Physcomitrium; species Physcomitrium patens. Next base: position 9,496,994 of record NC_143429.1, read on the forward strand.
ATCATCTATTTTTGAAACATTATTAATTTGGAGATATAGGGACTTAAAACAAAAGATATTATCTTGTACTAACTTGAATTGTATAAGGTTAGTCAACTAATTACTTGCTAACTTCTCCACATTAATAGGCCAAAATTAATTCCTAAGTTCAATCTCAAACTCCTCATAGTTACCAAATCCACCTTGAGCTTCATAGCTTTGAGCTTGACGTTGCCATCAAATAGTTGTTGCACCTCTAAAATAACTGAAAGCATATATAATTCCTCTGTAGATATTTGTCCCTGATAATTGGAAGTACTGTCACATATTAAAGAGCCATTGGCATATATCTTCTTGTCTTAAAGTCTCTTAGTATGTATTGGACTTGCTCAATTTCAACCTAATAGATATCAATTCTTTTGTCTTAGAAGCTTCTATTTGCCCTTACAAAGTAGCTATCTAGCTTAAGAGGTGTTGTATCTAAATTTCCATTTGGGATTGCTTCGCCATATCTTCCATGGTGCAATTTTGCTAGTGTAATGTCTTGTCCTCTTCCAACTGACTTCTTAAAGTAGCTTGTTGTAGCTCAAAAATAGGATTTGATGAAATTATAACAATTGACTTTCAACTAAATGGTGGCTATCAATACACTATCAAATGATAGACTAATATTTGCTATGATACTATTGAAACAAGAAAAGTTTCTCTAAGTTCTAAAACCTCATTAAATCTATAATAACAAAGATCTTGATATAATATAAGACCAAATGTACTAGAAGAAGTTGAAAGTAACTAAACAAAATAGAATTTAAAAGACAAAACTAAGTAAAAGAAAATAAAACCAAATAAAACAAAATAAGAAAACCAAACTTAACTAAGAAAAAAAGTCTAAAGCCATACCTAGCCAAATGCCCAAATGGCTTTAATTTATCTTAGTTTTACTTTATTCAACTGTCTTGGAACTTATTAGAATGTTTCTAATAGTGGATTAGACTAAGATAACTACCTTTTCATAAGATTCTAGAAGTGGACTTTATCATAATAGCTACCCTAAGCCTTTTTAGAAGGTTCCATAGTAGATCCCATATGAACCACTATCCTAACCTCAATTCTAGAAGTTTTCCAAAAACAACTCCACTTACATATTTCTATGTGCAAATAATACAAATATCCTATCCATACATTTTTTTTCAATTAGACTAGTTCTTCATCCTCCTATTTTCTACTAGTAAAATTCCTTGTATTGTATTTTTTACTACTCCATCATATATAAAAGTACTCAATTAGCCTAAAAATCTAGCATGGCCTTCAAATCTTGCTTCATTTCTTCATAATGGCTTCCAAGGTGATAAAACTCAATTTTACCAAGGTCTTGAAATCTTTTACAAAAATTCCTAAAACATTCTAAATAAATATTAAATAAATTCTAAAATAAATATGATATTTTTATATTTATAATATCTATTTAAGACTATATTTTTCTATCTTGGTGATATTTCGTAATAATAAAATCAATTTACATCTACTAAAAAGTCTTATTTTTTATATAATTAATTAAAAAGATATGAAATTTTCTTTATATTTTTTCTAACTATTAATTTATTATTAATAGGATTTTTATTAATAAGAATTATAGGTAGAAGACCAATGAAGACATTGGTTTTAATAACTAATCTTAAATACTTAATAATAAATAAAAATATAAAATTAACTAAGTTAATTACTTCCAAGACTTACTAAAACTCCATTTTTATGTCTTTTTTTTTTAATAAGACCTTTGTACTTATAAATACTTTATTTTTTAAAAAAATAATTAAATAGGAAAAAAACTCTCTAAACTTAATATTTATATAATAAAATTACTTAAAACTATATTTTTATGCAATCCACTAATTAAGATGATTTAATAGAACTTATAGTGATATAACTTCAATAATACAAAATAACACTATCAAGGTCTTATTTTTAGGTCTTAAATTTACTAACCCAGGAAGAAAGAATCCACAAAGAAATATTAAAGATCTATAAGGTCAAAATCAGCACTTCTTTATACTAAGATATAAGTTTAGATCTTAAAAATCCTAACATTAAGAAATATTATAAAAAATATTCTACACAAGGACAACTACTAGCAAATGACATCAATTTATTTGAATAATATAAAAAAGTGTGTGTGGATCTATAACCTATTGAAAAAATACACAAAAAGAAGATACAATTAAATAATAATTAAAAGTATTTTATACAAGAAAAGTATAGAATGAAATATCTCTTATTTCAGCTTTCTTTTAATTATAGAAAGAGATTACATCTATTATAATTTAACTTCATCTATAATTATCTTCATCCTTTTGTCCTTTGTCCAAATAAATTTTAGATTCTTCTTAACCTAGCTGCCATTTAAAACTCTAGTTGTCACATTAGTAATTAATCTATATTCTAATGCTATCCTTTGACTATTAATAATTTATCTAAGATAATATTTTCTACATAGTATCTTATTTTTAATTTGATAATAACATTCTTACTTTGCTATTGATCAAAGGATTTCAATCTATATATATTTGTAATCAAATCAGCAAGTATACCATCTATTCTAAAATACTTCAAGTTAATTAGTTTCCTTTCAATCTTGTAACACGGTATAGATAAGTTATCTGTATTGTTGATACATAAGGATAGATAATTGGAACCAAGTTTGAAAAGTTATGGAAGTTTTTAGAATTAAAGCTAGGTTGGTGGACTATATAGGATCTACTAAGGAACATTCTAGAAAGAACCTAGGGCAGTTATTTAGATAGGATCCACCATAAAACCTTCTAAAATGAATTTAAAGATATTATTTATGTGAGATCCATCATCTAAGAACATTCTAAAAAGTCTAAGGTAGTAGAAAAAAATATAAATAAGACTTGTCAAGGCTTTTTGGGCATCTGATCAGGTATGGCTTTGGACCTATTTTCTTAATAAAATTTGGTTTTGCATCTTCCTATTCAATTTTTTTCTATTCTATTTTTATTTGCTCAATTTTGTCTTTTGTATTATATTCTGTTAATTTTGTTTAGTTTTATTCTGGTCCATTTTATCCTATTTTATAATGAAATTTTATGTTGTTGTGGATTAGAAGAGTCTAAGACTTTTGAGATAGACCAGTTCTATTTCATATGTTTTTTCTTACAAAATGATGTTGAATACTAATATCTTTATTTTTTGAGTAATTCTTTGAATTCTTTATATAAAAGAGACATTATTAATTATCATATTTTATGAGATTTGATTCCAATTACACAAGTCCAATATCTTTCAAAACTTATCTAATCCAAATTACATCCATTGTACCATAGTTTATTGCCATAGACTCTATTTCTTTTATAGACTTTGTAATTTTTATTTGTTTCTTGAAATTCCATAATATTATTCTTATTTTAATTAAAAAAAAATATATTATTTTTATTATTGAACTTCTATTATTTTCATCTATAGTTCAATTTCCATTACAATAACCATTCAAAACAATGTTATTAGTTCTAAGATATAATTTTACGTTTATGGTACCTTTTATATATCTTATGATTCTTTTGATAGTTGTCCTATGAATTGGTCCATCTTTTGACATTTCTTGACTTACAATACTCATTACAAGTATTGTAATGATCCATCCTTGTACTAATCATTGCATATATAAATATACCAACTCTTGTCTTATATGGAATACCTAAGATTTGATCTTTAATTTTAAAAAATCTCTCATTTAAGAACTTCATCAATATCAAATTAGATCATTAAATCATAAATATAGAAGATAATAATCAATAAAAATTTATTAAATTATATACAAATATAGAAGGATTTATCTCAATTTTTATAATTTTTTTATTCATAAAAAATATGTCAATACATTGGTACTATGTCTTTAGTGAATGCTTAAGTTAATATAAAATATACTTTAGCTTATTAATAAAGTGTTGATTGTATTCATCAATAAATTCTTGAAATTGATCTATATATATATATATGTTTTCTTTCTATTATAAAAATATAAGAAGTCTCAATATATATGATCAATGAGATTTCATACAAAGAAAAGTATGAAGTAAGATGACTTTCATTTTTAACATCCATTACTTGAAGATGATAGTTATTTCTTATATTATCAATTTCTATTTTATAGCTTTTATATCTATAAAAAGATATATTAAGTATATATATTGGCATCTTATTTATTACTAAGATTTACCTTATTATATATTTTATGTTCATTAGATCTTGTAACATCTCTCCTATAACAAAGATATATCATGGTATTTATTTTATATTCTTATCTTCCTTTTAGACATTGCTTAGTAGATTCTTTATACCTTTGGTCTTGTTTTTTAATCCTTATCTTTTTTTCTTATTCATAAGTAGAATTTTTTATATACATAAAGATAATCTTTTGATAATTATCAATTTATTTAAAGTAATATTTTATTTAATGTGATTTATTTTATTTTTTCTTTGATTTATTAATTTTAATATTTTCAACTCTCTATTCAAGAAATCCATCTTTATATCTATTTGATTCATCATCAAATCCATTGCTACTCTAATTGCTATTGAAAAAAATACAACTTTGATTTTTTGAATATATAGAATCAACAAGGTTGTACTCGAAATGAATATAGAATAAAATGACTCTGACTTCCAACATCCATTACTTATAGTTCGTGATTGCTGCTATTATTGATAACTTCTAATTCATTATTTTTACGTCCATCTAAAAATATATCAAGTATATTTTTTGGTATCTTTTTTATTACAAAGAAATGCCTTTAGTACATCTTTTATTATTTTTTTATTCTAACATATTTAGCCATATCTTAGCATATTCTAAAATATCTTAAAAGATTTTTTATGATCCTTTGATTCTAAAACTCTTTGACCATTATCAACACATGTAAAATAATATTGTTTAAATTTACTTACTTACTTACTTACTTACTTTAATACTCTTATTTTACTATTGATAAAATACTTTTAATCTTAATGCCTTTGTCAACATGTAATGTCCATCCTTTATTCATGTATTTGTCAATAAATCAATAAGCATATTTTTTGTTGTACAATACTTCATATCAATCACTCTCATTTCAATCTTTTCTTTTATAAAGTAATGTTAAATGTCAATATGCTTAGTCCTTGAATAATGCTTTTGATTCATTGCAAGTTTAAGATATCTTTGATTGCTACACTTCATTGGAGTTATTTCAAATTATACTAGTTCAATATCTTCCAAAACTTATCATCGCCATGTGGCTTCCATACTATCATGGCTTGTTGCCATGTATTCTTTTTTTATTGTGGATCTTAAAATTATTGGTTGTCTCTTATAATACTACAAAATAACTCTTACAATTCTAAGAAATAATCATTCAAAATAATATTATCACCTCCAAGGTACAATTTGAAGTATGAAGTGTCTTTTAAATACCTCATGATCCTTTTAATAATTACCCAATGTATTGATCTAGTGTCAAGGACAAAGACTCGATGAGGAAAAATATACACCAAAAGGCTATCTCGATATAATAAGTCAAAATATAAACAAGTAGGTATATTAAAAGGAAACTGGAATGGCTATTGCCGCAAGACAAGAAACTAAAGACTCTTGAACCTGGACTAGAAGCAAGAAAGGAGTTGACAAGAGTGAAGAAGCCTTCACTCTTGTCTCTATATATACTATCTAACTAGGGGCTACGTGGCGACGTTCTATAGGACCTCCAATATGTGTTGACTTTGTAGGACACATGCCTTGACTTACAAGGCAAGTTTTTCTACGTGTGGGCCACATAGTTAGCTTGATCTTCAAGCTAACAACATGTGTGGCACATGGCCAACTTGTTGACCACGTTTCTAATCCAAAAAGTCAATTAAAGACACCTATGAAGTCAAAGCAACGTCTAGGAAGTTTCTAGAAAGCTTCTATATTAAATATTATACAATTAACTTACTTTTATCTACTTTTACTTACTTCTACCTATTTCTATATGTAATTATTAGCTTACATGATTATGGCCATGACATTACCCCCCCTTCTAGAGACGAGTTCCACGAGGAGCGGTCATCATATGTTGAGAAAATCTATGATGCGACGAATTATATTCGCCACATACTCTGATCTCTGTTCTCTTCGAAGATGATTGATAGGGCCTCTCAACCATCGGTAGTGTCCCATACCAGGGCGGAAAGACCACCCAGTTATTTGATCATTATTGAGGCCTTCATAACTTCCTTCGAATAGAATATTCGGAAACCATCAGGAATTGTTCCTACCTCTAGCAAAATCACCAAACATCGGGAGTCCCTTCCCAAATCGTGATACCAAACGCATTGTATCTCACCATCTGTTCGAGGAAGGACATGTCATTCTTGAAGATCTTCATCTCGATTGCGTCGTCTTGAAGGTTGTGACAATCGTAATGTCTCGTCTGGTAGGTCAGCAAACGAAGGTTCTTGAGTTGAATCCGCTGGTTGTTGGCTCTCCATCTAATTAGCGTCACAAATGTAAAGAAGTTACAAACAAGGATAGGAATTTGAATGTTATCTTGCCTCAATCTTGTCTCTTTTATAAGAGAGATTTTCAACTTGGTTTTGATGGATGTCGTTGATGAAAAACTTTGACTTTAGCTGATGCATTTGCTAGATTCCTGGATGGCTCCCATGTGCGTTTACTAATATCATATCCGCGCCAATGAACAAGATATTTCCGCTTATTTCGGCGCCGCCTTGAGTCTAATATCTCTTCCACCTCAAATTCTTCATTATTATCTACTTCTATAGGAGGCGGTGGCATTTGTCTTCTTCCTTGTATATCCACTGTCTTATATGGTTCAAGAAGAGATACGTGGAATACAGGATGGATCTTCATTGACTCCGGTAGATGTAACCAATATGCAACTGGGTTGATCTGTTCAGAAACAGAAAAAGGGCCAAGCCTACGATAGTCCAACTTATCACAAGGTCGAGTAGTCTTGATATTGCGACGAAGTAGCCATACCTTATCACCCACGTTGATTTGTGGTTGCTCCTTACGATATACATCTGCGTTTATCTTTTGTCGTTCTTGAGCTTCCTTCAATTGTGTCTTCATTATTGCATGTAACTCTGACAATCAATTTGCCATATCTTCTGCTGCAGGATTATCAACTTTTGAAAAATCAAAAGTATCAAGTCGTGGATGATAGCCATAATTGGCAAAGAAAGGTGTTTGTTGCGTGGAAGAATGTACCGTATTATTATAAGCAAACTCTGCCAATGGCAGAAGGGTTGTCCAATCATCTTGTTGGTAGTTGATAGTACACCTTAAATATTGCTCCAAGACTTGGTTTACGCGCTCTGTTTGTCCATCAGTTTGTGGATGGAAAGCCGAAGATAGCTTTATGTCCACTTTTAAAATCTTGAAAAGGGTCCTCCAAAATCTTGACACAAATTGAGTTCCCCTATCCGATATGATATCTTTAGGTAATCCATGATAGCGATAGATATTATCAATGAAAAGCTTAGCTGTTTCTTCACCTGTGATAGATTTTGTACATGGCACAAAATGTGCCATCTTGGTGAAACGATCTACTATCACAAATATAGAATCATAAGATCTTGAGTTTGGAAGATCTGTGATGAAATCCATAGAAACAGAAGACCATGGTTGTTCTGGTATAGGTAATGGCTGAAGAAGCCCATAAGGTCGATGACGAGGAATTTTTGATCTTGAACAAATATCACATGATTGTACAAAGTCTTTGACTGACTTCCACATTTGTGGCCACCAAAAATCTCTTGATATGAGTTCCAAAGTCTTATTATATCCAAAGTGCCCTGCTGCTGGAAAGTCATGACGTGCTTGAAGAACACGTAAACGTGCTTCTCCTTCTGGAACATATAGGCGTCCTTCAAAATATAATAGATTATTCTTGAACTCAAACTTAGAAGGATCATGAGACTTGGAAGAATTATTCTCGATATCATAAATAAGAGGGTCTGAGGACATACTGGACTGGATTTGCTTGAGAAAAGTTGAATCAACAGTCAATGTTGATTTCATTGCTCGGAGATGAAATTGCTCCAGTTTCAAGAGGACCGTTCTTTATTGCTCAAAAGCTGCATCTCCTTCTTTTGGTGCAAAATAAGAACGTCTAGATAGGGCATCGGATAAACCTTGTTGTTTTCCTGGCCGATAAGTGATAATAAACTCGAATCTTGACAAAGACATACTCCAACGAGCTTGATGACGATTCAACACGCGTGCTGACATGAAATACTCGAGGTTCTTGTGATCTGTATACACAGTGACTGGACTAGAAACGCCTTCTAGATAATGACGCCATTCTTGAAAGGAATCCACGATCGCAAGAAGTTCTTTATCGTGGATCTCATAATTGATCTCGGCTGCTGAGAATTTTCTTGAATGAAAAGCTATCGGATGAAGTTTGTCATCTGTTCCCATTTGTGATAAAACTGCACCCAAGGCAAAATCTGATGCATCTGTTTCCATGAAAAATGCCTTGAAAAAATCAACACGATATAAGACTGGTGCAAATACAAACGATGTCTTCAAGGCTTCAAATGCTGCTTCCGCTTCTTGATTCCATTGGAATTTATCTTTACTAGTCAAGCGTGTAAGTGGAGCTGCAACTCGTGAAAAATCTTTGATGAAGATCCGATAGTAATTGGCAAATCCCAAGAAACATTGGACATCTCTTACTGTCCTTGGAATCTTCCAATCCACGATTGTTTGGACTTTCTTAGAATCCATCATGAGACCATCATTTGAAATGATGTATCCTAAAAAGTCAACTTGAGTAGTGTGAAATATACACTTTTCTATCTTGGCGTACAATCCTGTATCTCTAAGTTTTTGTAATACTTGACGAACATGTATTTCATGTTCTTTGACGTTCTTGGAATAGATCAGGATATCGTCTAGATAGCAGACGACAAAATTCTCTAAGAATTCACGAAATACATCATTCATGAGATGTTGAAAAGCAGCTGGTGCATTCGTGAGTCCAAAGGGCATGACATTATATTCGAAATGTCCATACCTGGTTCGAAACGCAGTCTTCCATTCATCTCCTTCTTTGATCCGTACTAGATTATATGCTCTTCTTAGATCTATTTTTGTATAGATCTTAGCTTGATTCAACTGGTCAAGGAGTCCTGATATCAAAGGTAATGGATACCTGTTCTTGATTGTGATCTTGTTGAGTCCTCGATAATCAACACACATTCGTAAAGATCCATCTTTTTTCTTTACGAATAGAATTGGAGCTCCTGCTGGAGATTTTGAATGGCGTATGAAATTCTTCGCTAAATTCTCGTCAATATATGTCTTGAGTTCAGCCATCTCATCTTGCGATAAACTGTAAATTGGTCCAAATGGTGGCTGAGTTCCTTCCTTGAGGTCGATTGAACAATTATATGGACGATGCTCAAGAAGAATATCTGCATTCTTTTTCTCAAAAACGTCTTGATACTCCTGATATTGACTTAGAATGCCACTTGAAGTCTTTACGTTTTCAAAAATAGGTGCAGCATAAATAGCAAAAGTTGATCCTTCTTTTGCTGCGTGTATAAATGCTTTTGCACCTATCAGTACGGGTTTTACTGTACTAGACTTATAATTTTTTACTTGGTTTGTAGAACTATTAATAACGCTTTTGCAAAAGTCAAGTTTACACGAATTCCAATCTATTCGAGGGTTATATTTTTCTAGCCAGGATAAACCTAAAATAACTCGATTGGACGGGGATTTAATTATGTTAAAAGCTATGTAGCTATCATGACCGTCTATTGTTACTTTTATAGGATGAGTTTCATGAGTGACATCTCCAGAAGACAAGGGACGACCATCTATGACTTCTACATGTACTGGTTTAGGTTTCTGTACAAAGGGTATTTTACGACTTTTAACAAATTGTTCATCTAAAAAACATGCTGAGGCTCCCGAATCTAATAAAGCAGAGGCTTTGTAATTCTTAGGTCCTAAATATAAGTCTATTATAAAACAAGGAGAGGTTTCTGAGGAGAGGATAGGACCTTCATTAGGAATTGTACAAGGTTCCAGCTGCACGGTCCCTATTGTAGCTGGACGAATCCGTTTTCCGACATGTTGTCTTCTTTGACCGTCGTACCCCTCATTTTATAGTTGCGTCGTTTCTTTGGACAATGTTGAGCAGTGTGCTTAGGTTCTCCGCAATATAAACATAATCCTTCTTGACGACGACGAATCTTTTCTTGCTCAGTTAGAAGTTTAAAACGTACCGCGTCAATTTGCATGTCTTCTACTTCTGAATGTACGTTTGGCAAAGATGTTGATGTTGCCATTGAGTAATAACGTTGAGGTTCCCGTGAATGATTCTCAGATCGAAATTCAAAAAGTCGATTATCACATTTTACCGCAAAATCGATTGCTTGACTCAAAGTTTGAGGATCAGGTAAGTTGAGCATCAATTTCTTTACTTCGTATTGCAATCCATAAAGAAATTGACTGATGAGTGCAGCATCATCCCACTTGATGTCAATTGCAAGTTGTCGAAATTGTGAAGCATATACTGTAACTGAGCAATTTCCTTGTCGCAGAATTCGGATCTTATTTGTTGCAACACGAGTTGCATCGTGTTCACCATACATAGATCGAAACTCCACCAAAAAAGCTTCCAAATTGTCCAATATTGGATTTCGTTGTTCAAGAAAAGACGAAAACCACGATAATGCAGAACCAGAAAGTAGAGTGCCAATAAACCTGACTTGTGATCCTGGAGTTGGATAGCTTTGCGGTTGAAGTTCAATTGCCAATTGTACTTGATTGATGAACCCTCGAAACTTTGATCCTGTACCATCAAATTTCTCAGGTAAGGCAATTCTTGGTTCTCTAGTGCTTATAGGGTGTTGTACAATTGGAGAAGGAACGTGATTTGTTGTAGATGTTGAAGCAGCTCCGATCATCTCTATATCTCCACTTTCTGCTATTCTTGTTCTTTCATGTGTTGGTGAATTGAGTTGATGCATCGCAAGCATTAACTCCCTCATTTGCTCTTGCGTTTGTGCCATTGCACTCTTCATTTCAACAAGCTCTGCCATAATGACACTAAGAAGAAAAATTTGTTTGATATTGCTCAAGACAAAAGAAAAGAAAGACTTGATAACAAAGAAGATACTAAGAACAATATCAGTTTAGAAGTGGGTAATCCGCAAACTTCTAATACGCTTATGTCTTGTCAAGAGAAAGGGGTAATCCACTCTTACTCAAGAAAAAACAAAGCTCTGATATTGTAAGTGTACTCTTGTCAATCTGTCAAGGACAAAGACTCGATGAGGAAAAATATACACCAAAAGGCTATCTCGATATAATAAGTCAAAATATAAACAAGTAGGTATATTAAAAAGAAACTGGAATGGCTATTGCCGCAAGACAAGAAACTAAAGACTCTTGAACCTGGACTAGAAGCAAGAAAGGAGTTGACAAGAGTGAAGAAGCCTTCACTCTTGTCTCTATATATACTATCTAACTAGGGGCTACGTGGCGACGTTCTATAGGACCTCCAATATGTGTTGACTTTGTAGGACACATGCCTTGACTTACAAGGCAAGTTTTTCTACATGTGGGCCACATAGTTAGCTTGATCTTCAAGCTAACAACATGTGTGGCACATGGCCAACTTGTTGACCACGTTTCTAATCCAAAAAGTCAATTAAAGACACCTATGAAGTCAAAGCAACGTCTAGGAAGTTTCTAGAAAGCTTCTATATTAAATATTATACAATTAACTTACTTTTATCTACTTTTACTTACTTCTACCTATTTCTATATGTAATTATTAGCTTACATGATTATGGCCGTGACATCTAGCCTTTGATACGTATCGACTTATAAAATTCATTGCATGTATAAATCCACCTTTGTGCCAACTATTATGTACATAAGTGAGCTTATTGTTGCATTATATAGAACATCTTATATTTGACCTTCAATTTCAATAAATCCCTCATTTGTGAGCTTTATCAACTTCAAATTGACGTCCAAAGGTGAATCTATAGGCTTACATTCCTCCATATTGAATTATTTCAATACTTCTTTAATGTACTTACTTTGGCTCATTATAATGGTCTTCTTAGCACAATCTCTTACAAACTCTTCTTTTAAATAATAATAAAGCTCTTTTAAATCACTCATCTCATACTCTTTTTTTAATATTACCTTCAAGTAATCTATCATCTTCAATGTATTGGTTAAGATGATCAAATCATTAACATAGAAGATTATTGAAGAAACACAATAAATAAAACACAAGTAAGTAGAAATCAGTAAGGTTAGATATAAGAGAAGTGTGGAATGAGATACCTCTCTTTTCCAACACCCTTTACTTATAGGTAGAGTTTACATCCATTGTGGCTCAATTTCATTCTTAATCATCCTTACTTCATTTAATTGAACCCTAGATTCTACTTAACCTAGCCGCCACTCCAAATCCTAGCTGCTTCTTAACCTAGCCATCACTATAAACTCTAACTGCCACCTTGGTAACTGTCCTATTACCTTTTCCTGCCCTTTAATCATTAGCAACTTACGTTAGGTAATGTCCAACATTTACTTTATCAAAGATGACAATCAATATGAATTCATTTGATTGCATCACATACATGGAATAATCACCTATATTTCTTTCAAATTCTTCATTGACAAAAAATATGTCAATACATTGTTATCATGTCTTTGGTGATTGATGAAGTCCATACAAAGATTTCTTCAATTTACTAATAAGATATTATTTGCCTTCTTTAATAAATCATTGAAATTGATCTTTATAAATGTCTTCTATAAATTTTACATTTAAAAAAGCCATTTTTACATTTATTTGATATATTTTCAAGTCTATTATTACTTCAATTGCTACAATGATTCTTATAGTAGTGAATTTGGCAATAGAAGCAAATGTCTCATTGAAATCAACACCAACAACTTATGAGTAGTCTTTTGCTATCAATCTAGCCTTATATCTCACAATATTATCTATTACATTTCTTTTGGTTCTAAATACCCACTTACAACTAATTTAAGATTGATTTGATAGAAATTAAATCAAGTTTCATGTGCTATTGTTTATAATTGATTTGTATTCTTCTTCCATAGCCTTCTTCTTCTTTCTACCATCCATGGATTTTATTATATCATACAATTTTAAAGTACTTTCTTTGAAGTCTATTTTATTATAATGAGTAGATCTTATAGATATTGTTAATGTTATTGTTTGATTTTTCTAATTCCACTTTTTTGTATCTAATTGTTGATGTATTATTGCTCTTACTTATTATTAAATGCATACATAGGCTTAGAGTATTCTTTTCACTTAAAAATAATATTATAAAATATTAGTATTGTGTTTTTTTTATTGAATTATATTATTAGTATATTAACATTTAGCTTTTACGTGGTAAAGCTCTTAAAAGACCTCTTATAGTAAGTAGAAGTGGTTTGTGAGATTAGAGATGATTGAAAAGTGGCAAAGCTTACAAAAGAGGTTTATATTGTAGTTTAGAATTGTAAGAAGTGTCATAAGTGAAGTGAGAGTGATTTAAGAGTGAAATCACTAGTTTATTAACAAAGAGGATATTATAGATTTCTAAAAAAAAAACACCTTCTTCTTCATTTTGAAAGGTCTATGACTTCTTTTCTTGATTTTGTTTTATATACTTTTTCATTAGATATGTCTTAAGGTAAAGGTGAAGGCTTGAGAATGATTAAGAAGTTTAGAGTTAATAACTTCTAACATTGGAAGAAAAAAATAGAACTTTTATTGGCTTCATTGGACTATTGCAACATTATAGATAAAAGTAAAGAACTTCCGATCAACAATGCTTATGTAAAAGATAAGCAATAGTATAAACCTTGTGAAAGGATGGTTTTTGAGTTGATTGTAACCAATCTTCATGATGCTAATTTTTCACATATTATTACAAGCAATGAATCAATAGAAGCATTAAATACTCTTTGGAATATCTATGAAAGTAGAAACCTTATCAACATATATGTATTTTTTTAAGATTAATTTATGATTTCTTTATGTTTCTTTTGTAGTTTCTTTAAGATTTCTTTTGGATTTGATTAAATCTTGATTAACATTGTTAACATTTAATTGGAGTTTATTTATAATTCTATTAGAGCTATTAAGACCTTGTTGTTGCAATATCATTTTTTACCTTCTACAATTAGGTGTTTGGTGTATTTTCAAACAAGACTTTATACAATTCAACAATGTCTTGAAATTGTATTGAAATTGTACCTACTATCACTCTTTTAAGAATATGAAGAGTTGTGGAAAAGCTTTTGAAGATTGTAAAGTGGAGTAGAAAGCTAATTTAAAAGGCTATATTTGTAAGTGAAAGAATTTCATGAAAGATTTGGCTCGAGCCATATCTTGGCATTTTGAAGAATTTTTGGCCCAAATTTTTTTAAAAGTATAAAATACGTTGTTAAAAGGCTATGTAATAAAATATCATGCTATTTGAGATGTTGAATTTTTGAGATATGAGGAATTAATACAAGGATGTCAATAAATTGGTGTTAAAAGCATTTGCTAGGATTTGAACAATATTTAAAGATCAGTAACAATTATATGGTTGAAAATTATATGAGTGGTTTTAAAAAATATGACTGTACTTTATATAAAATTTGAGTCTATTTGGATAGTTAGATTGAAAGATATAGGGTGTTAAAATTCAAAAAACATCCCCTCAAGATAAAATAAGGTTTTAGGAAATTCAGCCATATTTTGGGTGATTTAGTGCAATTAGAATTATACATTTGATGTGATTGTCAACGAGCCATTACTTCTCCACCGTTTGTTCCGATTGAAAGCTTGGATTATTATGAAGTTGCTGAGGTTCTAACTCCAAGGGGGAATAGGGATGGTCGTTGTGATTTGGAGTTAGGGTTTGGTTCGTCACGGTTACATCAGGTGGACGTAAAATACTGGACATCGATGCAGGTGTACAATCTGGACGTTGATATATGGATACTGCCATCGATACCGGTGCAAAGTCACTCGAAGCTGGTCCGATACGGTGATGAACAGTCGTGTTCTGAGAGTAGCTAGGAGGGATTATTCCGGGAGTTTTGGGGGTTGTATTTCTCGGATCGAGCTCTGATCGTTGGTTGCCTATTGAATTGGGTCGTGGAGGAGAATGGGCGACGCTAGTGGAAATTTGGGAGAGCAGAAGTGCAAGAGCAGATACTTAAGTCGAAGAGCATCTTTCTATCTTCTCTTCCAATCTATTGATCTGCCCTTCCAATACTATCAGATCAATAGATTGGAAGAGCAGATCGAAAAATGCTCTCACCTTAAGGAGAGACAGCGACTCCAGGACGACAAGGCGCAACTCCGGAACAAGGAAGCGCTACTCCGGGGCAAGGAAGTGCTACTCCGGGAGCAACTCCTGCAAAGCCGAGGGCACTCCTATCACTCGTCATTGACGGCCATCTCCTAATCTTTGTCTTTTAATGTCTCGGGGACTGCTGGATTCTTGGGCGAGCGCTTAGTTCATGGTTAAGGAATTAGGGTTGGCATAGAATTGCATACTTTACTTCATGGACCTCGATTGTTCCGTAGCCTGTTCTCTGTTGCCGAACTAGGTGGTCTGGATTATGTGTGTTCTTTGTTGTGGATAGGATAGTGGGGATCCGTCTCTAGGGAAGGATCTTTTGGGTTTGGTGTTGTGTGTGAAGGTACGTGTATGAGCTAACAAGGGAAAAAATAGTATATAATGTGTTACAAAAGGTTGCTGTCTTGCCAGTGTACCAAATTTATGCTTCCTTGACTACCACAATAGCAACCATTACAAGTATTGTATTTCCTTGTATTTCCTCGGATTTTCATTTAATTCACAGGATTGCATGTGCAGATAGTGCAGAGTATGATTGGCTACGTCAGGACTTGCGGTTGTGGGACTCAGGGTCTTGTTCCAAGACACCAAGCACCACGCAAAAGGAGCGTAGATACACGCCTGTTAAAGTGGAGCATAGGGACGTGGAGAAAGACATTGAAGGCTACCTTAACAAGGCAGATAATTTGAAGCGTAGATTTCAGAAAGTGGAATCTCTTACAGCCACCACAGTATGGCAGAATTTGGCAGACATCGCCGGTTCTGTCGTGGCCAGCACGTGCGATTTTGTGAGTAAGAAGCAATCAGGTTCATCGGTAATGTACGGACAGGAAATCAGACTTGAAGTGCCACCAAATCTCCTAGCAGAGGAGAGAAAATCAAAGAATTCAGACCAGTCAAGGTCTGTGGACAAAGTTGTTCGAAAGACGTTCTATTATGCCAAACCTCTTAGTGTGGATATCTAAGTGAAATCTAACGACAAGAATGTTGCTGTTTTAGAGCTCAAGAATGGAGGCCTCGGATGCCCCTTGCTTATTCATAAACTTTGGGCAAGATGCTCCTGCCAGACAGGTTCAATATGGCCTGACGTCATTAGATTTTTGTTAATTCTCGTCTTCACGATTTTTCAACAATGTTCAGTTGTCATGCCTGCTGATATGGGAGGCTGCATTGCTTCAGGGATTGACCCCAATTGCTGGTGCAACGTTAGCATCACGAAAGGACAAGCTAGGAGCCTCCTGAATTGCATTCTTCAGGTGTATAATTACTTAGTTTTGTAAGCTGTTTTACTACCCTAAACCCTTGACTACCTTGGAGTTTTTTCGGTGGGGCAAGATCAGCTTAGAGCTCAGCGTTGCAAGATCTGCCACTGCCTTTGTCATAGTATTCTAGTGAAAGGGTAGGCCTTTTAAACAAATCTTCGATTTCCCTGAGCATCTTTTTGTTGTTTGTACCGTATTTTAATCTTCACGTATCTAAAGGTGTATGTTAAGGGATCAAAAGCCACCCTATCCCCCCCCCCCCCTCCTGGGCAACCGGTGGATTTTCTGATTTCTAGTATTGAAGTTGTGAGGACTTCTTGCAAGATACCAAGAAAGCAGATATTCCTGAGGTTCTGAAGAGGCCTAAGTGCTCAGTAATTTCAAAACTTGGTGCTCGCAATGATGTGTCTTATATTGGTCTGATCTTCAGATAAGAAGCTGATGAATACAGTGTGAAGTGGCCCTTATTCTACATTTTTTCCTGTCGAGTTGCAGGGCAAAGGTTGGATTTGGTGTTCTCACGGATATCCAAAATTGGTATCTCTTCAAAAGAGATCATTCCGACTGCCTCTACATCTCAGTGGGTTTTAAGTGGAAGAACCGACAACCGCATTTGCCTGCTGCAATCGCTTACTTGATCAGTACTTCTGTCTACGCCAGTGGTGAGTTTGATGTTCCACCCGAGGAGGGTGAGCGTCCCTGGAGTTATTCCAGGGACGTTACCCCTTATACCAGTCCCAATGTAGGATACGGAACCACAGCCAATAGCAAGATTGTGCATGTAGCAACAGAGTTGATCGATGGCAGTCAACTCGGTCCTGGTAAGTAACCTTTTGAATTAGCAAATGTGGAGTGTGGTTGTCTCCCTCTTCTAGTCGCGAAGGCTGCTTGCAGCTTAATCTTGGTGCTTCAACAGCGTGATAATCGAAGGAATAATCTGTATCTCCGGCACTCACGATCAATAAGTAGAGTAGGCATTTATTTGCTTCTAATGATTGGATTTTGGTTCTCAGGGACAGTGACGAGGGAGGTGGCTGCTGCGGCACTTCAAGCGCTTGGCGCTGTGCATGCGTGTGGGCTGCTTCATGGGGATGTCGAGGCACGGAATATTATGGTTGTGCGGGGTACAGAACCATCTGTCCGCCTTGTGGATTTTGGCTTTGCTCAGTGCAGCAACAATAGGAAGTGGCAGAAGGCAGAGGTCATGAAGTTGCAGCGCCTCTTGGAAGAGATGATGGGAGTGGGGTGGGAAAAGAGTCAGATATTATTTAGTATAGTGTAATTTGCTATCCAAGCAACTCCGATGATGAAGGGCAACAGTGATTTGGGAGACTCACAGTTGACTGCTTGTCAGAATGCCAATCCATTTATTTGCTGAGGGCAAATGGTGTTGTGCTTACCAAGACCACCTCTTATGAGTATAGATTTTTACTCAAGATATGAATATAGATTTTTACCCAAGATGAAGGAGAATCTATTAATCTAGGAAGTTGTACACTGGGTTTTAATTTTGTAGGAGATTTTGGGGCTTAAACAGGATGAACGTGATTAGGATCAATACAGCGCATATTCACGTTCATCACGTTCATGCCATTATGTGCTGTTTTGATCCTGAACTTTCGAAGGTTTGTTCACCTCTTTGATCCTTGTTTATGTTAGATCTCTCATTTTTGGAGGATGGTTTTCCGATAGAGTTGCAATCATCTGCAAAATATTTCCTGGCAAGATTCTTCCTTATAATCTCATGATGGAAATAATTATCCTGTTTAAAGACAAGGTCTGTGAGTTTGCACTATTAGTACTTTTAAAAATCGTGCTGTGGCGTTTATTGGTTTGTATTGTCTCAGTTTCTCTTATCTCTTTTGGGGCCATAAGGTAGGATAAACAAGACGTCCTGATGTTAGCATTTTAACTTGAGTATGGCTGTCATGTTGGTTAAACAGCTTTATTCTATTTCAAGTTCTAAAGTTTGTTCACTTTGCACGCACATCACAAGACGTCAAAAACTTTGCTTGTGTGCTTTAATGCTGAAATCTGCTTAGGACTTGCCTATCATGAATTTTACAATAGAGGCCCTTCAAGACTTCCTAAATACTTCCTTGCACATGAGAAACATGATCTAATAAAAGAAGTATTTTAGTTCTTCTATTGAACATTTGAGATTACATCTTGTTCATGGTTTCTAGCATTTGGAACCACATTTCTCACTGCCATGAAGTACCACTCAGGTATAACTGCTATATGGTCCAACGCTCCCAGACATTGCATTGTTGTCATCTCTTGCTTCTCATTGCTAGTCGTACTACTTCATGTTTGTTGAGGAACATATCTCCTTATTTAGCAACAGAAGCTGAGCACTTCATACAAGTCATTGTTGGCAGTTAAACTTAGCATCTTCTATGAGGTTGCCGATTCTTTCACAAATTTAATGTTAATACTATTTGCCTTGCTCTCTGTATGAACATGAGTTTAAACAACCTTTAGCTTAACCTTCAATAGAATTCTTTTAAAAGTGATTGTAAGAATAAGATTTTTTATTTCAAATTTTGTAGTTGATGTAGATGAATAATATAGTGTCACTAAAGTGCACTATAGAATGTATAATGTTAATGATCCTATTAAATCTCAATGACTTGTCCACCTAAAGTATGTTCCAATATCCTTTCTATTCCAACAATTTGCTTGCTTAAATTGAAGTTAAGGCACAATGCAATCAAGTTGATGGACATTCATACAATGAGATTGGGACATCAACATATTCACATCCTTACTATCAATAAGGGTGGACCAAATTTAAAATTTCCACTCATAGCTAGTACAATATGTTAACTCTCATTCAAGTAAATGCATGAATATAGTGGATTACAAAAGACAAAAGTCTCCTACTATGTAAGCACTTATCACTGCAAAATAATCTTCTTTTCTTGTCGATGATTGCCAATTCATTTTCACATTGTTGCTAATGTAGAATTTCTAAGTGGATATGCTTTCCCCATTGGAGTTGCATAGTCAAAAATTTGATATGTATAACCTACTATTGAGTCTTGATAGATGATCATCTATTTGAGGACGTTGATAAATTTTGTTGGCATCTATATTTCACTAGTAATAAATATTGGCATGTCAATCTAGAAATTAACATTCATTTTTTTTTTTTATTATCTATTTTTTAATATAAAAATAATATGTATAATATTTATTCCTATTTTCATTTAATGAAGGCCTTATAAATACAATATTGCTACTAATTGATATTTAAACTTGCCAATTAATCCTCCACAAATCTAATGATTAAAATTATAGCATTTATATTTGTTACATCAACATACTATATTTAAGTAATCATGAAGTGTAATTGAAAATAAAAGTAGTGAGGCAATAGCAATAACCATAGGTATAATACCAACTTAAGATCTTATATACAAAGTGAATATCAACAAATGCAATAAATATTTGTAGTGCAATCATCTAATAATTGAATAGGATTATAATACTTAATTGTTATAGATTTTATTTTAATACTTATTCAAAAGATATTTTTTACAAATTTTTTCTTTTTACTAGTTTTCTATTACAATTTATGTTTTTCAATTCTACTAAATGGTCTAATCTTCTTAATACTAAATTGTATTTTTTTTAATAAAATAAACAACTTTTTCTTCTTAATATTTTTACAATTCCTACTTATTTTTTTTCCTACTACTATAAAAATATCAAATAAGAAAGGTTACTTATTTCAATAAAAAAAAAATATTACTTATTATTGAGAAGAATAGTCTTTTTAGTAATATTAAAAATGAAGAATTTTAATAAAGAGCTAGTAAAAAGGAACCAATTCTTTTAAATAAAAGATCTTTCTATTGATATTAAAATGGAATTTGTAATAATTTAAAGATAATAATCTTATTCATTTTTCAAATAGATATTGCATCTATTAACATTCAATTGTAAAAAATTATGTCTTTGCACCTAAATATTTGCCTCTCAATAAAATCTTCATCTCTTATCTTTAAGAAAGAATACCTTATTTCATGTCCAAAAACAAACTAAAAGTCTAATAATGCTTCCCAAGAGAGTCTACTTAGATAAATGACAAATGTCTCTATCAAACTATGCCCAAGTCCATTAAGACTGCAATTTTGACAAATTTAGCCTCTTTTACTTTTGCTACATATATCAAGGTGCACTAATTCCTTTCTTGTACTTAGGCACTTTCAAATACCTATAAATACAAATCATTAAAAGCATTCATGATACTTCTAAGTGAGCATCTTTAACCAAGGTGATCATCACATTGACTTAATATTTTTTACTATACTCCTATTCTAAGAAAACAACTTTATTTCAAAAAAGTAGTAAAATTGGTACATAAATGTGTGGATTTTGCTCATACCAAGCTGTAAGTAATTTGTCACCATAAGACTAGATATGGCCATTATAGGTGCCACATTTTATACTTAAGTAAAATATTGTTGCTAGCTTGAATTAATATAAGTTTTAAAGTGAATGCTTTAGAATATAATATTAATTTCTTTGACATATTATAGTTACATATCTAAGCAAAAATAAGTGATTACATAGGGATTGATTTAAAGGTCTCAATAAAAAATCATATGTAAAAGAAATGAACATGAAAGTTAGTCTTTGTATATAAAGAATATAAATCAAAGCTTAATTGGTATTTCTACTTTTGTACAACTTTATATTGGTAGATAACTATAATATTTCGAAATCAATGTTTATTTTGGTCCTATATGTTTTATTTGTAATACTACATAAAAAGTTCTTTTTTAAATATACATGTTTCATCTAAATATTTACCATGGCCAATCTATATACTAAATGTCACAAATACTACTTCCTTCAAATAAAAGTTTGGATTCCTCATATTTTTGTTATAGGTCCTATACTTTGAATAACAACCAAATATTATTAATTTATGGTATTACATTCAAAATAGTTTTTTGGATTTTTTACATATATTATTCCAAAATTTATTAATAACAAAATATTTTATTGCATGAATTATATTTGATAGAATCACCAAAAAAAATAAGTTTAATAACATATTATTTATTTTTTTACTAATTTTTTATGCTCAAGATGAACAATAAAATTACTTATTTACAAATTTATTATATATAATTTACAAGAAACATGCTAAAGTACAAAGTAAAGCTATCAATATGGCTACATTTAATTAAATTTTGAGCCATGAAAACAATTATCTTACTTGATTGTTGGATTGAAACATGGCACCACCTCTCACTATGCTAAAGGACTAAAATTTCTTATACAACTACAAATGTCAACTACAATTTGATTGCTTTTAAGGTTTCATCAAATATATAGTTTTTAAGAGTTTATGATGTATTAGTTTATAACTAAGAAGTATAATTATTTTCATAAATTCATAAAATTTATTAAATTAATATTTAGAAATTTAACTTCACTTTTTAATTTTAAATATGTTAACTTGATTTCAATAATTATTTTTAATAATAAAATGGTTTAACTAAATTCTTATATTTGAGCTTATATGATTGAAGAAATGATGATTTAATAACTAAGTTCATTTTAAATAATTTTAATAGTATAAGAATTAAACAAAAGAATAATTTAGAATTTGGTTACATTTATTTTTCAACATTTTTATTATATATGAAAAATGATTATTTAATTTCTGATTCTTAATTTTCTTTAATTACAAATTCAATTAAATTTATATTATAAAGAATTTTCTAATTATTTCATAAAATTAAGGTTTTTTGTAGAAAAAACAAAAAGGTAGTTCTATTTTAGTGATATCTCAGCTTGTTTCAAAAATTCTAGTTCCAATTAAAGCATATAGATCTGTAAGAATATTGATATATATATATATATATATATATATATATACACTTTGGTAGTGCTTGTTTCTTGATTAGATTTTTTATTTTTTATTTTTTTTTCTTTTTCTTTCTAGAAACATAGTCAACTAAAGCAAGTGGGGAACTATAATTTTTTAATTTTTTTACTTTAAAATAATGATTCTTATAAAGAAACCAAGATACTCATGTTTTCAATTTTAAAATCTTTTCCAAATTTCAAATTTATTTATAACCTTAATCAATCACATTTTAGGTGCTAAAGATAAAAATCTATATTTTTTGTAAATCTCTACAGCTTAATGATTTCAAATTCATGTTCCAAAGATCTAAAATATGTTTCTTAAATATATCTAAAAAAATATAATTGGTTATAAAATCCTCATTAATATATTTAATAAAAATATTAAAAATTTAAAATCTTAGACTCTTAATCAATATCTTTCAATTAGTGGATTTGATTTTTGGCAATTTTAGATATTTGAAAGGATGCGTCTAAGCTTGTAATATACAAAAGTGGATAAAAAGTGGATGAGATAAATATGACACCTATTTTTGTATTTTTAAATTCACCTTTGCACTAATTTAAGATTCAAGATACCAAATTTATTGTATTTTTTTTTAAATCATAAAATAAAATTTTAATGAATCTTCTAAAGAAAATGGCTACTTTTATGCAAATATTAGCTTGGGGGTGGTCTTTTCATGGCCCATTGAATGCATTCACAATGCATGTTGTGTTACTTGTTATTATAACCAAGAAAATATTTTCATGAAGTTTCTACTATGAATGCACTTCAGGCAGAAAATCATTATTCTTTTACAATGAAGAGTATCATGTGGTGTCACTTGGTTGGAGTGGAGAATGTAATTCACCAGAATAGAAATTTTTCCTTCTTCAAATCCTTTCACAAAAGACACTCTTCATTCTAAAAATACCTAGTTTTCTTTTATATTACTATTAATTTCTTTGAGTGGTTTGTTGCACTTTCTTGCAAAAATAATATATTCCACTAGAAACATGGCAACCATTATTTGTATTAAGAATTTTTCATCCATGCCCTATTTTATCACTTATTAGCTTTCTAATTTATTAATATTGACATCAAAAAATTGCAACTTTTTTCCAAAAGCAACACAATTACAAATTAAATATCATTCCAAGCTATATTTCTATATTCCATGGTAACCTAAAAATACTTTGACTACCTTTCATATATGGCAAATTATTGTGGCCATTACTTTTTTAAAATCACAATTCTCACTTAATTTTTTTATTATTATATATCTTTGTTTATATGTACAAACTATGTCTCCACAATAGCAAATATTGAATTGATCAAAAGCAAGGCTTTGCTCATTGTTCATGATCTAGCTCAATGTAATGATTTTAATGTTGCAAAGATTTGTGTACAAAGTTCAAATAGAGTTGGCCAATTTTTCCCAACTGAATAAAAAATAAAAATATTATATCAATAATTCACCATGCCTTTGACCTTTGAAGGAAAAAAAACAAAAAAAATAAAAAAAAAAAACAAACAAACAAACAAACAAATGATGGACAAGAAGGACGTCAAATATCATTGTCAACAATGAGTTGGGATGTGCATAGGTGGTGCCTTATCATACCATTCCTCTTCTTCTTAAATGACTTGTTTCAAATTTATGGCAATTAGTTCCCTATACCCTATTTTATCTCTTATTTTCTCCAAATTTATACTTCTACCAATAAAGTCTCAAAATTGACATGTCAAAGATCACAATCCATGAAATCAATATTTTCAATGACATAATAAAAAAAAATATACATTTTGACTAACAATGGTAGTAATCAATATATTTAACAACTTATATTTCTATTAATAAGATTTTATTATATAAATGTTTGAAGAAAGATCCAATTTTTTTTATGTTTCTATTAACAAATTTATCATATTAGATTTAACTTTCTAATTTTATATGATTTATTGAAAAATGCCAAAACATTGGTTTGTATGTTGTTGTATTTGAATAAATGGTCGAAGAATATAGTGTCTATGACAAAATAAAATGTAAATGTTAATCAATTTGAATTCATGTAATGTAAAATAAAACTTGAACATAAATTTTTTTAACATGAATGCTTTTGTACCTACTAATAATAATTTGGATATACTAGACTTATGGATTTCTACTTGTCTAGTAGGACCTTGACCTAAACTATAAAATAAATTGAGATTACAGGAGGTATAGTCTATCTAGAAATTATATCTATTTAACTATGATAATTCTAAAATAATTGAGTTAAAAAGAGACTTAATTACTTTAAATATTACTAAACTATTATGACCACTAATTACTACTTCTATAAGAATAGTTTCATGTGTAGCATTCTAGAAGATAATGAACATCCATCTATTACTTTTACATGCACTAGTTTAATTTTCTTAACCAAAAATATAACTTATTTTTTGACAAAGTTTTCATATATAAAATAAGTTGAGGCTCCTCAATCCAATAAGACTAAGACTTTGTGATTTTTCAGTCCTAAACAGACTTCTATTGTAAACAAGATGAAGAATCAAAGGAAAGAATATGACCTTTGGTAGATGTTGCACTTTATTCCAACTCTATGGTGTCGTAATGTAACACAACTATATGGTGAGGGATGATAATATAGATCTTATTATAGAAGAACTAAGTTAAAAGATAAAGTAAAAAAATATGGATAAAAGATAGGAAGGTAGTAAAACTTTTAGTAGTAACGCTGCTTTTTTAGAAAAATGACTTCTATTTACTTTGTAGGACCATAAATAAGGTAAAACAAAGTAGATTGGAAAAACAAATGATATAAGCATCTTTAAAAAGAAGTTCAGAGTGAATTCTAATAAAAACTATCTATAAAAACTAGATATTGATGCCTAAAAAGGGCCAATTATGAACTAGGATCGAAATCAAATCCTAAGGCACAAAACCGAGCTCTGACAATGATTTAGACGTTCTTTTGCTAATCGGAGAGTGGAATATGATAGCAGACTAGATAGGATTTTTATAAGCATTGATTTTGTGTAATTTGGATTTATAATGACTTTGTAAGGACTTTACAAAGTCAAGTTTGTTTCAGATGACTTAGATTTTTGTGAAATAAAATAAGGTTGATGTTTTGAGTGACTTTGAGAGTTTTGTAATAGATCTATAAGTGAAATTTTGTGGGTTAATGGTTATAATTGTGCTTAATATGTATTATAAATTTTAGCTTGATTTAATAGTTGGATTGAGGGTTATTGAGGTTTAACTGGATCAAGGTCTTAAAAAGTATAATTTTAGGTTTAGTGAGTGTTTTAAGATTTCTTGCAATTTAATAATTGGATTGAAGTGAAATTTATGTATAAAGATAATAGACTTATTTTACTATGTATATAAAATTTTTGAGATCAATTGAATGGTGAAAAGGAGAGATATTGGCTTTGGGAGATCAGCATTAAGATTCGAGAAGGAGGCTAGGCTATTCATGAGCAAGTTTTTGAAGTTATCGTTTATTTGGTAATTCCATTTTTTTTTTTTTTTTTTTTTTTTTTTTGTCTTTGCTATCAACTTAATTATTAAGAAATATAAAAATTTTGAGTTAAAATCAATGGTTCATTCATTAGTTATTGAGGTTCAAATCTATTGAAGGAATTACTCAAGATTAGTAAGGATTTGATTTAGGATTTGGTTTGGATTTGATTTAGGATTTAGGATTTAGGATTTAGTTAGGATTTATTTTAGGATTTAGGATTTGATTAGGGCTTGGTTTAGGATTTAGAATTTAGTTAAGATTTGATTAAGATTAGGTTTTGGTTAAGATTTGATTTAAGATTTAGAATTTACTTAGGATTTGGTTTAGGATTTTGAGTTTGGTAAGGATTTGGTTTAAGGTTTAAGGTTTAGGAATTGATTAGAATTTGATTTAGGATTTAGGATTTGATTAAGATTTTATTTAGAATTAGGATTTGATTAAGAGTTGATTTAGGATTTAGTATTTGGTTAGGATTTGATTTAGGATTAAGATTTGGTTAAGAATCGATTTAGGATTTAGGATTTGGTTAAGATTTGATTTAGGATTTAGGATTTTATTTGAGTTTGATTAGAATTTGTTAAGGGTTTAAGATTTAGTTAGTTTTTGGCCTAAAGTTTGAATGAAGTCGAATAAGATTTTAACTAGGATTAAATTAAGATTAGATTGAGATTACCTTCCCTTCTAGAGACGAGTTCCACGAGGAGCGGTCATCATATGTTGAAAAAATCTATGATGCGACGAATTGTATTCGCCACATACTCTGATCTTTATTCTCTTAAAAGATGATTGATAGGGCCTCTCAACCATTGGTAGTGTCTCATACCAGGGCGGAAAGACCACCCAGTTATTTGGTTGTTGTTGAGGCCTTCATAACTTCCTTCGAATAAAACATTTGGAACACCATCAGGAGTTGTTCCTACCTCTAGTAAAATCACCAATCATCGGAAGTCCCTTCCAAGGTCATGATACCAAACGCATTGTATCTCGCCATCTATTCAAGGAAGAACATGTCATTCTTGAAGATCTTCATCTCGATTGCATTATCTTAAAGGTTGTGACAATCTTAATGGCTCATCTAGTAAGTCAGCAAATGAAGGCTCTTGAGTCGAATCCATTGGTTGTTGGTTCTCCATCTCCTTAGCATCATAACCATAAAGAAGTTATAAACAAGGATTGAAAGTAGAATGTTATCTTGTCTAGATCTTGTTTCTTTTATAAAGAAGATTTTTATCTTGGTTTTGATGGATGTCGTCGATGAAAAGCCTCCATCGCCTTTGTTGCATTTACAAGATTCCTTACTGGCTTCTATGTGCGTTCACTAATATCATATCCATGCCAATAGATAAGATATTCTAATTTATTTCGGTGTCGCCTTGAATCTAAGACTTCTTCCACTTCAAACTCTTCATTATTGTCCACTTCTATAGGAGGAGGTGGAGCTTGTCTTCTTCTTCGTATGTCCACTATCTTGTATGGTTCAAGAAGAGACACGTGGAATATTAGATGGATTTTCATTGACTCCGGTAGATGTAAACGATATGCAACTGGATTGATTTGTGCAGAAATAGAAAATGGTCCAAGCCTTCAATAGTCCAACTTGTTATAAGGATGAGTGGTCTAGATATTGCAACGAAGTAACCATATTTTATTGCCCATGTGGAATGGTGGTTGTTCCTTTCGATAGACATTTATCTTTTGTCATTCTTGAGTTTCTTTTAATTTTGCCTTCATTGTTGCACGTAACTCTGACAACCGATTTGCCATGTCTTCTCCCGCAAGATTATCGACTTTTGATAAATCAAACGTATGAAGTCATGGATGATAACCATAATTAGCAAAGAAAGGTGTTTGTTGCTTTGAAGAATGCACCGTATTATTATAAGCAAACTTTGCCAATGGTAGAAGAGTTGTCCAATCATCTTATTGATAGTTGATGGTACATCTTAAGTATTGCTCCAAGACTTGGTTTATGTACTCTCTCTGTTCGTCAGTTTGAGGATGAAAAGCCGGAGATAGTTTTATATCCACTTGTAAAATCTTAAAAAATATTCTCCAAAATCTTAATACAAACTGAGTTCCCCTATCTGATATAATATCTTTTAGTAATCCATGATAGTGATAGATATTGTCAATAAAAAGCTTAGCTATTTCTTCACCCGTGATGGATTTTGTACATGGCACAAAATGTGCCATCTTGGTGAAGCGATCTACTATAACAAATATAGAGTCATAAGAACCTGAGCTTGGAAGATCTGTGATGAAGTCCATAGAAATAGAAGACCATGGTTGTTCTGGAATGGATAATGGCTAAAAAAGTCCAAAAAGTTGATGACGAGGAGTTTTTGATCTTGAGCAAACATCACATGATTGTACAAAATCTTTGACTGCCTTCCATATTTGATGCCACCAAAAATCCCTAGATATCAGCTCCAAAGTCTTATTGTATCTAAAATGTCCTATTGCTAGAAAGTCGTGACGAGCTTGAAGAACATGAGATCAACAAACTCGAATTTAGAGGGATCATGAGATTTAGAAGAATTATTCTTGATATCGTAAACAAGAAGGTTTGAAGACATACTTAACTGGACTTGCTTGAGAAAAGTTAAATCAACAGTCAATGTTGATTTTATTGCTTGAAGATGAAATTGCTCCGGCTTCAAGAAAACCGTTCCTTGTTACTCAAAAGCTGCATCTCTTTCTTTTAGTGTAAGATAAGAACGTCTAGAGAAGGCATCAGACAAACCTTATTATTTTTATGATTGATAAATGATGATGAACTCGAATCTTGATAAAGACATGTTCCAACGAGCTTGATGACGATTTAATATGCATGTTGACATGAAATACTCGAGGTTCTTATGATCCGTGTATATAGTGATTGGACTTGAGGTGCCTTCTAGATAATGACACCATTCTTGAAATGAATCCACAATTGCAAGAAGCTCTTTATTGTGGATTTCAAAGTTAATCTCAGTTACTAAAAATTTCCTGGAATGAAAAGCTACTAGATGGAACTTGTCATCTATTCCCATTTGTAATAAAATGGCACATGAGGCAAAGTCTGATGCATCTATTTTCATAAAAAAATATATTAGAGAAGTCCAAAATACTGTTCTTGGAATCTTCCAATCTATGATAGTTTGGACCCTCTTGGGATCCATCATCAGGCCTTCGTTAGAAATGATGTATGCTAAAAAGTTAACTTGAGTAGTATGGAATACACGCTTTTTCAACTTGGCATATAATCTTGTATCTCTTAGTTTTTGTAATACATGACAAATATGGAGTTCATGTTCTTATATGTACTTAGAGTAGATTAGGATGTCGTCTAAATAACAAATAATAAAATTATCTAAAAATTCACGATAATATCATTCATAAGATGTTGAAAAGTAGCTGGTATGTTTGTGAGTCTAAAAGGCATGACATTATATTCAAAATGTCCATACCTAGTTCAAAAAGTAGTCTTCCATTCATCTCCTTCTTTGATGTGGACCAAGTTGTATGCTCCTCGTAGATCTATTTTTGTGTAGGTCTTTGCTTGATTGAGTTGATCAAGAAGTCCTGAAATCAAAGGTAAAGGATACCTGTTTTTGATGGTGATCTTGTTAAGGCCCCGATAGTCTACACACATTTGTAGAGATCCATCTTTTTTCTTCAGAAATAAGATTGGTGCTCTTGCTGGAGATTTTGAATGGCGTATGAAGTTTTTAGCTAAGTTCTCGTCAATATACTCCTTTAATGCAGCCAACTCGTTTTGTGATAAGCTATAGATTGGTCTAAATGGCAGTTGAGTTCCTGCTTCAAGATCAATTGAACAATCATAAGATCGATGTTTTGGAATAATATCTGCATTCTTCTTCTCAAAATTATCTTGGAATTCTTGATATTGACTAGGAATACTACTTGACGTCTTTTTACTATCTGAAATGGGTGTGGCATATATAGTAAAAGATGACCCTTCTTTGGCTGCATGCATGAAAGCTCTTGCCTTTATTAGTAAGGGCTTAGATGCACTAGACTTATGTATTTTCTCCTCATTAATAGAATTTCGAAATAAACTACTAGGAAAGTTAAGGTTACAAGAAATCCAATCTATCTGAGGATTGTACTTTTCTAACCAGGATAGTCCTAAAATGATTGGATTCAAAAGAGATCGTATCACATTAAATATTACTACACTATTATGATCTTTAATTACTACATCAAAAAGAACAGTCTCATGGATAACATCACCAAAAGACAACGAACGACCATCTATGACTTCTACATGTATGGATTTGATTTTCTTGACTAACGATATTTCTTATTTTATGACAAAGTCTTCGTCTATGAAACAAGCTGAGGCTCCTCAATCTAATAATGCAAAGACTTTATGATTTTTGGATCCTAAATACACATCTATTATAAAACAAGGTGAGGGATCTAAGGAGAGAATAGGACCTTGACTAGGTGTTGTACATGGTTCCAATCGCACGGTCCCTATTGTAGCTAAAAGAACTCGTTTTCTGAGACATTGTCTTCTTTTGCAATCGTACTCTTCATTTTGTGATTGCGTTGCTTCCTTGAACACTATTGAGCAGTGTGTTTAGCTTCTCCACAATATAGACATAAGCCCTCTTGACGTCGTTGAGTCTTTTCTTGCTCCGTGAGGGATTTAAAATATATCGTATCAATTTGCATTTGCTCTAGCCTTGATAGAAAGGTTTCCAAAAACTTAGAAGGTATTGCCATGACTTGACTTATTCTTCTCCAGCCATATCTTTGTTCTTAACGTCTTTCAAATAAATGATTATTACATGTAATAGCTTGAGCAATGAATTATTTTAAAGAATCTATTTTTGATATTGTCAACAAAAAATCTTTGACATTATCCTTTAATCCATAGCAAAATTGATTGATAAGGGCTTTATCATTCCAGTCCACATGACAACCAAGACTTTGGAATTCAGCGGCATACATGGTGGTTGAATGTAATCCTTATTGTAGTGATATAAGCGTGGTCTCTACTACCCTTTCTCGATCACTTTCTCCAAATGTAGCCGTAAATACTTCCAAGAATGAGTTCAAATCATAGAGTAGTCATGAATCTTTTTCCATCAAAGGTGCGAATCAAGAGAGAGCACTTCCAGATAGAAGTGCGCCTATGAATCCAACTTGAGTAAATCCATCAGGGTATTGGAAAGGATGCAACCTAAAGTAGAGTTTAACTTGTTGCAAAAACCTTTGAAATCTTGATCTTGTTCCCTCAAACTTTTCAGGCATACTAATCCTTGCCTCCCTCGAGCTTGTAGAAGCAAAACTCCTAGAATTTGGTTACGAGGCTAATCGACTTGTTTCCTTCAACTTCACAACTTCTTGGCATAGAATCTGAACTTCTTCCACAGTAGTAGGAATAGTGCTTCCATGGTTGGTATTGGTGATGCATGAAATTTCGGTCCTAAGAGTGTTGAGAAGTTCATGAAGATCTACAATAGTTATAAATCTATTTTCACTTCTACCAAGTTAGCATCCATGATTTTTCCTTCGATAGACACTTCAAACGAATTCAAAAGTTAAATAAGAGGAGGATAATCTGCAACCTCTAAAAAAAAATTCCACAAAGAAGAATAATCTACTCTCTTTAAGGAAAAGATCAATGTTATAAAATAAGATTTTTTGTTTAAAGGTAGGTAGTCTGCAACCTTCAAAATACAATAATAGAAGTGGGATAATCCACTCACTTCTAGAACAAGACAGAAATAATATGTTAGCACTTTTGTCAAACTATCAAGGACATGAATTCCAAAAAAAGATAATCTCAATACACTCTTGTGTCACTCAAAAATACTTAGAAATCACTCAAAGGTGATAATATATTGAACTAGATATTCACTCAAAAGTTGATGTAATATTTAACTTGAATGGCATTTGCCAAAAATAAGAAGATTAAAAAGTCTTGAAATAAGATTAAGCACTAGAAAGACATTGATAAGAGTGAAGAAGGTTGCACTCTTGCCTCCCTATATACTTTCTAATTAGGAGTTACATGGTGATTTTCTATATGACCTCTAACATGTGTTGACTTTGCTAGCCACATGTCTTAACTTAGAAGGCAAGTTATCTTTGTTTGCGCCACATAATTAGCTTGTTCTACAAGCTACTATAAGAAGTTATTTTGTCCTACAAGCTACCAATACGTGATTAACTTGTTGGCCAAGTTTTCAACCTACAAAGACATTTAAAGTCAAAACCGTGTCAATCAAGCTTCTATGAAGTTTGTCTAAAAGACTTTATAAAATTAATCTATATTTACTTACTTCTATGTAATCATATAAGTAACTATTGAGATAAATGTATATGTCTTTGACAACCTTTTTATTACATCTGCATGTATACTTAGAGGCTCATTACTTTCATCTACAATATTATAAAGGTCCAAAGATGCTAATAAAAGTTTTATTTTGATATTTTAATAATGAAAGCTGTCCTCTTTAAACTTTTTAATCACTTTCAAATCTTCACCTTCACAAAAAGTCATGTTTTAGAAGAGTTCTATCAAAAACATATTAGAAAAAGAGTCTCAATGTATTCAAAATTATGAAAATAATTTTATATTAATAGAATCTCAAAATGCTTTGTTATCAATAATTAAGTGTTTTTTCACTTAAAACACTCTCAATTCAAGTTCTAAAGCTTTTAATAAGTATGTGCATTCTAATAAATCTTTTTATCAAGATCTTTTACTTTTTTAAACTAATTATTTCATAATACATTTAAGATTAGTGATTATGGAGATAAAATTTTTCTTCCATCCAAATTATAAGATGGCTTCAATTAAGAGTTGCTTGTAATTAGTAGTATGAAATAGAAGCAACAAGAACAAGGACCAAAGAAAAACAATACAAAATTATTATACAAATGTAATCAAACAATTATATACTATAAAACTAGTTATAATTTATTTATTAGATTTTTATTTAATAAAAAGTATAAATAAAAAATAAAAAATATATATATTTAGATAGACAATTCTTTTATCTTTTCAAAAATATAAAAAATATATAAATTGAAATTACCATGAGTAAGCTATGATAGATTAAAGATAGAAGGTAAATAATAGAAAAGTTAAGTGAATAATTTTCATCTCAAATATAACTTGCTTTAAGAAATTAAAAGCTCAAATCTCACTAAGACTCACAAGTAGTATATATGGATTGTTAAAAGAGGCCATAAGGCCTTAATCTTACCTTCTTACATAGATCCAAGATGTTATAACTTATATGAAACTTTTACATCTTCCTTCCTACAAAGACTAGTGAAATACAACCGGATCTTCTAAGGTCCAAAACCTTACCAAATCCATAATAACAAAGATCTTGATTCAATTCAAGATCAAGCATATTAGAATAAATTAAAAGTAATTAAATAAAAATAGAATTTGAAAGACAAGACTGAGTAAAAGAAAATAGAACCAAATAAAAGCAAAGAAGATTAAATTAAACGGAATAAAAAAACCAAACTTTACTAAGAGAAAGAATCTGAAGCCATATTCGATTGTATGCCCAAATGGCCTTAATCAGTCTTATTTATACTTTATTCAATTATTTTGGAACTTTCTAGAATGTCCTTAATAATAGATTCTACCAAAATAATCATTTTTTTGGAAAATTCTATAGGTGGATCTCACCATGATAATTGTCCTAAGTCTTTCTAAAAGATTATATAGTAGATACCACATAAACCATCATTTTAATCTTAATTCTAATTTTTTTTTTAAAATAACTCCACCTATATATTTTTATATGTAAATAATATAAATATCCTATCTATGCCTTGTTATTGTTAATCCCCTCTACTAATGCAAAATGTCCTTATTTTACTCTTCATGGTATTTTCAAATGGTTTTTTGACAATAAATGAGGTTATGTACAGGTTGTCACGTTGCATCATAGATGGAATAATCTTTCTAGAGAACTTTGTACTAGAATTGTGAAAGTTCATTGGCACAATAAGGTAATGATGCTCCAAAATACTGTCTACTTTATACTCTTGTTGATTATCAATTACAACCCGTGGTAGTGGTGGTACTTAATGTCAGTCTAGAAAGCACTTTGATTCAATGTGAAATTCTTTGAGCTGCAAAACCTAGAAGATTGGATGGATTCAAATATGTGACGGAAGCTTGGAGCTATATATTAAATCTAAAATTATTACAAAAATACAAAAAGATCCAAGCCATCAAGATGATAGCCTATAG
The DNA here is from genome assembly GCF_059467195.1 of Physcomitrium patens. NCBI lineage: Eukaryota > Viridiplantae > Streptophyta > Bryopsida > Funariales > Funariaceae > Physcomitrium > Physcomitrium patens. The sequence continues at coordinate 9,531,296 of NC_143429.1, forward strand.
ACTTGAATCGATGTAGTATGTGGAAGGTTGGCATTGAAGAGTAATACTTGGTTATTTTCTTGAAAGGTTATGTGTTGCTGGTGGTTATCTACATATTGCTTCTATCAATTTTGTGTATTAAGTAGATGGTATTATACTTCTTTCAAAGTTATTATAAGCCATTGTATAAACTCCTCTATTGTTGAATAGTTGATGTCAATAGAACAATAAAGAGTTGTTGGTGCAATCAGATGCTGATTGGTATTATGGAAGAACAATGAATGACTAATATTTATTTGAATATTATCATTGTAGACAAACTCCAAGGACATCAAATATTCATCTCAATCATTTTAGTGAATTGTAACAAATGCCTGTAGCATGTCCTCTAAGGTCCAATTTATATGCTCTATTTGTCCATTGGTTTAAAGATGGAAGGCCATAAACATGGCAAATTGTGTACCTAATAGCTTGAATAAGGCCTGCTAAAAACTCCTTATAAAACACAAGTTTCAATCTGAAATGATAACTTAAGATAATCCATAGGGATGAAAGATAGTGTCAAAGATGACTCATGCAAGTATTGGACATCTATATTAGATCATTGTAATCTAGTAACACAACTATATGATAAAAAAAAATGAAGATGATGTTATAGAAAGGTAATAAAAAATTTAGTCTTAATACTACATTTTAAAGAAAGAACATCTATTTGCTTTGTAGGGGTATAATTACCTCAAATCAAAGTAAATGAGATAAATAATTGATAAAGACATGTTTCAAAGGGAGTTATTAATAATTCTAAGTAAAATTACCTCAAATTACTAAATATTGAAACTTAGTGTCATATTACATGAAGTTTTGCTTAACTGTGCATTGGACATTTGACTGTGGAAAGTAGAATCGAAATTGCAACAAAAAAATCTTAATTCTAATAGAATATTAAATAAAATATAATTAAATATTATGAATACTATAAAACTTTAATCAAATTCAAAAAAAACCTTAACAAAATTATAACAAAAATAATAAGAAATCTTAAAAGAATTGAAAGAAAATCCACAATAAAATTTTAAAGAATTCTTAAGAAGCTTTAAAAAGTATTAAAATAATTAAAAATATATCTTAAATAATTCTCAATCAAGTTCTAATTTAATCCTAGTTAAAATCCTAATAGACTTCAATCAAATCCTAAATAAATTCTAAACCTTGAATCAATTTTTAGATCATATCTTAGATCCTAAATCAAATCCTAAATCAAACCTTAGATAAATTTTAGATCCTAAACCAAATCCTAAATCAAATCCTAGATAAATCCTAAATCTTAAATCAAATCTTAAATCAAAACTTAAACAAACCTCTTAAATCCTAAATCAAACCTTAGATCAAATCCTAGATCCTAAATCAAATCTTTAATAAACCTTAAATCTTAAATCATATCTTAGATCAAATCTTAGATCCTAAACCAAATCTTAAATCAAATCCTAGACAAATCTTAAGTCCTAAATCAAATCCTAAATTAAATCCCAAATAAACCCTAAAATCTAAACTAAACCTTAGATCAAACCTTACATTCTAAAATAAACCCTAATTCTATTCAATCTAATCCTAGTACAATTTGGAACCTCAATATCTATCAATTGAATTGTTAATCTTATGTAAAAATTTACACACCTTTCAACAACTAAATCGACAATAGATATATAAAATTTGAAGATAATTACACTTATCAAATGGAAGAAAAATCCTAAATTCCACTCAGGTATTGGCCGGCCTACTACTCCAATCCAAATATTAAACTTCCTATGCCAATATCTCTTTATCAAACTGTTTAATTGTTTTCAAATTTTACATGTATATAGAAAATTAAGTCTATTTTTTTCAAACACAAACTTTATTCTAATCCAACTAGTAAATTGTTAAAGATCTTAAAAACCTTAACAACCTCTCAAAGTTCAATTTTTGAGACCTCAACCTACTTAAAATTCAATAGCCCTTAGTTCAACCATTTGATCAAGCTCAAACTTACAACATACACTTTAAACAATTATTTTCATAAGTCATCAGAATTTGAACTATAGATCTACTACCAAATTTATAAAATTCTCCAAAACGTAATACCCTTTTTATTTTACAAATCTAAGAGTCATCCAAAACAACTATGACTTTGCAAAGCTCTTGCAAAGTCATTAGATACTCCATTCTTTCAAAATCAATGTTTAAAGAAACCTTATCAAGTTTGTCCTTAAATTTTACTCTCCAATCTACCAAAGAACCCTCGAACTACTATGGGTGCTTAGTTTTGTACCTTACGGTTTGATTTTGACCTAGGTTGACAACCAATCCTCTTTGGATATCAAATTTTGTCCTTTTGAGTTAATTTTTATTCTAATCAACTTCTAATTTCTTCTTATATGTGTTGATATTCTTTATTTTTTTAATCTATCTTATTTTACCTTATTTATGGCCTTATAAAGTAAATAGAAGCCTACTTTATAAAATGATAATATTTAAATCTTTAGTTTTATTTTTTTATGGACTATTGTCTATTTTCTAAGATAATTTTTTATAATATTTGAAGTAAGAGCTTCTATAATATAATGGATTCTTTATTCCTTTCACTTATTAGTTGTATTACATCACAACATCAAAGAAGATTGGTTATTAATCTAGATCAAAATCAAATTCCAAAGCACAAAACCATGCCCCTATAACGACTCCAAGGCTCTTTGATATATCGAAGAATAGAAGTTGAGAGCAAAATTATAAAGAGATTTTTAAGCATTGATTTTTTTATTAATTAAGTTAATATTCAATTTTTGGAAGATTTTCAAAGTTAATAATGTTCTTCATCGGATAAGATTTTGAAAAATAAAATTACTTTTACAAAATTGAAGGTTTCTTAAATTCTATGGTATGTATACATATGAAGTTTGAGTAATGTGTTGGTATTCTAGTTGTTAGTGTGTGTAAAAAATTTGAATTCAATCAAATAGTTAGATCAAAGTGTTTAAAGATTTTTATAGGTTGAGGTCTCAAAAATTAGAATTTGAGGAATAATGAGTATTTTTAAGATCTTTAGCAATCTATTAATTGAATGAACTGAATGTTTTTTTATTTAGAGACTAGACTTATTTTTTTTAATTTAAATATATTTTGGAGGCATTTCAATAATTCAAGAAGGTATTTTACAAAGATAGCAAGCATAGTATAATTATGAGCTGTCTATACCAAACATGTAATGAGATTCATAGTCACTTGCTCTCAACATGCCAATAGTAGTAGGATTAGCTGTAATAGCCTACAAGATGTTGCATTGTGTGTTTTATTATCGTAGCATGATTCACAAGAACATACAAAAGCTCAAATATCACAATCCAAACTTGTCTAAAATCATGTCCTTGAGTTATGTTTTAGAGTCTTTTTGCACTATAAATGTCCAAATATTAGAATATTATATTCTTCTTGAAGTAGGTGCATTCGAGATATAATATATTTTTGTGCCTAAATTTACTTTTTAAAATAGAAGAAGCCACCATTAAAATGATAATCTTATTATTGCAGATTATCTACCTTTAGTTGAGCAATAATCATCTTAAAATAAGCATCATAATAAATAGCTTCTTTCTATTCTACTCTTCTTGTTAACTCTAAAATGACACTATTAATGGTAACAACTTTGGCCTTGTCATCTGATTCTAGTTTTAGGTTGGGTCTATGAGATAAGGTGTCCAGTATGATGTATTATCTTCTGAGCTTGTATTCAAGCCAAATATCAAAGAGCTGCAATTACTCTTTCCAATAATGATGTCATGATTTCATGTTTTTTAGATGCAAATCGTGTAACAGGGATCTATGATCAGTCCAAATAGTTACTCACTTCTTCAATAAATACTATCGCCACATCTTTGTGGCATGTATAATTGCTAATTGCTTTCAATCATGTGCAAAATAATTGCACTTTGTCCTTTCGAGCTTGCATGATTCTTATACCACAGGTTGAAGGTTCCTATTAAAGTTTTATTGTAAAACTATGCTAATAGCAAAGTTTGAAGCATCAATGTCAAGTATATATGAAAGATCAAGATTATACAATTGTAATATTGAAGCAGTAATTAGTACCTCCTTCAACTCCTTGAAGACCTTTCTTTGTTTCAGCTTCTACTCAAATGGAGCATCATTTTTTAATAAGCTTGTCAATAAGACCAAAATGTATACAAATTGTTAAACAAAATCATAATAATATGTAGCAAGGTCCATGAATGAGTAGACTTTAGAAGCATCTTTCGAGGTTGATCAATCTTCCACTACTTTGACCTTGTCTTCTTCTATGCGTATACCTTTGAAAGATACTACATGCTCCAAAAAGGTGATCTCTACCTTTCAAAGTTTATACTTTGATTGCTTGCAATAAAAGCAACTGTCATGTAGTTGGTGCAACACTTTTTGTAGATGTTGCTCATGCTTTTTAAGAATTTTATTATAGAACAAGTTATCATCAATAAAGATGACTACATACTTATTCAAAAGGTCTTAAAATAATTTGTTCATGTGACCTATAAAAGAGGCTGAAATATTAGTGAGGCCAAAAAGTAATACAAGCCATTAAAAGTATCCATAGTGCATATGAAATGCTGTCTTTTTCATATCTTCTTTAATAATAGAGGACTACCAATAACCACTCCAAAGGTCCAATTTGATAAAGATGATTGCACCTTGAGGTTGGTCAAGAAGATCATCCATACATTACCATGTTGTGATTGAGCTACCATGTAAAAATATTGTGTTTATATATTTAATATATAATTTACTAAGTAACATGGTAAGAGCCATGTTAATAAATTTTAATTAGTTGTAGAATGTAGATAGATTACTTCTTTGAAGTAGTTGTTTAAAAGGGCTATTATTGAGGATGGTTTTACATTGATAATAATTTATATATTTAGAGCCACTTTTATTAGATATTATTGATTCTTAGAATCATATTTTTTTATTTGATGTTTAGGATATATATTATTTAAATTTTATTAGAAAAAGGACTAGAAAAAGAAATTTGTAGCAAAAAGAGAAGTTAAGGCATCCATATGAATGAATGGAGATGGATGATAGAAATCTCTATTTCTATTGACCAAAAATCATACTCAATGGATTTCAAGGAGGCCTTAATAGGGATTAGGATTACTCTTTTGTGGAATTTGAACTTTGAAGGCTGAAATCAGCAAGTTTAGGTTTTTGGCTATGATTGTAGTACAAATTTTGTATGATATGGAGTTTATATGAAAGAAATATGGATGCTCAAAGTTAAGATGATAATTTTGTACCTACTGTCACTCTATTGAATACAATGCATGTGTACAAAAAGCAATGAAGGATCAACAATTAGAGTTGAAGAGAACACTTTGTTGGCTACACTTTTAGAATATAATTTGATGAATTCCAAGCTAGGATGAAGGCGATATTGGAAGTTGAAGTCAATACTTCAAATCTAAGGGTAGTAATTAATCCAATTTATGAATGGTTGTATTTTGAGCTATATCTTGAGCAATTTGATAAAATTTTGACTTAAAATTTCCAAAAATGTATATAAACATGTTGTTAAATTTTATATACAAATTTTGTAGTATTTAAGTTTTGGATTTTAAAGATATAAAGAAAATAGTACTCATGTACTTATAGATTAAAGTTTAGAGCATCTGCTAGGGTTTTTAAGATGCCAAAAGATTAGTAGTAAATTTACGATCTATTTTTTTTTAGTAAAGCTTAAGAATAAGTGTTATAAAATCTAAAAATTTGAGAGAAACTAAATGGTTGTATCAAAAGATATCAATTTCTAAATTTCAGGAAGAAGAAATATTTTTTAAGAAAAATATGTTTTGAAGGATTTTGCTACAATATGGATATTTTATATTAATTGAAGAGGTTTTGAGAGCCAAGAATTTATATATAAGTTTAAGGTGGAATAAATCACTTATTGAAGCTTAGCTTTTAAGTTAAAATTAAACTCTTTATACGTAGATATTTCATGTATTTCTAGATTGCAAATCATGCCATACAACAACGCAATAGTGGATATGTATTCTTGATAATTTACTTATTATAGCATCAATAATTGATACAAAGTCAAATTCCGCTATATTTTTGGGATGTCAAGAATATAAATACTTCCTATAGTGACATACTTCTTTGAATGAGATCCTTCTCTAAGAGTTCATCTAATGACATTTGCAACTCTTCAAGTTCATTTAGTACTAAGCAATAAATTAGTTGGCTTCTTAATTTGGACCCAAGCACTAATTCTATTTAGAAGGGGGTACTTCAATCAAGTGATATGCTACTAGATAAGTTGATTGAAAAGACATTTTGATATTCAAGTATGAATTATTCTATTATTTTTACTCCTTTGGCTATCTTTTCTACTACTAAGGCACGATTTGAAACTACCACATATACTAGTTGCTTATATCATATTTGTTTCTTCATAAAGGTCATTTCTATGAATAAGCTCTTAGTTGCATATTATTTTGCTATTCCACTTGATAAAGTGGCTTAAAGAGTCACCATGCATCTTCCATTTTTGAAAGAGATTATCCTAACTAATCAATTGACTTGTTTATTTTCTACTCCTAGTCATGGCATACCAAGAATAATATCATATCTAAGCTTTGTTATTTTGAATGTTTTTTTAAGGCATAGGTGTTATTTAGCCTTAAGATTTCTTCTTCACTTTTCTTCTTCAACATGTTTTTTTAGTCATCTATTAGGTATATACTCTCTTTTTTTATCATCTTTATATTAATGTCACGGCCATAATCATTTAAGCTAATAATTACATATAGAAATAGGTAGAAGTAAGTTAAAGTAGATAGAAGTAAGTTAATTCTATAATATTTAATATAGAAGCTTTCTAGAAACTTCCTAGACGCTGCTTTGACTTCATAGGTGTCTTTAATTGACTTTTTGGATTAGAAACGTGGTCAACAAGTTGGCCATGTGCCACACATGTTGTTAGCTTGAAGATCAAGCTAACTATGTGGCCCACACGTAGAAAAACTTGCCTTGTAAGTCAAGGCATGTGTCCTATAAAGTCAACACATATTGGAGGTCCTATAGAACGTCGCCACGTAGCCCCTAGTTAGATAGTATATATAGAGACAAGAGTGAAGGCTTCTTCACTCTTGTCAACTCCTTTCTTGCTTCTAGTCCAGGTTCAAGAGTCTTTAGTTTCTTGTCTTATGGCAATAGCCATGCCAGTTTCCTTTTAATATACTTACTTGTTTATATTTTGACTTATTATATCGAGATAGCCTTTTGGTGTATATTTTTCCTCATCGAGTCATTGTCCTTGACAGATTGACAAGAGTACACTTACAATATCAGAGGTTTGTTTTTTCTTTAGTAAGAGTGGATTACCCCTTTCTCTTGACAAGACATATGCGTATTAGAAGTTTGCGGATTACCCACTTCTAAACTGATATTGTTCTTAGTATCTTCTTTGTTATCAAGTCTTTCTTTTCTTTTGTCTTGAGCAATATCAAACAAATTTTTCTTCTTAGTGTCATTATGGCAGAGCTTGTTGAAATGAAGAGTGCAATGGCACAAATGCAAGAGCAAATGAGGGAGTTAATGCTTGCGATGCATCAACTCAATTCACCAACACAAGAAAGAATAAGAATAGCAGAAAGTGGAGATATAGAGATGATCAGAGCTGCTTCAACATCTACAACAAATCACATTCCTTTTCCAATTGTACAACACCCTATAAGCACTAGAGAACCAAGAATTGCCTTACATGAGAAATTTGATGGTAGGAGATCAAAGTTTCGAGGGTTCATCAATCAAGTACAATTAGCAATTGAACTTCAACCGCAAAGCTATCCAACTCTAGGATCACAAGTCAGGTTTATTGGCACTCTACTTTCTGGTTCTGCATTATCGTGGTTTTCGTCTTTTCTTGAACAACGAAATCCAATATTGGACAATTTGGAAGCTTTTTTGGCGGAGTTTCGATCTATGTTCTGTGAACACGATGCAACTCGTGTTGCAACAAATAAGATCCGAATTCTGCGACAAAGAAATCGCTCAGTAATAGTATATGCTTCACAATTTCGACAACTTGCAATTGAAATCAAGTAGGATGATGCTGCACTCATCAGTCAATTTCTTTATGGATTACAATACGAAGTAAAGAAATTGATGCTCAACTTACCTGATCCTCAAACTTTGAGTCAAGCAATCGATTTTGCGGTAAAATGTGATAATCAACTTTTCAAATTTCAATCCGAGAAATATTCATGGGAACCTCAACGTTATTACTCAATGGCAACATCAACATTTTTGCCAAACGTACATTCAGAAGTAGAAGACATGCAAATTGACGCGGTACGTTTTAAACTTCTAACTGAGCAAGAAAAGATTCGTCGTCGTCAAGAAGGATTATGTTTATATTGCGGAGAACCTAAGCACACTGCTCAACATTGTCCAAAGAAACGACGCAACTATAAAATGAGGGGTACGACGGTCAAAGAAGACAACATGTCGGAAAACGGATTCGTCCAGCTACAATAGGGACCGTGCAGCTGGAACCTTGTACAATTCCTAATGAAGGTCCTATCCTCTCCTCAGAACCCTCTCCTTGTTTTATAATAGACTTATATTAAGGACCTAAGAATTACAAAGCCTTTGCTTTATTAGATTCGGGAGCCTCAGCATGTTTTTTAGATGAACAATTTATTAAAAGTCGTAAAATACCCTTTGTACAGAAACCTAAACCAGTACATGTAGAAGTCATAGATGGTCGTCCCTTGTCTTCTGGAGATGTCACTCATGAAACTCATCCTATAAAAGTAACAATAGACGGTCATGATAGCTACATAGCTTTTAACATAATTAAATCCCCGTCCAATCCAGTTATTTTAGGTTTATCTTGGTTAGAAAAATATAACCCTTGAATAGATTGGAATTTGCGTGAACTTGACTTTTTTCAAAGCGTTATTAATAGTTCTACCAACCAAGTAAAAAATTATAAGTCTAGTATAGTAAAACCCGTACTGATAGGTGCAAAAGCATTTATACACGCAGCAAAAGAAGGATCAACTTTTGCTATTTATGCTGCACCTATTTCTGAAAACGTAAAGACTTCAATTGGCATTCTAAGTCAATATCAGGAGTATCAAGACGTTTTTGAGAAAAAGAATGCAGATATTCTTCCTGAGCATCACCCATATGATTGTTCAATCGACCTCAAGGAAAGAACTCAGCCACCATTTGGACCAATTTACAGTTTATCGCAAGATGAGTTGGCTGAACTCAAGACATATATTGACGAGAATTTAGCAAAGAATTTCATACGCCATTCAAAATCTCCAGCAGGAGCTCCAATTCTATTCGTAAAGAAAAAAGATGGATCTTTACGAATGTGTGTTGATTATCGAGGACTCAACAAGATCACAATCAAGAACAGGTATCCATTACCTTTGATATCAGGACTCCTTGACCAGTTGAATCAAGCTAAGATCTATACAAAAATAGATCTAAGAGGAGCATATAATCTAGTACGGATCAAAGAAGGAGATGAATGGAAGACTGCGTTTCGAACCAGGTATGGACATTTCGAATATAATGTCATGCCTTTTGGATTCACGAATGCACCAGCTGCTTTTCAACATCTCATGAATGATGTATTTCGTGAATTCTTAGACAATTTTGTCGTCTGCTATCTAGACGATATCCTGATCTATTCTAACAACGTCGAAGAGCATGAAATACATGTTCGTCAAGTATTACAAAAACTTAGAGATGCAGGATTGTACGCCAAGATGGAAAAGTGTGGATTTCACATTACTCAAGTTGACTTTTTAAGATACATCATTTCAAATGATGGTCTCATGATGGATTCTCAGAAAGTCCAAACAATCATGGATTGGAAGATTCCAAGGACAGTAAGAGATGTCCAATGTTTCTTGGGATTTGTCAATTACTATTGGATCTTCATCAAAGATTTTTCACGAGTTGCAGCTCCACTTACACGCTTGACTAGTAAAGATAAATTCCAATGGAATCAAGAAGCGGAAGCAGCATTTGAAGCCTTGAAGACATCGTTTGTATTTGCACCAGTCTTATATCGTGTTGATTTTTTCAAGGCATTTTTCATGGAAACAGATGCATCAGATTTTGCCTTGGGTGCAGTTTTATCACAAATGGGAACAGATGACAAACTTCATCCGATAGCTTTTTATTCAAGAAAATTTTCAGCAGCCGAGATCAATTATGAGATCCACGATAAAGAACTTCTTGCGATCGTGGATTTCTTTCAAGAAAGGCATCATTATCTAGAAGGCGCTTCTAGTCCAATCACTGTGTATACAGATTACAAGAACCTCGAATATTTCATGTCAGAACGCGTGTTGAATCGTCGTCAAGCTCGTTGGAGTATGTCTTTGTCAAGATTCGAGTTCATTATCACTTATCGGCCAAGAAAACAACAAGGTTTGTCCGATGCATTGCCTAGACATTTTTAATTTGCACCAAAAGAAGGAGATGCAGCTTTTGAGCAACAAAGAACGGTCCTCTTGAAACCGGAGCAATTTCATCTCCGAGCAATGAAATCAACATTGACTGTTGATTCAACTTTTCTCAAGCAAATCCAGTCCAGTATGTCCTTAGACCCTCTTGTTTATGATATCGAGAATAATTCTTCCAAGTCTCATGATCCTTCTAAGTTTGAGTTCAAGAATAATCTATTATATTTTGAAGGACTCCTATATGTTCGAGAAGGAAAAGCACGTTTACGTGTTCTTCAAGCACGTCATGACTTTCCAGCAGCAGGGCACTTTGGATATAATAAGACTTTGGAACTCATATTAAGAGATTTTTGGTAGCCACAAATATGGAAGTCAGTCAAAGACTTTGTACAATCATGTGATATTTGTTCAAGATCAAAAATTCCTCGTCATCGACCTTATGGACTTTTTCAGCCATTACCTATACCAGAACAACCATGGTCTTCTGTTTCTATGGATTTCATCACAGATCTTCCAAGCTCAAGATCTTATGATTCTATATTTGTCATAGTAGATCGTTTCACCAAGATGGCACATTTTGTGCCATGTACAAAATCTATCACAAGTGAAGAAACAGCTAAGCTTTTAATTGATAATATCTATCGCTATCATGGATTACCTAAAGATATCATATCAGATAGGGGAACTCAATTTGTGTCAAGATTTTGGAGGACCCTTTTCAAGATTTTAAAAGTGGAGATAAAGCTATCTTCGGCTTTCCATCCTCAAACTGATGGACAAACAGAGCACGTAAACCAAGTCTTGGAGCAATATTTAAGGTGTACTATCAACTACCAATAAGATGATTGGACAACCCTTCTGCCATTGGCATTATGGCTATCATCCACGACTTGATACTTTTGATTTTTCAAAAGTTGATAATCCTGCAGTAGAAGATATGGCAAATCGGTTGTCAGAGTTACATGCAATAATGAAGACGCAATTGAAGGAAGCTCAAGAACGACAAAAGATAAACGCAGATCTATATCGTAAGGAGCAACCACAAATCAAAGTGGGTGATAAGGTATGGCTACTTCGTCGCAATATCAAGACTACTCGACCTTGTGACAAGTTGCACTATCGTAGGCTTGGCCCCTTTTCTGTTTCTGAACAGATCAACCCAGTTGCATATCGGTTACATCTACCGGAGTCAATGAAGATCCATCCTGTATTCCACGTGTCTCTTCTTGAACATATAAGACAGTGGATATACAAGGAAGAAGACAAATGCCACCGCCTCCTATAGAACTAGATAATAATGAAGAATTTGAGGTGGAAGAGATATTAGACTCAAGGCGGCGCCGAAATAAGCGGAAATATCTTGTTCATTGGCGCGGATATGATATTAGTGAACGCACATAGGAGCCATCCAGGAATCTAGGAAATACATCAGCTAAAGTCAAAGTTTTTCATCAATGACATCCATCAAAACCAAGATGAAAATCTCTCTTATAAAAGAGACAAGATTGAAGCAAGATAACATTCAATTTTCTATCCTTGTTTGTAACTTCTTTGCATTTGTGATGCTAATTAGATGGAGAGCCAACAACCAGTGGATTCAACTCAAGAACCTTCATTTGCTGACCTACCAGACGAGACATTACGATTGTCACAACCTTCAAGACGACGCAATCAAGATGAAGATCTTCAAGAACGACATATTCTTCCTCGAACAGATGGTGAAATACAACGCGTTTGGTATCACGATTTGGGAAGGGACTCTCGATGTTTGGTGATTTTGCTAGAGGTAGGAACAACTCCTGATGGTGTTCCGAATATTCTATTTGAAGGAAGTTACGAAGGCCTCAACAATGATCAAATAACTGAGTGGACTTCCCGCCCTGGTATGGGACACTACCTATGGTTGAGAGACCTATCAATCATCTTCATAGAGAACAGAGATCAGAGTATGTGACAAATACAATTCGTCGCATCATAGATTTCTTCAATATATGATGACCGCTCCTCGTAGAACTCGTCTCTAGAAGGGGGGGTAATGTCACGGCCATAATCATGTAAGCTAATAATTACATATAGAAATAGGTAGAAGTAAGTAAAAGTAGATAAAAGTAAGTTAATTGTATAATATTTAACATAAAAGCTTCCTAGAAACTTCCTAGACACTGCTTTGACTTCATAGGTGTCTTTAATTGACTTTTTGGATTAGAAACGTGGTCAACAAGTTGGCCATGTGCCACACATGTTGTTAGCTTGAAGATCAAGCTAACTATGTGGCCCACACGTAGAAAAACTTGCCTTGTAAGTCAAGGCATGTGTCCTACAAAGTCAACACATATTGGAGGTCCTATAGAACGTCGCCACGTGGCCCCTAGTTAGATAGTATATATAGAGACAAGAGTGAAGGCTTCTTCACTCTTGTCAACTCCTTTCTTGCTTCTAGTCCATGTTCAAGAGTCTTTAGTTTCTTGTCTTATGGCAATAGCCATTCCAGTTTCCTTTTAATATACCTACTTGTTTATATTATGACTTATTATATCGAGATAGCTTTTTGGTGTATATTTTCCCTCATCGAGTCTTTGTCCTTGACAATTAATCCTAAGTGAATTGGTAATTACAATCAAGATATAATTTTTTGTAGAACCACAATCTAGAAGCACTCAATATAGATGTCCCCTTAGTCAACCCTTTAGAAATATGAGTCAATTCTTTTGATAGTTGTTTGAGACCATTTCATTTGTTATTGAGAAGTAACAACTATTTCAAATACTAGCCTTCAATGCCTTTATTGGAGAGCTATATTTTCCTACTCCACTTCTTCATCAACTTAGTAGCTCTTGAAATTGTGAATCCATTGTGATTTATTAGTGCTTGAACTTTGACATTTCAGATAGTCTTTAATTTAATGGTGTGGCTTTCGACAGTATAAGCATAATCTTTTTTGCGCCAATATTTGTTGTATTTGTGGTATCAATGGTCCTTATAGAATATCAATCTCTATTGGCATTGGTTGTTACATCATGATGTTGGTAGTAGCATAAGATTTTACACTATACGTTGTATTCAACATTTTCTAAAATCTATAGCATTGACCCTCTCTACAATCCTAATTGCCTCTTCAAATATTTGTGGATCCTTTAATTCCACGTCTTGTTGGACCATAGATTCAACCCTCACACGAATCAATCTATCATCTATTTTTGAAACATTATTAATTTGGAGATATAGGGACTTAAAACAAAAGATATTATCTTGTACTAACTTGAATTATATAAGGTTAGTCAACTAATTACTTGCTAACTTCTCCACATTAATAGGCCAAAATTAATTCCTAAGTTCAATCTCAAACTCCTCATAGTTACCAAATCTACCTTGAGCTTCATAGCTTTGAGCTTAATGTTGCCATCAAATAGTAGTTGCGCCTCTAAAATAACTGAAAGCATATATAATTCTTCTGTAGATATTTGTCCCTGATAATTGGAAGTACTGACACATATTAAAGAGCCATTGGCATATATCTTCTTGTCTTAAGGTCTCTTAGTATGTATTGGACTTGCTCAATTTCAACCTAATAGATATCAATTCTTTTGTCTTAGAAGCTTCTATTTTCCCTTACAAAGTAGCTATCTAGCTTAAGAGGTGTTGTATCTAAATTTCCATTTGGGATTGCTTCGCCATATCTTCCATGGTACAATTTTGCTAGTGTAATGTCTTGTCCTCTTCCAACTGACTTCTTAAAGTAGCTTGTTGTAGCTCAAAATAGAATTTGATGAAATTATAACAATTGACTTTCAACTAAATGGTGGCTATCAATACACTATCAAATGATAGATTAATATTTGCTATGATACTATTGAAACAAGAAAAGTTTCTCTAAGATCTAAAACCTCATTAAATCTATAATAACAAAGATCTTGATATAATATAAGACCAAATGTACTAGAAGAAGTTGAAAGTAACTAAATAAAATAGAATTTAAAAGACAAAACTAAGTAAAAGAAAATAAAACCAAATAAAACAAAATAAGAAAACCAAACTTAACTAAGAAAAAAAGTCTAAAGCCATACCTAGCCAAATGCCCAAATGGCTTTAATTTATCTTAGTTTTACTTTATTCAACTGTCTTAGAACTTATTAGAATGTTTCTAATAGTAGATTAGACTAAGATAACTACCTTTTCATAAGATTCTAGAAGTGGACTTTATCATAATAGCTACCCTAAGCCTTTTTAGAAGGTTCCATAGTAGATCCCATATGAACCACTATCCTAACCTCAATTCTAGAAGTTTTCCAAAAACAACTCCACTTACATATTTCTATGTGCAAATAATACAAATATCCTATCCATACATTTTTTTTCAATTAGACTAGTTCTTCATCCTCCTATTTTCTACTAGTAAAATTCCTTGTATTGTATTTTTTACTACTCCATCATATATAAAAGTACTCAATTAGCCTAAAAATCTAGCATGGCCTTCAAATCTTGCTTCATTTCTTCATAATGGCTTCCAAGGTGATAAAACTCAATTTTACCAAGGTCTTGAAATCTTTTACAAAAATTCCTAAAAAATTCTAAATAAATATTAAATAAATTCTAAAATAAATATGATATTTTTATATTTATAATATCTATTTAAGACTATATTTTTCTATCTTGGTGATATTTCGTAATAATAAAATCAATTTACATCTACTAAAAAGTCTTATTTTTTATATAATTAATTAAAAAGATATGAAATTTTCTTTATATTTTTTCTAACTATTAATTTATTATTAATAGGATTTTTATTAATAAGAATTATAGGTAGAAGATCAATGAAGACGTTGGTTTTAATAACTAATCTTAAATACTTAATAATAAATAAAAATATAAAATTAACTAAGTTAATTACTTCCAAGACTTACTAAAACTCCATTTTTATGTCTTTTTTTTTAATAAGACCTTTGTACTTATAAATACTTTATTTTTTAAAAAAATAATTAAATAGGAAAAAAAACTCTCTAAACTTAATATTTATATAATAAAATTACTTAAAACTATATTTTTATGCAATCCACTAATTAAGATGATTTAATAGAACTTATAGTGATATAACTTCAATAATACAAAATAACACTATCAAGGTCTTTTTTTTAGGTCTTAAATTTACTAACCCAGGAAGAAAGAATCCACAAAGAAATATTAAAGATCTATAAGGTCAAAATCAGCACTTCTTTATACTAAGATATAAGTTTAGATCTTAAAAATCCTAACATTAAGAAATATTATAAAAAATATTCTACACAAGGACAACTACTAGCAAATGACATCAATTTATTTGAATAATATAAAAAAGTGTGTGTGGATCTATAACCTATTGAAAAAATACACAAAAAGAAGATACAATTAAATAATAATTAAAAGTATTTTATACAAGAAAAGTGTAGAATGAAATATCTCTTATTTCAGCTTTCTTTTAATTATAGAAAGAGATTACATCTATTATAATTTAACTTCATCTATAATTATCTTCATCCTTTTGTCCTTTGTCCAAATAAATTTTAGATTCTTCTTAACCTAACTGCCATTTAAAACTCTAGTTGTCACATTAGTAATTAATCTATATTCTAATGCTATCCTTTGACTATTAATAATTTATCTAAGATAATATTTTCTACATAGTATCTTATTTTTAATTTGATAATAACATTCTTACTTTGCTATTGATCAAAGGATTTCAATCTATATATATTTGTAATCAAATCAGCAAGTATACCATCTATTCTAAAATACTTCAAGTTAATTAGTTTCCTTTCAATCTTGTAACACGGTATAGATAAGTTATCTGTATTGTTGATACATAAGGATAGATAATTGGAACCAAGTTTGAAAAGTTATAGAAGTTTTTAGAATTAAAGCTAGGTTGGTGGACTATATAGGATCTACTAAGGAACATTCTAGAAAGAACCTAGGGCAGTTATTTAGATAGGATCCACCATAAAACCTTCTAAAATGAATTTAAAGATATTATTTATGTGAGATCCATCATCTAAGAACATTCTAAAAAGTCTAAGGTAGTAGAAAAAAATATAAATAAGACTTGTCAAGGCTTTTTGGGAATCTGATCAGGTATGGCTTTGGACCTATTTTCTCAATAAAATTTGGTTTTGCATCTTTCTATTCAATTTTTTTCTATTCTATTTTTATTTGCTCAATTTTGTCTTTTGTATTATATTCTGTTAATTTTTTTTAGTTTTATTCTGGTCCATTTTATCCTATTTTATAATGAAATTTTATGTTGTTGTGGATTAGAAGAGTCTAAGACTTTTGAGATAGACCAGTTCTATTTCATATGTTTTTTCTTACAAAATGATGTTGAATACTAATATCTTTATTTTTTGAGTAATTCTTTGAATTCTTTATATAAAAGAGACATTATTAATTATCATATTTTATGAGATTTGATTCCAATTACACAAGTCCAATATCTTTCAAAACTTATCTAATCCAAATTACATCCATTGTACCATAGTTTATTGCCATAGACTCTATTTCTTTTATAGACTTTGTAATTTTTATTTGTTTCTTGAAATTCCATAATATTATTCTTATTTTAATAAAAAAAAAATATATTATTTTTATTATTGAACTTCTATTATTTTCATCTATAGTTCAATTTCCATTACAATAACCATTCAAAACAATGTTATTAGTTCTAAGATATAATTTTACGTTTATGGTACCTTTTATATATCTTATGATTCTTTTGATAGTTGTCCTATGAATTGGTCCATCTTTTGACATTTCTTGACTTACAATACTCATTACAAGTATTGTAATGATCCATCCTTGTACTAATCATTGCATATATAAATATACCAACTCTTGTCTTATATGGAATACCTAAGATTTGATCTTTAATTTTAAAAAATCTCTCATTTAAGAACTTCATCAATATCAAATTAGATCATTAAATCATAAATATAGAAGATAATAATCAATAAAAATTTATTAAATTATATACAAATATAGAAGGATTTATCTCAATTTTTATAATTTTTTTATTCATAAAAAATATGTCAATACATTGGTACTATGTCTTTAGTGAATGCTTAAGTTAATATAAAATATACTTTAGCTTATTAATAAAGTGTTGATTGTATTCATCAATAAATTCTTGAAATTGATCTATATATATATATGTTTTCTTTCTATTATAAAAATATAAGAAGTCTCAATATATATGATCAATGAGATTTCATACAAAGAAAAGTATGAAGTAAGATGACTTTCATTTTTAACATCCATTACTTGAAGATGATAGTTATTTCTTATATTATCAATTTCTATTTTATAGCTTTTATATCTATAAAAAGATATATTAAGTATATATATTGGCATCTTATTTATTACTAAGATTTACCTTATTATATATTTTATGTTCATTAGATCTTGTAACATCTCTCCTATAACAAAGATATATCATGGTATTTATTTTATATTCTTATCTTCCTTTTAGACATTGCTTAGTAGATTCTTTATACCTTTGGTCTTGTTTTTTAATCCTTATCTTTTTTTCTTATTCATAAGTAGAATTTTTTATATACATAAAGATAATCTTTTGATAATTATCAATTTATTTAAAGTAATATTTTATTTAATGTGATTTATTTTATTTTTTCTTTGATTTATTAATTTTAATATTTTCAACTCTCTATTCAAGAAATCCATCTTTATATCTATTTGATTCATCATCAAATCCATTGCTACTCTAATTGCTATTGAAAAAAATACAACTTTGATTTTTTGAATATATAGAATCAACAAGGTTGTACTCGAAAAGAATATAGAATAAAATGACTCTGACTTCCAACATCCATTACTTATAGTTCGTGGTTGCTGCTTTTATTGATAAATTCTAATTCATTATTTTTACATCCATCTAAAAATATATCAAGTATATTTTTTGGTATCTTTTTTATTACAAAGAAATGCCTTTAGTACATCTTTTATTATTTTTTTATTCTAACATATTTAGCCATATCTTAGCATATTCTAAAATATCTTAAAAGATTTTTTATGATCCTTTGATTCTAAAACTCTTTGACCATTATCAACACATGTAAAATAATATTGTTTAAATTTACTTACTTACTTACTTACTTACTTACTTTAATACTCTTATTTTACTATTGATAAAATACTTTTAATCTTAATGCCTTTGTCAACATGTAATGTCCATCCTTTATTCATGTATTTGTCAATAAATCAATAAGCATATTTTTTGTTGTACAATACTTCATATCAATCACTCTCATTTCAATCTTTTCTTTTATAAAGTAATGTTAAATGTCAATATGCTTAGTCCTTGAATAATGCTTTTGATTCATTGCAAGTTTAAGATATCTTTGATTGTTACACTTTATTGGAGTTATTTCAAATTATACTAGTTCAATATCTTCAAAAACTTATCATCGCCATGTGGCTTTCATACTATCATGGCTTAGTGCCATATATTCTTTTTTTATTGTGGATCTTAAAATTATTGGTTGTCTCTTATAATACTACAAAATAACTCTTACAATTCTAAGAAATAATCATTCAAAATAATATTATCACCTCCAAGGTACAATTTGAAGTATGAAGTGTCTTTTAAATACCTCATGATCCTTTTAATAATTACCCAATGTATTGATCTAGTGTCAAGGACAAAGACTCGATGAGGAAAAATATACACCAAAAGGCTATCTCGATATAATAAGTCAAAATATAAACAAGTAGGTATATTAAAAGGAAACTGGAATGGCTATTGCCGCAAGACAAGAAACTAAAGACTCTTGAACCTGGACTAGAAGCAAGAAAGGAGTTGACAAGAGTGAAGAAGCCTTCACTCTTGTCTCTATATATACTATCTAACTAGGGGCTACGTGGCGACGTTCTATAGGACCTCCAATATGTGTTGACTTTGTAGGACACATGCCTTGACTTACAAGGCAAGTTTTTCTACGTGTGGGCCACATAGTTAGCTTGATCTTCAAGCTAACAACATGTGTGGCACATGGCCAACTTGTTGACCACGTTTCTAATCCAAAAAGTCAATTAAAGACACCTATGAAGTCAAAGCAACGTCTAGGAAGTTTCTAGAAAGCTTCTATATTAAATATTATACAATTAACTTACTTTTATCTACTTTTACTTACTTCTACCTATTTCTATATGTAATTATTAGCTTACATGATTATGGCCGTGACATCTAGCCTTTGATACGTATCGACTTATAAAATTCATTGCATGTATAAATCCACCTTTGTGCCAACTATTATGTACATAAGTGAGCTTATTGTTGCATTATATAGAACATCTTATATTTGACCTTCAATTTCAATAAATCCCTCATTTGTGAGCTTTATCAACTTCAAATTGACGTCCAAAGGTGAATCTATAGGCTTACATTCCTCCATATTGAATTATTTCAATACTTCTTTAATGTACTTACTTTGGCTCATTATAATGGTCTTCTTAGCACAATCTCTTACAAACTCTTCTTTTAAATAATAATAAAGCTCTTTTAAATCACTCATCTCATACTCTTTTTTTAATATTACCTTCAAGCAATCTATCATCTTCAATGTATTGGTTAAGATGATCAAATCATTAACATAGAAGATTATTGAAGAAACACAATAAATAAAACACAAGTAAGTAGAAATCAGTAAGGTTAGATATAAGAGAAGTGTGGAATGAGATACCTCTCTTTTCCAACACCCTTTACTTATAGGTAGAGTTTACATCCATTGTGGCTCAATTTCATTCTTAATCATCCTTACTTCATTTAATTGAACCCTAGATTCTACTTAACCTAGCCGCCACTCCAAATCCTAGCTGCTTCTTAACCTAGCCATCACTATAAACTCTAACTGCCACCTTGGTAACTGTCCTATTACCTTTTCCTGCCCTTTAATCATTAGCAACTTACGTTAGGTAATGTCCAACATTTACTTTATCAAAGATGACAATCAATATGAATTCATTTGATTGCATCACATACATGGAATAATCACCTATATTTCTTTCAAATTCTTCATTGACAAAAAATATGTCAATACATTGTTATCATGTCTTTGGTGATTGATGAAGTCCATACAAAGATTTCTTCAATTTACTAATAAGATATTATTTGCCTTCTTTAATAAATCATTGAAATTGATCTTTATAAATGTCTTCTATAAATTTTACATTTAAAAAAGCCATTTTCACATTTATTTGATATATTTTCAAGTCTATTATTACTTCAATTGCTACAATGATTCTTATAGTAGTGAATTTGGCAATAGAAGCAAATGTCTCATTGAAATCAACACCAACAACTTATGAGTAGTCTTTTGCTATCAATCTAGCCTTATATCTCACAATATTATCTATTACATTTCTTTTGGTTCTAAATACCCACTTACAACTAATTTAAGATTGATTTGATAGAAATTAAATCAAGTTTCATGTGCTATTGTTTATAATTGATTTGTATTCTTCTTCCATAGCCTTCTTCTTCTTTCTACCATCCATGGATTTTATTATATCATACAATTTTAAAGTACTTTCTTTGAAGTCTATTTTATTATAATGAGTAGATCTTATAGATATTGTTAATGTTATTGTTTGATTTTTCTAATTCCACTTTTTTGTATCTAATTGTTGATGTATTATTGCTCTTACTTATTATTAAATGCATACATAGGCTTAGAGTATTCTTTTCACTTAAAAATAATATTATAAAATATTAGTATTGTGTTTTTTTTATTGAATTATATTATTAGTATATTAACATTTAGCTTTTACGTGGTAAAGCTCTTAAAAGACCTCTTATAGTAAGTAGAAGTGGTTTGTGAGATTAGAGATGATTGAAAAGTGGCAAAGCTTACAAAAGAGGTTTATATTGTAGTTTAGAATTGTAAGAAGTGTCATAAGTGAAGTGAGAGTGATTTAAGAGTGAAATCACTAGTTTATTAACAAAGAGGATATTATAGATTTCTAAAAAAAAAAACACCTTCTTCTTCATTTTGAAAGGTCTATGACTTCTTTTCTTGATTTTGTTTTATATACTTTTTCATTAGATATGTCTTAAGGTAAAGGTGAAGGCTTGAGAATGATTAAGAAGTTTAGAGTTAATAACTTCTAACATTGGAAGAAAAAAATAGAACTTTTATTGGCTTCATTGGACTATTGCAACATTATAGATAAAAGTAAAGAACTTCCGATCAACAATGCTTATGTAAAAGATAAGCAATAGTATAAACCTTGTGAAAGGATGGTTTTTGAGTTGATTGTAACCAATCTTCATGATGCTAATTTTTCACATATTATTACAAGCAATGAATCAATAGAAGCATTAAATACTCTTTGGAATATCTATGAAAGTAGAAACCTTATCAACATATATGTATTTTTTTAAGATTAATTTATGATTTCTTTATGTTTCTTTTGTAGTTTCTTTAAGATTTCTTTTGGATTTGATTAAATCTTGATTAACATTGTTAACATTTAATTGGAGTTTATTTATAATTCTATTAGAGCTATTAAGACCTTGTTGTTGCAATATCATTTTTTACCTTCTACAATTAGGTGTTTGGTGTATTTTCAAACAAGACTTTATACAATTCAACAATGTCTTGAAATTGTATTGAAATTGTACCTACTATCACTCTTTTAAGAATATGAAGAGTTGTGGAAAAGCTTTTGAAGATTGTAAAGTGGAGTAGAAAGCTAATTTAAAAGGCTATATTTGTAAGTGAAAGAATTTCATGAAAGATTTGGCTCGAGCCATATCTTGGCATTTTGAAGAATTTTTGGCCCAAATTTTTTTAAAAGTATAAAATACGTTGTTAAAAGGCTATGTAATAAAATATCATGCTATTTGAGATGTTGAATTTTTGAGATATGAGGAATTAATACAAGGATGTCAATAAATTGGTGTTAAAAGCATTTGCTAGGATTTGAACAATATTTAAAGATCAGTAACAATTATATGGTTGAAAATTATATGAGTGGTTTTAAAAAATATGACTGTACTTTATATAAAATTTGAGTCTATTTGGATAGTTAGATTGAAAGATATAGGGTGTTAAAATTCAAAAAACATCCCCTCAAGATAAAATAAGGTTTTAGGAAATTCAGCCATATTTTGGGTGATTTAGTGCAATTAGAATTATACATTTGATGTGATTGTCAACGAGCCATTACTTCTCCACCGTTTGTTCCGATTGAAAGCTTGGATTATTATGAAGTTGCTGAGGTTCTAACTCCAAGGGGGAATAGGGATGGTCGTTGTGATTTGGAGTTAGGGTTTGGTTCGTCACGGTTACATCAGGTGGACGTAAAATACTGGACATCGATGCAGGTGTACAATCTGGACGTTGATATATGGATACTGCCATCGATACCGGTGCAAAGTCACTCGAAGCTGGTCCGATACGGTGATGAACAGTCGTGTTCTGAGAGTAGCTAGGAGGGATTATTCCGGGAGTTTTGGGGGTTGTATTTCTCGGATCGAGCTCTGATCGTTGGTTGCCTATTGAATTGGGTCGTGGAGGAGAATGGGCGACGCTAGTGGAAATTTGGGAGAGCAGAAGTGCAAGAGCAGATACTTAAGTCGAAGAGCATCTTTCTATCTTCTCTTCCAATCTATTGATCTGCCCTTCCAATACTATCAGATCAATAGATTGGAAGAGCAGATCGAAAAATGCTCTCACCTTAAGGAGAGACAGCGACTCCAGGACGACAAGGCGCAACTCCGGAACAAGGAAGCGCTACTCCGGGGCAAGGAAGTGCTACTCCGGGAGCAACTCCTGCAAAGCCGAGGGCACTCCTATCACTCGTCATTGACGGCCATCTCCTAATCTTTGTCTTTTAATGTCTCGGGGACTGCTGGATTCTTGGGCGAGCGCTTAGTTCATGGTTAAGGAATTAGGGTTGGCATAGAATTGCATACTTTACTTCATGGACCTCGATTGTTCCGTAGCCTGTTCTCTGTTGCCGAACTAGGTGGTCTGGATTATGTGTGTTCTTTGTTGTGGATAGGATAGTGGGGATCCGTCTCTAGGGAAGGATCTTTTGGGTTTGGTGTTGTGTGTGAAGGTACGTGTATGAGCTAACAAGGGAAAAAATAGTATATAATGTGTTACAAAAGGTTGCTGTCTTGCCAGTGTACCAAATTTATGCTTCCTTGACTACCACAATAGCAACCATTACAAGTATTGTATTTCCTTGTATTTCCTCGGATTTTCATTTAATTCACAGGATTGCATGTGCAGATAGTGCAGAGTATGATTGGCTACGTCAGGACTTGCGGTTGTGGGACTCAGGGTCTTGTTCCAAGACACCAAGCACCACGCAAAAGGAGCGTAGATACACGCCTGTTAAAGTGGAGCATAGGGACGTGGAGAAAGACATTGAAGGCTACCTTAACAAGGCAGATAATTTGAAGCGTAGATTTCAGAAAGTGGAATCTCTTACAGCCACCACAGTATGGCAGAATTTGGCAGACATCGCCGGTTCTGTCGTGGCCAGCACGTGCGATTTTGTGAGTAAGAAGCAATCAGGTTCATCGGTAATGTACGGACAGGAAATCAGACTTGAAGTGCCACCAAATCTCCTAGCAGAGGAGAGAAAATCAAAGAATTCAGACCAGTCAAGGTCTGTGGACAAAGTTGTTCGAAAGACGTTCTATTATGCCAAACCTCTTAGTGTGGATATCTAAGTGAAATCTAACGACAAGAATGTTGCTGTTTTAGAGCTCAAGAATGGAGGCCTCGGATGCCCCTTGCTTATTCATAAACTTTGGGCAAGATGCTCCTGCCAGACAGGTTCAATATGGCCTGACGTCATTAGATTTTTGTTAATTCTCGTCTTCACGATTTTTCAACAATGTTCAGTTGTCATGCCTGCTGATATGGGAGGCTGCATTGCTTCAGGGATTGACCCCAATTGCTGGTGCAACGTTAGCATCACGAAAGGACAAGCTAGGAGCCTCCTGAATTGCATTCTTCAGGTGTATAATTACTTAGTTTTGTAAGCTGTTTTACTACCCTAAACCCTTGACTACCTTGGAGTTTTTTCGGTGGGGCAAGATCAGCTTAGAGCTCAGCGTTGCAAGATCTGCCACTGCCTTTGTCATAGTATTCTAGTGAAAGGGTAGGCCTTTTAAACAAATCTTCGATTTCCCTGAGCATCTTTTTGTTGTTTGTACCGTATTTTAATCTTCACGTATCTAAAGGTGTATGTTAAGGGATCAAAAGCCACCCTATCCCCCCCCCCCTCCTGGGCAACCGGTGGATTTTCTGATTTCTAGTATTGAAGTTGTGAGGACTTCTTGCAAGATACCAAGAAAGCAGATATTCCTGAGGTTCTGAAGAGGCCTAAGTGCTCAGTAATTTCAAAACTTGGTGCTCGCAATGATGTGTCTTATATTGGTCTGATCTTCAGATAAGAAGCTGATGAATACAGTGTGAAGTGGCCCTTATTCTACATTTTTTCCTGTCGAGTTGCAGGGCAAAGGTTGGATTTGGTGTTCTCACGGATATCCAAAATTGGTATCTCTTCAAAAGAGATCATTCCGACTGCCTCTACATCTCAGTGGGTTTTAAGTGGAAGAACCGACAACCGCATTTGCCTGCTGCAATCGCTTACTTGATCAGTACTTCTGTCTACGCCAGTGGTGAGTTTGATGTTCCACCCGAGGAGGGTGAGCGTCCCTGGAGTTATTCCAGGGACGTTACCCCTTATACCAGTCCCAATGTAGGATACGGAACCACAGCCAATAGCAAGATTGTGCATGTAGCAACAGAGTTGATCGATGGCAGTCAACTCGGTCCTGGTAAGTAACCTTTTGAATTAGCAAATGTGGAGTGTGGTTGTCTCCCTCTTCTAGTCGCGAAGGCTGCTTGCAGCTTAATCTTGGTGCTTCAACAGCGTGATAATCGAAGGAATAATCTGTATCTCCGGCACTCACGATCAATAAGTAGAGTAGGCATTTATTTGCTTCTAATGATTGGATTTTGGTTCTCAGGGACAGTGACGAGGGAGGTGGCTGCTGCGGCACTTCAAGCGCTTGGCGCTGTGCATGCGTGTGGGCTGCTTCATGGGGATGTCGAGGCACGGAATATTATGGTTGTGCGGGGTACAGAACCATCTGTCCGCCTTGTGGATTTTGGCTTTGCTCAGTGCAGCAACAATAGGAAGTGGCAGAAGGCAGAGGTCATGAAGTTGCAGCGCCTCTTGGAAGAGATGATGGGAGTGGGGTGGGAAAAGAGTCAGATATTATTTAGTATAGTGTAATTTGCTATCCAAGCAACTCCGATGATGAAGGGCAACAGTGATTTGGGAGACTCACAGTTGACTGCTTGTCAGAATGCCAATCCATTTATTTGCTGAGGGCAAATGGTGTTGTGCTTACCAAGACCACCTCTTATGAGTATAGATTTTTACTCAAGATATGAATATAGATTTTTACCCAAGATGAAGGAGAATCTATTAATCTAGGAAGTTGTACACTGGGTTTTAATTTTGTAGGAGATTTTGGGGCTTAAACAGGATGAACGTGATTAGGATCAATACAGCGCATATTCACGTTCATCACGTTCATGCCATTATGTGCTGTTTTGATCCTGAACTTTCGAAGGTTTGTTCACCTCTTTGATCCTTGTTTATGTTAGATCTCTCATTTTTGGAGGATGGTTTTCCGATAGAGTTGCAATCATCTGCAAAATATTTCCTCAATCAGGTACGTACTGCAACTATTGGAGATTTTATAGCCCTCGATATCATGCAACATATCAATAATGACAAGTTCAAGATGGAAGGAGATCTTTTGTAGTTTGAGGAGCGGTTGTTTATTCCAAAGAAACCACTACGATTCTAAGTTCTCTAATCTTGACACGATTTTTTAGCTGTGGGACATTTTGGATTCAATAGACCTTCGAAATTATTTCTCGAGATTTCTAATGGCCCCAAATGTGGAAAGATGTCAAAAATTTTGTCCTATCCTATGACATTTGTTCAAGATCCAAGAATCTTCGTCATCATTTTTATGGTCTTTTTCAGCTATTGCCTATTCTACGTCGGCCATGGACTTCATTACGGACCTCCCACCATCAAATTTATTTGACAACTTCTTTGTTGTGGTAGATCGGCTTACAAAGATGGCACACTTTGTCCCTTGTAAGAATATATCGTTAAGCAAAGACATAGCAAGGCTCTTCCTTGATAGTGTGTATCGATATCATGGTTTATCAAATGATATCATGTCAGATCGAGGAACCCAATTTGTATCCAAGTTTTGGAGATCTCTCTTTGAGATATTGAAGGTGGATATCAAGCTTTCTTCGGCTTTTCATCCTCAAATTAATTGCCAAATAGAACGGGTGAATCAAACTTTGGAGTAGTATTTACGATGCAGCATCAACTATCAGCAAGATGATTAGATTGCATATCTATCATTAGTCGAGTTTACATATAACAACACCTTTAATGCATTGACTCAACAAACTCCATTCTTTTCCAAATATGGGTATCATCCAAAGCTTGATTTGTTAAGTCTCTCAACCAATAACAACTCGACAGTTGAAGGATTTGTGAAACAACTATTGGAGCTTCAAACTACGTTGAAGCTTCAATTGTAAACCGCCCAAGAAGCTTACAAGGCATCCGCAGATAAATTTTGGAATCATGCACCTACTTTCAAAATTGGAGATAAAATATGGCTGCTTCGACGGAATATCAAAACCAAGCAGTCATGTGATAAGTTGGACTACCGAAGATTGAGACTATTAATCATTCAAAAGCAAATCAATCTAGTGGCGTACTATTTGGGGTTACCGGCTGCTATGAAGGTATACCCCATCTTTCATGTTTCTTTCTTGGAGCCTTATCAAGAGTCGTCTTTTGTAAGAAGAGTGCAATGTCTGCCACCTAGTATTGAAATTGAGAACCATGAGAAATACGAGGTAGAAAAGGTATTAGATTTGCGACGTAAGTGGAAGAAATTGGAGTATATAGTGCATTGGAGCGACTATGATATCAATGAGCACACATGGGAACTAGCAAAAAATCTTATCAATGCATCATAAAAGGTATAAGAATTTCATCGACGCTATCCTCAGAAACCTAAGTCATTTCGATGAAAGTTTTTCAGTGAAGTTCCTTCTCCTTGAAGCCTCTTAATCCTCGGCTTTACAAAGAAGGGGAAGAAAGAACCTCTAAAAGACATAGTTAGGGACTATAAATCTTACAAAGATGACCCCGAGATGAAGAACTACATGTACCACAAAGACGACAGAGGATACCTAATAACAGGTCACTAATGATTGTATTTGAGGTAGAACCTGCCTATGGTTATCTTCTCGAAGGAGTATTTATAGGACATTTTCACAATGAAGACACAAAAGTTCATGCCCGGTCAAAAATCAAAGGCGTAAGATACTATCATTGGTTACAAGAATCAATGAACTACTTGTCGTGCAAACAACAATTGGAGTATATTGCAGACACTATGCGACAAATTTTGAACTTCTTACATTGGTAGTGACTTACAATAGGAGTGCTTCTCGGAGACCTCGAACTTGAAAGAGGGAAGTGATGTCAAGGACATACACTAGAAAGTTGTAGAAGATTCTAGAAGATTCTATAGAAGCTTTGTAGTTTGTAGAAGCTACTTGAGAAGTTTTCAAGCTCGTGGAAGTTGTTTGAGAAGTTTTCTAGCTTGTGGAAGTTGCTTGAGAAGCTTCCTAATTTGTGGAAGCTACTTGAGAAGTTTCCTAGCTTGTAGTATATATAGGAGTCGAGATTGAGGGAATCCTCAATCTCGACAACACACCTCTTAGAGCTCTAGCTCACCTCTCTAGTATTGTTCTTATACTCATTTGATTAATCTAGTTCTTACTGATTCTTCTTAAGCTTCTTGTTTATATTTTCAGTCAGTATTCTAAATTTGTGACATAAGATTTTAATTTATAATTACAATCTTAAATAATTCATGTTATTAGATGATTTTTTAGTTTGAATACTTTTTTTCAAAACTTTATTTAATCTCCAATTTAAAAATCTAATTAAATTCTTCAAAAGCAATTGACACAGTTTTTGTATTGATCTTGAGTTTTTTTTTTTTTATTTTAGTTTAAAAAGAAATTCTTTATAAGATTTAAAAAGATGAATAGTTAGTTTTTTAATTGTAGGATTTTCCATTATCTTAACTTGAAATGGATATGCTAAAAGATATCTTATATACTTTGCAAAGTATAAAATTTCTTTTAATGATAAATATAAAGTATCATTATAAATTAAATTTGTAACAAATAAGACATATATATATATATATAGAGAGAGAGAGAGATTATTTATAATTGTCTTTTTTATAATTTATACTAAATTTAAAATATTATTCTAAAAATTAGTATAATCTCTTAACTTAATTATTATATTTTAGATGATGTGTTAAAAACAAATCTTGAATTTTAAGATTTAAAATAAAGTCCTGCAAAAGTCTAAAAAAACAATCATGTTCTTTGATTGGATATAATATTATTGAGAAGTCTATGGATTTAATATATATAATTATTCAAGAGTTTTTCAATCTCTTATCTTGTCATTGTATATTTGCATAGAAGGAAATATAACATCTTGGTAAGATAATTGACCACCATAAGAATAAAGTCTTTTGAATTTAATTTTCAAAAGATCCATAGTAAAATCCAAAGATATAGATAATCCAAGGCCTTGAAATACATGAAGTTGGTGAAGAATTTTATATTATTCATATATCACATGATTTTATAGAATCTTGTATAAACCTAAATATTAAAACTACTAATATTTTTTAGATATAAACTCTAAATTTTAGTTAGTATTAAAATAACTAATACTTAAAAAATCATGTTATAACTATAAGATTTTAAAGGGTATAGATCCTAAAGATATATACTATAATCTTATATAATAAAGTATATCTTTTTACATTTTAATTCTTTAGAAAATTTAAATAAATCTTCATTATTACTTGTAATTTCTTTTAAATTTATATAAAAAGGATTTTCTAATAGCTACTTATATTTTTTATCATATTATATTTATATAACTAAAGAAATTATTAATATTTCTAATCAAATATTTAAAATATATTTATATATTTATATTTATATTTATTATAGATTTTAATTTTTATTGTTGTTATAAAAAAAATAAATGATAAAAAAATGAATGAAGTTATATACATTTTTATCTTTTTAAGAAACTTTAGACCTACTAAAAACCATGATACATTTGCTTCTAAAAAAATGATCTGAATAAATTTTTATAGACAGAAATCGGATCTAATATAAAAAATATTTTAATACTTAAAAATTTATTTGGTCTTCTCAACATATATAAGTTTTTCTTTTCTAATAAGTTGTTTTAATAGTGCACCTATCTTGGGTTAATTTTTAATAAATATTTGATAAAAGTTTACAAAACCAAAAAAACATTACACATCATGTATTGATATTGGTGTCATTTACTCTAATACAAATTATATATTCTTTACATTTAAAGAAATTCTATTATCAAAGACAATGTAGTTCAAAAATTCTACTAACAGCATATGGATGAGGCACTTCTCTAATTTGGCATAAAATCTTCTTTTTCATCACTATTTCAAAACCAATTGATATATTGCTTTTAGTCTTCATTTTTCTTTTAACATATCCAAACACTGTTTAAACAAACAACTACAAAATTATCCAAATATTTCTTCAAGTTGAAAGACACAACATGTATTTTTTTCCAACACTCCAATCTCTTAATCTCTTAAGAAGACCTTCCACCTAGTCCAAACTAGTAATTGAAACCAGGCATGTCGTAGGGGCACTACCCTCATACTTGGTTGTAAATTGCTCTTCTAAAGTCAGAGAAGGTTTTGCTTGCTTTCTTTAAAATTTCTTACAAGACTAACAAAAAGGAAAGAGAAGCGCACACATGTGCACATGCTTCTTTCTTAATTGTCTCTGGTCTTTTCGTTCATTAAAAGAAAACAAAGCAAAACAACAAAAAATGCTTGTGTTCTGTCTCCAATACACAGTAGGTGGTGTGTGGGGTCTTGAGCTCCAGTCACTCTTGATTTGGAAGGAAAGCTGTGCTGGAATCAAAGAGCCTAACGCAAATGACTGGACTTCCAGGTTTAAATGCAAAGCCGAGTTTTGAATGTGAGATTTACCGAAACGGCGCGACGAAGGAACCTCAACTAAAATTGAACGGTGTAAGGAAATGAGAGGGCTCCACGTTACCCAGGCCCAAAAGGGTGCGAGGCGGAAATATATGCAGGGGACCCGTGCGATGAGGCATCTGAATCAGGAGGGGAGGCCGTGGCCCCTCCGCCTACTCAGCCTTCTCTCCAGTCGCCCATTCAATGCGCGACATACCCGCGCTGGCAGTTATCATATTCGCATTAATATAAAAACTATTGGTATTATTGGGATTATTATTGCTGCAAGGCGATTGGTGCGGCGAAGTGGTCTCTTTTAGGGAGCGGGGCCCCTAGCCTGAGAGGTAGGCCCCCCTACCGAAGAGGAGGTTCTCTGCACCTACCCTTCGCCTCGTCCCAGGCTCCTACATCCCACGTCTCCCACTCCTCCCCCATCTGCTGCGCTGCGCTGCGGCTCTCTCCCTCCCTCCCTGCCTCCCTGCCTGCTTCCCTCCTCCCTCCCTCCCTCCCTCCGCAACTTGCCGCTGCTTCCGTGCTCCCCCTCCTGCTGCCCTCCCTCCTGCTGCCCTCCCTCCTCCGCCCAACCTTGCCATGTAAGTTTTCTCCCCACCGTTGCTCCTGCTGTTCTCTCGGCCCGTCTTTCCGTAGCCGCAGTGCGCTCTTTTGCCTCTCACCCTTTGCTCTGCAGTGCGTCTGTGTCGCCTCTATTTGTTTGTTTCGTTGCTTCCCTGTCACGCCGAGTATGGTTTTGCTTCTACGCGCCCTCCCTCTTTTTGTCACGAGCCATACTGTCCTCTGTCGGTATCGTCTACCAGCACTTGTGCACAGTGCCAGACATCGCCTGCATCTGGAACGCTACCGATGCTTCGGACGGCGCCTCTGGATTTCTCTGTGATACCAGTGAGCGTCAGCGGACGTTGCCTTCGTGAATGGCCCTACAGTTGCTGGTACTGTAGACCCGACCACTGCACGGTGTTGGTTCACCCACTTCGGGTGTCTTTGTCTGTATGTTTGTGCCTCGTCCTTATTGCAGGATGTGACCTAGATTGAAGGTTTTCGTGTTGTCAGTGTCTTTGATGCTCTTCCAGATCCATCGTTTGGCGCTTGAAACTCCGAACACTGTCTTGTGCGTGCGTGCACACGTCGAGATCCGCTTCTCAAGGGGTACATCATTGACACATTTTCCGGCCATATATCTCAGTGCGCTTGAGTCGTAGCTGCTGAGGAGCAGCTACGACTAATTTCTGTCAACACTCGGTCTAAGTGGCTGGAGTCGCATCGTACATTTATATCTACTGTTCCCCTCTCTTTTGGAGGGGCTGCGGCGGAAGGGAGGCCATTTCTTCCTTCTCT
This sequence comes from Physcomitrium patens, assembly GCF_059467195.1. Classification (NCBI taxonomy): domain Eukaryota; kingdom Viridiplantae; phylum Streptophyta; class Bryopsida; order Funariales; family Funariaceae; genus Physcomitrium; species Physcomitrium patens. The sequence goes on from NC_143429.1 coordinate 9,563,351, forward strand.
CCCTAACCGTCAACATGTTTGGAAATACTTCCTCTGCAGGGAGGTTGAGATGTGGTTATGTTCTGTATATCGTGTACCATTGAAAGTTTTCGGCTTTCTTGTCGCGCACGGAATAGGGTGTGCGTTATGACCACATGCTTAGTGCGCTATTTTCGCTTCAGCGTCTACCTCAGGTCAGCAACAGGTCGTTTTCTCGCGCATGAGCACAGGATCCGACGCATACCTCTCCACAGTTTGACATTCATTCTCTGGCGTATGTCGAACATATGTGGCTTGTATGCGTGGTTCATCAGATCATTTTAGTTTAAAGCGGACGTAGTCTCTGTCGATCGGGACTGACGGCGCATTTGCTACAACCATAAGTTTCGTGGCCTGGCTTGCTCATGCGCTACGTTACCCTGCCTCGACTGGACAATGTATGGTTTTTCATTTCCTTCTCTGATTTGCTCTCGACGTCTGTTCTACATGTTGATTCTATTTGTCTCGCTGGAATGGTTGGTTCCGGCTACTCATGATACTCTTGAATATCACGCGGAATGTTTTGTCTTAACTGCCTTGAAAAACCTACGCTGCACATCTCGGCTGCCCACATTGCATTTGTTAGCACGGTGTGTGGATGACAATGGGTGCGCGCAATGTTGTCAGGAGGCATGTTGTATCATGTTTGCGCATACGAATGTGAGGACTGTAGTTTAAAATATCGTTGGGCGGTGTTGGGCTTTCGTTTTTCTGGGTTTACATGATGCTCATCTCGGATTGTGGGGAAATGTGCAGGTGACTCCAATACAGAGTACATAAAAGCATAACGTCCCGTACATTACTTTGTTCAGTTACGTCTGAATTGTGAAGCTCCCAGAAAATGTGTGATTTCAGATCTCGAAAGAGACTGCACGAGTCCGATCCGTACATGGACAGCTCGCTGTCAGCATTAAGCAGGGGCATGGAAGAACCTGGCTCCTTATTTCATCATGGCGAGGTGGGCATGAGCAACTCGAGTTCGATGTTGAGCCCTGAGCTTTGCGCAACCTCAATGGAGGTGACGTTGCCGGCATTCGACAAAACCTTAAGTCGCTGTAGTCCTCTTAGTTTGTACATCGTTTGATCTTGGCGTTTTACTGTGGGAACAAGTTTTTTGTTGTTTTGCTTCTCCTCTAATATTTGGAGCAAGGTCACATATGTTATTGACTGTGATAGGTTTTTTTCTATTGACAGACTGCAGAGGAGCTGAGGCACTTGTTGATGTGTGCAACAATTGAGCTAGAATCTGCTCGAGACGCAGCAAGCGCCCAAGGGAAACTGCATGAAGCGCGAGTTCGGCATCTGGAGGAGCTTCTGCGAAAAACCACGCGTGAACGAGATGAAGCACGGGAGCAGTTCATCCAACTTCAAGGGCGGCTGTCTCGGTCTCCAAGCAGGAATGGTTCGGGCCTCGTCGACAACGTACAGAACGCAGCGAATGCAGCAGCAGAGGCGGATCTACACCAAAAGCAGCAATTTCAAATCCTTGAAGAACTCCAGAAACATTTGGAGCTTCAGGAACATTCTATGACTTCTCCCCAAACTCAGATGGTGCATCAAGACCAGCACATGGAAGATGGTTCTCATGTGCATCAAATTTCTCCTCCGCATTCGCAAGTCATCCGACCTGAAGATCACATGGAGCAGCTGGAAGACTCAGTTCAAGGCATGAAGCAAATGAATGTCCCATCTCCGGATTCGCATTCAAGCTTGCATCCACTGTCGCGGATGCATTCTCCGGAGAATCACTGTTCTATGAACACACTGCAGGACCTCCACCAGGTTTCTTCGTCATCGGATTTGCGGCAGATGGAGCTTGCACATCAACAGCAACAACCACAAATGGAACAGAACGTCCACCATCAACATCACAACCACTACAACATCGGTCTCATTCGGCAGAGCACAGATGGACAGTTGGAGCAAGAATCCGAGCGTATCCTGTCGCACGTGCAGCAGCAAGCTGAACATCAGCAACAACTCCAAGTTGAGCGGAAATCATCTCTTCATCAGCAAGTTGTTCAGAAATCTTTACCACCGATTTCCGTCAAACGTCATTGTGATTCTCCGAGTAGGTCTACTGCCCTTCAGCATCAAGATTCTCCATCTGGCTTATCAGTTCGTCGTCATCGGGATACTCCATTGGCCATGTCCGGGTTGAACCACCGTGATTCTCCAACAGCAATGTCCGTTATGCAGCATTATCGAGACTCCCCGACAGCAATGTCCACCATGCAACATCGAGACTCACCTTCAGCGAGGACCTTTATGCAGCGCAGAGAGTCACCTTGCATATCAATGACAATGCAGCACCCAGCATGGCAAGCAGTGCCTGGGGAGAATTCACCGTACTCGTCTCCAGGGTTGTGCTCACCACCTTTGTCGAATGGGCTTGGGTTACCGTCTGTCAACCTTCACAGCGGGTCAGCGGTGGCGTCACTGCTGAGCCCCCTTGATCAGTTTCAGAGTCTTGGCGTCTCGAGTCCCATGCACCTGTCATCACGACCAGTTCACCTTCCGGAGCCACCCGAATCGGATTTGCAAGTGATGCTGAATTCACTACCTGAGAAAGGAAAGCTTCTGCAAGCAGTAATGCAGGCGGGCCCACTGCTGCAGACACTCCTCGTAGCTGGACCACTTCCCCAGTGGAGACATCCTCCACCGGCATTAGATACACTCGACATCCCGCGTGTGTCGATGTCCTCTTCACCTTCCTGCGATATGTCACGGAACATGAACACGGGTTTGATGGCCGGGACTGGTATGGATCAAAACATGGGCATGTATCTCCCAGCATCGATTCCCTCACAGGAGCGGCATTTGGCTCACCACCTCTCATTGCCCCGTACAACAATGTCTACTGGCGTTTCCTCTGGCCGCTCCTCGCAGGGAATGGTTCGGGTGAACAGTATGGGCAGCATTGGCCACTTAGGTCCGGACATGAGAATGCTGAGCCAACCCTTGAAGTATGCCAAAATTCATTGAGCGTAGTCTGTATACTACTCACGATCAGTCGACCCCAGTTCAGTTCTATATTTCGAGTTGGACTTGCACTTGGCGTGTTGGATCCTATTCGACCCCAGTCAAGTTCTCGGCTCGGGACCTGCGCTTGGCGTGTTGGATTGCCGTCGACCCCGGTCAAGTTTCTGGAACTTGTACTTGGTGTGTTGTTCGTTCTTCTTCGGGCACCAAATTTTGAGTGCGTATTTTTTGATGATATGCGTCCTAGTTTTCTCATCAGCCAACCCCGGTCAAGTTTTCCCTGGACGGGATGATTCATTGCACCTGGTGCGTTGTGCTTCTTTTTCGAAAGACACTGGTAGTTGCCTCATCTTTTGGTAGCTCGGCTAGTTTGTATTATCAACCCCAGACAGGTCTTCCAAGCCCAGTGGTTCGCTGGAAAGTACTTCGTCTTGGAGTGTTGTGGTGACTAGATTGCGGATATCATCATGATTTGCTGCAGGTTTAGAAATCATCCTTCCAAGCGTTACATGGTCAGTTCTGTTAGTGCCCCTGTTAGTCTCTCAGTAAGGAACTTGTATTTTATCTCATACCCTTGCAGATGGAAGTGATAGTTCGCTTTCTTTTTAAAAAGAATTTTGCTCAACAGGGTGTTTTCGTAGACACCGCAGCCCAGCGTGGTTCATGTGGCACATACGCGTGTGTGGCCACTGATATGATCTGTTTGTGGCGGAGCTCCGCATCTGAAAATTATCATCGAATAAATGAAAATATTATAAAGTTTAGTACTAATGTTTGCGCAGTGTATGCCTCGGGGCTTGTTTGCAATGTGGCTTTGGCTTAAACGCCCGATCTTGTGGGTGATGTATGAGGCGTTCTTCTGTGGCAGGGTGTCGGTTTTGGCTCGTCGTCTAGACACACTAGGGAACTGGGCTGGCCACATACAGGCTTTATGACACAATCTGTTAGTTTTCTGACAGGAAGCGTGATTCCTCGAAGAAGAATTAGCGCGGAAACGCGTCCTCGCGGGGACAACTGGGATGGATCATGTTCGATTTCCACCGGCACTTGTGGGCTTGTAGTAGATTGTTTAGTGTTCAATTGTTCGAGTGTAACACTTCAGTGACAGCGTCTGATTTGAGATGAAAGCAGGACAAACCGTGACTAGGAGCCAACGGTCCGATGTGCCGTTCTGGTGTGAATTGTTTCTCTCTGCATCGATTCTCCGTAGAGGTCGGTTGGGTCCCCTGTGGTTGTGGGTGGCTAGTTGGGCTGCGTCTTGATGGCACTGATGTCCACGAAAAGAGTAGGGCCTAGCATTGAAATAGTCTGCAAGTCTTGTAAGAGGGCAGGACCCTAGGGATATGAACCGGGCTGGGTGGATCCCATGTGATGTTGCATTCAATGAGTGTTGTGATGAAATTTGAGCCAGTCTTCCACTCACTGATGAGTAGTCTCTACACTGCTCTCTGATGAAATCAGATACACTCCTGCAGGTGGGCTGTGCATGTGCCCATGGCCCACTATAACCCTCATGCATGTGCTGCTTAGGTGTCCCTTTCATCCAGGTGTATAATGCTACATTATATCTACACCATTCTTTACTGATCATCATTGCCCTCAACAAAATGTCTCAATTTGGACCATGAACAAGTTTCTACAGGACATGGGACTTGCATGGGCTTGAACCTGCATGTCTTAATGTACTTACATCATGCACAGTGCACAGTTGAAGAACTTTGTGTATTGTAATGCAATTGACAAACCAAATGTCATCATGTCTTATGCACAAAATCAAACTATTTTCAAATGATAAATACTTGAAATCTCATATTTTTATTACATGAATGAGTGACATTCATTTAAAGATAATAAGAGCCAAGAAAAAGAAAAAGAAAAAGAAAATCTCTATTCTTTTGATTGTTGGTGTATTCTATGATCTTGTAAATGATGTTACATTATGTATACAAATTAAGAAGATTAGATTGTGAGTTGGGTTATTATTTGGAAAGAATGCAATATTAGTTGCCAAGATTTAGAAATGTACAAAAGTAAGACCAAAGTAATTCCAATATCTTAGGTTGTAGCCAAATCTTTTAGAATTTAATTTTGATGAAGTTAAAAATATCCAAGATATGTAGGAATGACATAATAAATGATTTATTGCTTGATTGAGGGATTAATAAAGAAATGTAAAAAGTAGTTAATACAAATATCCATATTGAGGTACAAAGTATTAATAACTATGTATTTATTTAATGTGTATCATGAATTATTTTTATTTTAATATACATAAATAAATTAGTATGTATGTCAATGACATAAATCATAACAAAATTTTAAAGAAATAATACACTCTTAAGCTACTCAAAATAAGAAATTAGAAAAATCAAAAATAGATATAAGATAAAAATTAAAATAGTTATTACTAAATATAAAGATATTAGATATTCTTGAGCTAAAATAAGAATATAAAAATAAAGAAGTCCTTACTTTTATCTCTACTATCTAATTAAAGAACTATGTAGCAATATTCAATAGATCATTTGATATGTATTTATTTTGCAAGAAACATATCTAACTTATAAGGCAAGATTTCTATATTTATGCCAAATAAATAACTTATATTACAAGTAGTCAATGTATACAACATGTAACCAACTTCTAAATCAAATGGTCAACATGTATTAAACATGGCCAACTTCTTCGCCAAGTTTTTAACCTACCAATCAACTACAAATAATTGTGAAGTTAAATCCACATCTATAAAAACTTCAAAAAAGCTTTCTTTAAGATGTTATATAATTTACTTATTTTTATTTTTAGTTATTAATTTCAATATTGATGTCTATAATAATATCTCTTTTTTTATAGATAAATTTTAGAATGAACAATGATCACATGCTAAGAAAGTTAAAGATGCAACAATTTGTATTAGCCATATATATTAATCTTTATTCTCATCAAAAGTAATTAATAGGATTTTTTAACCATTAATAGTATTTTATATCAAATCACTCTTATGCTCTAAAAACTCTACATTACGATTCTTCATGATCTTGGTTTCTATACATATTAGCTTATGTGCCTTGGTACCATCACAATATCCAAAAAAAATCATATTTTGTATCTTTTGCATCAAATTTGGACCTCATACAATCAAGTATCTTTGTATAAGTAAGACATCCAAAAATCCTCATATATAAAATACAAGGTTTCTTGCTACTCCAAGGTTCTTGTAGAATCATTCATGTCATTACACTTGTAGGGTATATATTCCTTGTATATATTGATGTAATCATGGCTTTCACTACATATTCATGCCCAAAATTTTGTACATAAAGCATATTCTTTAATATCTCTATAATGGTATGATTCACTCTTTGAGCAACTCCATTTTGTTGTGGAGTGTAAAGAATAGAGATTTATCTTGCAATGCCTTGAATCTTCAAAAATTCATCAAAATGCTTTGACATATACTCAACTCCATTTTCTTTGTGCAATATTTTGATCTTGCACTTATATTGCTTATTTACAAGTGCTTAAATTCTTTAAATCTTAAAAAACATTCACTTTTGGCTTTAAAAATGTAAATCTATATTTTTTTTGAAAAATCATCTAGAAATGTGACAAAGTATCTTATTCCTTCAATTAATAGTGACTTTATTGGTCCACAAACACCATAATGTATAATCTCCAATAATTTGCTAGCATGTGTTGTAATTCCTCTTGAAAATGAAGCTCTTTTTTGTTTGCCTCGTATACAATCTTCACAAGCAAGTGGTATAGCATTGTGGCTAAATTGGCCAAGATCTAAGCCACCTATCATGGATTGGAGTTCTTTCATGCTTTTAACATTCAAATAATTAAGTCATTGATGCCAAATTCTAAACTTGTCTTGAGCTTGTGAAGAATCAACAAATACGGCCACTTCAATTCCATTGACCTTTTTACAATTGATGAAGTAAAGATTGTCATTTCTAAGGTCTTTAAGAAGATGTTATCCAAGGAATTTCTTCACAAAACACACATTCATGTCAAATTGAATCTTACAACCATGTGATATAAGTTTATTCACCAAAAGAAGGTTATTTTTCATCTTTGGCACATGTAAGTCTTTCTTTAATTTAATTATTTTGATTTAGTCCTTCACAACAATCTCTACCATAATGGATCCAATTCCAATAGCTTATACCATGCCATTGTCTTCCAACCAAACTTTTGTTATTGAAATTGCTTTATAACTGTCAAATGTATACTTATATAAAGTTATATGCTTAGTAGCACCCAAATCTATAATTTGTGTTAAATTTCTTCATGTTGATAGAATTAAATAATATAATGAGGTAGTTATAGGGCTTTAAAAGGCTTATGAGCAATATCAACACAATGTCCTCATCATCAACTATTTTTTCAAAAAATGTTAGTTAGTTTCGAAGTGCTTTTAGCTTGTTGACATGAGCCATAAGGTTTTTTCGTTCTTCCATCTTTATTGTTAAGAACTTCCCTCTTGTTTATAGAATGTTGGTAAGATTTCTTCTCCCATAGATATTACAAACAATCTTGCATGTTTCTATCTGTCTGTTGCAAATAATTGCAAGTAAAAAATTGGCATAATCAATATTTGTTGCAATCAAATCAAAGGTCTTTTTTGTATGATGCTTGTACTCTTTTTTTATCTTGATATCAACATCGTTGCTTCAAGACTCTTTGCTTTCATCAACAATATCCTAAAGATCCAATGAAGCCAACAAAAGCCCCATTTTTTTCTTTCAATGATAAAAGTTATATCTTCTAATTTTTTAAATAATTTTCAAGCCTTTACCTTCAAGAAGGAGCCTAAAGCCATATCTTAAAATGAAGTATATTAAAAAAAATCAAAAAAATAAGATAGAACTTTCAAAATCATGATAAAAAGTTGCTATCTTAAAAACCAAGATTACCTTCTTAGTGATAAAATTAGTGATTTCACTCTTAAATCACATCTAATCTTATATAAAACTTCTTATCTTAGAAAATAACTTTAATCACTATAAAAATATCTTTTAAAAATTTAAGCATATGAGAGTACAATGTTAAAACATCAATGATATAACTTAGTAAAGAAATATACCATTAGTATTCTAAAACATCATTCTAAGATGTCTCACAACTTCCAAGACTATGAATGTACTTAATAAGAAGTATGAATAAAACTATATCAATAATTAAATGCAAAAGGGAGCTTAGAAGATATTAAATCCTAACATTAGCAATAACCATAAGATCCACTCTTCACAACAAGAAAGACTTCAAAGAACTTCAAAACTCAAAATTAAAGGTGTGTGGGCTTATAATCTACTGAAAAAAAATTACTTTGAAGTCTCAACATATAGCATCAATAAAATTGTTCACAAAATGAATATGAAATAAGATAACTTTGACTTCCATTATCCATTACTTATAGGTTGTAGTTGTTGTCCTATTAGATAACTTCCATCTTTTGAAGAATATATCCATTCAACATTCTACCAAGACTCTCTATGAAAATCTTATCTACTAAGAGGATATGCCTTTAGCATACTATATATATCCTTAAGATCCTTTTTCCATTCATCTACCTTGTCTCTTAGCCTTCTTACATACGAAGGGCCAATCTTTTGATCATTAGCAACTTACCTTAGGTAATATCCTCTATAATAATTTTTTTTCTATTTTTATATTTTTAATAAATAATACATTTCAAATATTTTTTTAATATTTGATTTATTTATTTATTAGAAAATAAGACTAAAAATAATTATATATCTACTATTAAATTTTTAAAAAGAATTTATTTAAATTTAGATTTAATATAAATCCTTCTATTTGATATAATAATCTTCAATACTCCATGATAAATCCAAATATTATTGAAAAATTATATAATTTTTTTTTCATATATGATAGAATTTTATTATATAAAAAATATGTCATTTTAATAAATTGATCCATTATGAAAAATATAGAGTTATAAAAACTTGATATTAGAAGATATATAATAAAATTATATAAATAGATGATTATAATTATTATTTTATAAATAGTAGTAAAAAAGTTTATAAAATTATTACAAAAGATTTCTACTATCTTTACATATCTAAAGTGTATTATATTTGAAAAATTGTGATAAGCTTAAGGAATGTATAATTTTTATTTTTTACGTAGAATATATAAGCATCACTTGAAGTAATAAAGATTCTTCATGAATTTAAACTTAAAAGTATTTTATATTTTTTAAAATTATTTTTAATATTATTTTAAAAAAAATTGAAGATATACTTATCAGGGCTTGATTTTAAAATAATGAATCAACAATCAATGTGAATTTTATTGCTCAAAGATAAAATTGCTCTAGCTTTAAAAGAATTATTTATTATTGATAAAAGTTACTTTGTTTCTTTTGATATAAGATAAGGATACTTAGAAAAGATATTTAAAGAATCTTATAATTTTTTTAGCCAATAAGTGCTATAAAATATAATTCTAAATTAAAATAAGTTCCAACAAACTTAACAACAATTCAAAATGCATGTTCATATAAAATACTCAAGATTCTTTTGATTTGTATAAACAATGATTAGACTATAATTTTTTAAAATTTTTACATAACCTATCTTTAAAAAAATAATAATAATAAATTAATATATTTTTATTTTATTTTAAAAGTGGATTATCTTTCTTTATAAAATATTTTATTTGATATTAGAGGTTTTGGATTAACTTCCTTTAATTTGACTTAATGAGCTTTTAAAGTCATTTTTTTATAAAGATAAAAGAAAAAATTATGGATTTTACACTAGATAGAAGCAAAAATAAATTTGTAACTATTACAAAACTTTATGTGCCTATCAATACTTTTAGGATAGAAATTTCATGTATTATCAATGTCAACCATGGAAGAATCATTTTTATGCCTATAGAAGAAGTCAATAATAGAGTTGAATATCAATGCCAAGAAATTGTGTAGTTGAAAGAAATAAATCAATCTCATAATTGAATTTAAGAAGTCTTGTTATTATAAATATTAAAGAGGCACATATTAATATCAGTACAAATTTTTATAGAACAAGATCAAAATTGCAAGGATTTTCAAAACAAGCCAAGTTCTATTTAAAATTGTATTTTTTTCAATATCATGATGTATTTATTAAAGTTGGATTCATACATGCACTTATATTTGGAAGAACTCTTTCTTAATTTATACATTCAATATAAAAATAATTTTATATTTATATATAATCTTAATTTATTTGTAGAAGTATTTATAGCCATATTTTAAGAAAGAACTTAAGAAAAAGTATCAATGATCAAACTCAAATACCATATATATTATTAAATTCTAAAAACTTATTTATAATGTGGATTGAAATAATAAAATCCTTATCAATCAATTTCAATACAAGTTAAAATATAATTTTATAGATTTATTGTTAATAATATCAAATACAAATTTATTAAAATAATTTATTATTAAAATTATTATATGCAACAATAAATTCATTAAAAGTTACCAAAAATAATAATTTAGTTGAAGAAAAGTAAGTCAAGTCATAACAATAATTCTTTTTGTTTTTAAAAACTTATTTATCAAGGCTAAAACCTATGCAAATTGACACAATATATTTTTAATTTCTTAATGATTAACAAAAGATCTAACAACATCAAGAAGGATTGTGCTTATATTTTAGAAATCATAAGTACATTTCTCAACATTGTCCAAAGAAGTAATACAATTACAAAACAAAGAGCATAGTTGCTAAAGAGGAAATTTTATTGACAAACAAATATATCCAATTATAATAACAACTATGCAATTGGAATCTTGTGCAACATAAGATAAAAGATTTATTCACTTTTGAAATCCTTCATCTTTTTTTACAAAAAATATTTGTTTAGGATCAAAAAATTACAAAATATTTGCCTTGTTAGATTTAAGAGCTTTAACCTATTTTATGAATAAATACTTTTTTAAAAAATAAAAATATCCTTAGAAAATAAAATAAATTTCATACATGTAAAAATTATAGATGGTTGTTTGTTATCTTTACTAGATGTTATCTATGAAATTATTCTTATAGAAGTAGTAACTAATGGTCATAATAGCTTTGTAATATTTAATGTTATAAGTTCTTTTTCAGATCCTATCATTTTATATTTATTGTGGTTAAAAAATTATAATCTTTAAATGGACTAGAATTCTTATAATCTCAATTTTTTCTATAGCATAATTTTGGCTTCTATTATCTAAGTAAAAAATCATGACTTTAGTACATTCAAATTATTATTGCCAAATGTAAGAGCTTTTTTGCATACTATAAAAAAATGTCACTTTTTGCTATTTATGCCATACTTATTTTAAATAATAAAAAAACTTCAAGAAGTATTTTGAACCAAAATAAAAATTATCAAGACATTTTTTTAAAAAAAGAAATTCAACCATTATTGAAGAAGAATTTATCTTCAAGAAGAAGTTCAACCATTATTTGAACCAATTTATAGCTTATCACAAAATGAGTTGACTGCTCAAAGAACCTCAGTAAGAACTTTATATGCCATTCAAACTCTGTAAAAGAAGTTCTTATCTTGTTTGTGAAGATAAATGACAAATCATTTTGGATATATATAAATCATAGAAGATTCAATAAAATCACTATCAAAAATATGTATCTTCTATTTTTACAATCAATTTTTTAATCAATTAATTCATATAAAGATTTATATCAAATAGAACTACAAGATCCATATAACTTGGTATGTATTAAAGAAGAAAATGAATAAAAAATTGCATTTTAAACCAAGTATAGAAATTTTGAATATTATATCATGTCTTTTGGACTTGCAAATATATCAATTGCTTTTCAACATCTAACAAATAATGTTTATTGAGAATTTTTAAACAATTTTAATTGTTTATTATTTAGAAATAAAAAATAATAATTTAAAAATAAAAAAGAATAAACTTCATATTTGCCATGTATTATAAAAACTTAGAGATGCAAGATTATATGCCAAGATAGAAAATTATATATTTTATACAATTTAAGTTGACTTTTAGAATACATCATTTTAAATGATAGTCTTATAATGTATCCTAAGAAAGTTTAGACTATGATGGATTGAAAGGTTGGAAGAATAGTAAAAGATGTCTAAACTTTTTTAAAAATTTTAAATTATTATTAGATCTTTATCAAAAAAAATTCAAATTGAAGTTCTACTTAGACATTTGACTTGTAAAAGCAAATTTGAATGGAAAAAAGAAGTTGAAACATCATTTGAAGCTATTTGAACAATTTTTACAAAAATCTCAATTTTATATTATATTGATTTTTATAAGTTTTTTTTTAATTATAATAGATACATTAAATTTTTCTTCAAGGTATGATATTATTATAAATGGATCAAATGATAAACTTAGTCCTATAGCTTTTCATTCAAAAAATATTTCAGCTATTAAAATCAACTATAAGATCCACAAAAAAGACCTTGTAACTATAGATTCATTTCAAGAATAATATCATTATAATAAAAGTGCTTTCAATTAAGAATGTTCATATAGAGCATAAAAACCTCAAGTATTTTATGTCAACATGTCTTTTAATTTTTTTCCAAGCTTGTTAGAACATATTTTTTGTTAAGATTCAAAATTAAAATTATTACTAACCAAAAAATCACATAGTTTGTAAGATATCAATTTTTAATGATTTATCTTATACCAAAAAAAGAGATAAAATTTCTTACCAATTACAAATAATTCTTTTAAAGCCATAGCATATTCATCTTTGAGCTTTAAAATCAACATAGACTATTGATTAAAAAAAATCCCTCAATTTCAGCACTTCTACAAGTTAAAGTATTCAATTTGTTCATAATAACATCTAACTTGGACTCAAGAGACTCAACCATACTAACATCTTCACCTCCAATCATCCTTGAAGAAAAAAAGCAAGTTTTTAAATAATACTAATTTAAAAGAAGGTAATCTGCAACCTTGAAAGCGCTTAAATGCCTTCAAGAAGAGAAATATCCATTTTCTATCAAGAATGATTAAACTCTAGTATTGATAAGAGGATAGTTTCAACAAACTGTTATAGATACATTATATAGAAGACCAAACAAGAAGTTGAATAAAAGAATTTCAACAAGAAAGTTAACAAGAATTTAATTAAACCAAATGAGTACAAGATCAACACCAAAAAAAGTGAGTTAGAGCTCCAAAAGACATATTGTTGAGATTAAGAATCTCTTCATTCTTGACTCCAATATATATACCAGATATTAAGAAGCTTCTCAAGAAGTTTTCATGTTTTTTTGGAGACAAAGCAATTCTAAGACCCTTCTTAGACAACTTCCTTAATTATCCTAGAAACTTTCTAGAGTCTATTGGAATATTTTGAAAATCTTCTAGAACCTTCTAAAATATTTTATAAATATTTTTTTAAAATATAAGAACCTTCTAAATTATTTTATTAAAATATACTAAAAATCTTTTAATTTTTTTTATTGAATATCTATAATAAGTACTTAAAAGGTACAAAATTCTTTAAATTGTGTCTTGGTAATAAAAACATTGATTTACAAGGTTTTTGTAATGTGGATTGTATAAGAGATGCTAATGATAGAAGATCCAAAACAAGATATATGTCTTATTGAAATACGAGCTATTTTATAGAATTATGAAAGGTAGCCAACTATTGTAAGATCAACCATGGAAGCCAAGTATATAATATTAAGTTATTGTATAATGAAGACTTATTCAATAATACAATTTTTACAAGACATTAGACTAGTGCAATTGGAATCAACTCCAATTATGAGTGATAATTAAGGATGTCTTACATTTGCCAAGAATCCAAAGCACCATTCAAAGACCAAATACATTGATGTTCCATATTAATTTATATAAGAAAAGATTGAAGATGGTGTGATAAAAATAGATACTAGAAGTTGATAAAGGTATTAGAATTAAAAGCTTTTTAATAATTAGCAAAGGATAAGTGTTGAAGATCAACAAATCCTTAATTAATTACTAGTACATAGAATTTAACCATAGTAAGTTACTAATGGCCAAGTTATGTTCTTGATTATTATTTGAGGCCATTTAAAAAATACTTCAACTCACAAAAAACATGTTTATTTTTTATATATATAAAATTCAAGGTTGTTCTATTGGTTGCCTTAATTTTATTAATGTTGTTAAATAAGATAAATTTTCTAATAATTTCATATACATTTATTCAAGAAATAAGAAGTAAGAATTCTCAACACTTAGTATCAACAATGTTACTTTCAAAAAGAAGTATGGAGTAAGATAATTCTTACTTCTAGTTTTTTTTTTACTTATATGGTGAAGTTATGTTCTTATGGGCACATTTGATTCTATTCTTTATGAATCATGTTTTGATTAGAAATAACGTTGATAATTTTTTTCTATGTGATATAATCAAAAAAGGTTTTTTTTCTATAATTATTGTTTATGTTGATGAAAAAGAGTATGAAAGAACTAATTTTTAAGAATTTTATTATTATGTTAAAAATTGGTTTATACAACATTGTTAAATAAAGCACTATTTCAATAAATTAAAGTGAACATATTTGAAAGTTTTTTTTATTTTTAAATTATAAAAAGATTAACTCATTGATACTTCAATAGAAGCTAGCATGAAGTTTAAGTTTTTAAAGAAGATTGTGTTGAATTTGAAGATAAAATGGAAGGATTTTTATATACTATGATAATAAGTTTATATATAATGGTAGATAGAAAAATTAATTTTATATATGCAATAAGTATTGAACATCAATTAAGACGTGTTAAAAATTAGCCTTATATATTAGAAAATAGTAAAAAAAATATTAAGATATTTTATGGATGTATTTGACTAAATCTTATGTAATAGATATAAAATGTTTATTTACTAGGACATTGCTAAACAAATTAGGCTAAAGATATAAATGATTAGTTATCTCCTTTGAAACATGTAATATTTTATATAATAGAAGTTGTTTTGAAGAATTGCAAGACATAACTTATTATTATTAGTTCAACATTATGCTTTAATTTACATGGGATAGCAAAAGTTTTTTAACATTTTTTCAAAATCCAACTGCTAATCTTCAACAAAATATATTGATGTATAATATCACTTAATTAGAAGAAAGATGAAAGATAGAATGATAAGCATAATGTACTAAACAATAGAAGATAATATTTTTAATTTAAAACATGCACCATAGATATATGTAATATCTTTGATGTATAATATAAATTCATCCATAAACATGTGAATAAAACAAAAATTGTTTTTAAAAAGTTTTCTATAGATTACAAGATGACCAACATATTAATCTAAAATTTTAACAGTATTAAAATTTCAAAAAAATTATTTAATATGACGAAATTAAAAGATGCTTTAAATTTCTAATAACTGATTATGAGTAGAGCTAAGTGGTAATTAGATGTGGTTTAATATTATAATATAAAGTATCTTGCTCTAATCTTTCTTTTCTGTAAATTTGAGTAATTTACATGGTAACTTGAGTAAAACTTCAGTAATTTGAGGTGAAATTACCAGTGGTAGCAGGGCAGACAATGTGAAAGCAGCAGAGAATTTTACTAGTGAGTAAAAACTCAACCATAAACATCTGCCAAGATATCTTTTCACGTGAGCTAGTTACAGAAGGTTAAATTAGCGTTACAGGTGTGGTTGCTACAGTGGTTGGTCCAAAGATTTTAGTGGCGCCAAAACATGAGTTGCATTATGCAACCGCTACATGCTCACTCTTTACACCGAAAACAAACCAAACATGGTGATTATAAAGAGATCCAATTTTTGTGGTGTTAGGCACAGATATAGAATTCATGAATTCAAACGCAAAGACCACATTGACCTCAAATGCAACACCCCAGAATGACATGCTGCATTCACAGTTCAGAGAGGTGCCACAGCCTGCCTGCCACTAAACCATCAATGTGGTACGCTGCATAAAATATCCTTTAAGAATGTACACCCAATCTCCTCATTACCAAGGTGGAAAACAGACAAGCTGCGGGTTCCTGCAGGTTCTGAAAGGTCAGAACATCAAAAAACTCCTTCCTCACAAAAGTAAAAAATGTGCATGAGCGGGAGCTGCGCATCGGTTAGCCAAGCAGACTATGAACTTCAGCACCTCATTTAATGCAGAATGCTTTGCAAAAACACATAAGGTACAAAAACAAAGAACCTAACATGAACAAGCAAATGCAGATGCAGGTGAACGAAATCTAAATGTTCATGTTAAGCAAGTTGAACTTTGTTCATAGCCAAAAATATTATCTTAGCAAAATTCAATTTCATGAAAACAACGTGCACCACACCGAATGGCCATCACTGTACAGTTCGCAAATTTTTTTCGTTATTCATATCCTGTCACATGCTAGTAACCACATGAAAGACTTGCGGTAAAACCAACCAGACTTGAGCAGCAACTTATGATGAAACTCCAGCTGTTTTCATGTAACTATCAGCTGCTTGGGCAACAGAATTTATGGTCACAGGCACGCCCTTTCCCATCTGCAAAAGGAAAAATGCAATGATTAGAATTCCGATAGAAATTTGCGAATGAAATATAACACCATGTATAATACTGGTAACGAGTATCATAGTAACAAGCTTGTAACATTATTCCACCTAAACCTGGTACCAGCATGCGAACTGCGTGCAACCCAAGTGCATTGAACAATATACCAGACCTTCCAGATGACTGTTAAATTGGTGAAAGTACATTTATAGCCAAACCTATGACGACGTATGTCTATTAACGTTTCAAATTAATATTTAGAGATGAGTACTCATTGAAGAAATGAAATTACTTTCATTTCAATTAAAAGCGAGGGAATGTATTGTTTATCGCATACTAGACAAATTATTTTGATAAAAATAGTTAAATGTAATTGAACAAAAAGGCCAATTCAATTCAAGGACTAAACAAGAACGGTATAATGCATGTAGAGGCTCTATTCTACATTTAACTGTACAAACAGTGTTATTATAGAAAAATGTGAAGCAACAATGGCGTAATTGTCCTTCAAAGAGTAAAAAGTCAAAGATGAATATCTGCCCCACGCGGCAAACCCGCCAAAAGAAAAACGACCGAGTAGGATCGGTAATACTTTAACGTCTAAACAGTATCTACCAAAATCAGTGCTGACAAAACAATTAAGTGAAGAGAACACTTACAGTAGAAGTGAGTGTGAAACTAGTAAGATACCCGGCATACCTAGAAGCTGCAAACACGATCACTCCATCGAGTCAGTACACAGAAGCACCACTGGAATCAAACATTTACCGAGCAGTAGAGGACGATGATGGTGAACCGTATGGACAGGCAGTGACCTGGCAGATCATCTAATCGCGGGAAAAACTAAACCTCCACCGGGTCAAGACTCAGCGCAACATGCCTATTCTCTGTTACTTTACAAAAAAAACATAAGGCGCTCACTCTTTTTGAGTCCAACAGGCTTAGCTCCTAAGAGTGCTCCAACAAAGGCAGATATGTTTTGGATCAAAGCGTCATCACTAAAATTGACCTGCAATTCAGAACACATCAAGTCAGTCAAGGTGAACATATATGCTTGGAACATAATTTTAACTCCTAATTTCTAAAAAGTGAAAAAATACACAAACATACTGGGTTATAATGACACAGATGACCAATTGCAAATTAGTCATTGATAACGACATGCAACTAATGTTTGACGACGGTGCATACTTTCCCAACTCCAACGTGCACGATGCCCGACTTGTCAGCGCGAAAATCTACACGACCTTGTTTGGCAGCTCTAACAGCCTCTCCAACTTGGTTAGTTACTGTGCCCACCTGAAATTCGCATATAAGAACAATCACTAATGACAATCCTACGACTGCAGATTAGAGAAATTCAACACGAGAAGCATAACGTTGTACCCAGATGTGAGAGGCACAAAGGAGGCCGAAGTATCTTCACTGAAACTGTTTGAAAGAATTAAAATTCATAAATTACTCCTAAAGAATAAAAAGAAACAAGTGAAATATTTTCACTCGACATGAGAAAGATAGGAAAAGAAGAAGGCGTACTTTAGGATTAGGCATTAAACCCCGAGGCCCCAAAATGCGGGCCACCTGCAAACACACAGTCAACACACAGGTGCTTATAACTAAAAAAATCAAATCAACGAGCAAAGGTGCATGATCATACCAACTTTAAGCTTATAGAACCTAAAATCCTGAACAAACCCATTTAAAAACACACCTTTCCCAGTCGAGGCATGAAAGATGGCGTTGCTATGCATTTATCAAAGTCTAACTTCCCACCACCTGCACAACATGACATTTATCCCATTATTCAGAGGTTTCAAAACAGGTATAAGGTTACCAGGCAGGATGCAATGATCCACATTAAGTCCGAATGAGTAAGAACACCAAACAACATTAACTATCGTCAAAATATGAAATAATCATCACTGCACTTCTAAAAAAGTCACAGCCAGTGACCAACTTCCTCATGTGTGCATGTGTCTATGTGTGTGTGTATATATAAATATAAATATACATATATATCTCGCAAGATTTGAGAGGCATTATATAAATAATTATGTAAAAGAAGCTCCTTTCATACATACAAAAGTAAGAAATCATCCATAAATAAACGTATAATGAACAATGTCAAAACCAAGACACCGATATTCTAATAACATTTTAAAACATTTAACTTTTTCCGATCTCTAATGAACCTTCAGGTCCTTACGTCCAACTACCGGCGCATTTACAAAAGACGAATAGGTTTAACGAGACGCTACTCGAGAATTGTTTCAACAACACATGCAACACATGAATAGAATGAACAGCACAGCAATAGGACTTACTGTCCTTGATGCGATCCACAAGGTCGTCGGCTCCAACAACATCTGCGCCAGCAGCAAGAGCCTCTTGAGCTTCCGATCCTTCTGCAAATACAGCAACTCTCACCACCTGAAAAATACAGTGCTTTAGCGTAGACATCAAGCGTAAGTTGCGACATTCAGTACAAAACTATTCTGATAAACTACGAATTCATGGTTAAGTCAGAGAAAAAGACAAAACTTCCTAGGAGGATGTGTCCAACATAAATTGACAGAAATCTACATACCTTGCCACTTCCATTTGGAAGAGTTGCGGCCCCACGAACCATCTGCATTTCTCTTCAAATTAGTTCGTCTCGATGCATGAATAAATTCATAATAAAATGAGTAAAAAAAACCTAGACAGTGTACAGAAGTTTCTCCCGTATACAAAATGACAAAAACACGCAGAGAAGTAGTGCGGACTTTCCAAAAAACACGAGTTCAAAATACTGCAATTAAAGACCTGGTCGTTTGTCCAATCATGAGGAACATGCGCGTAACTACTTCAAGCTATCCCTCGTCTTTGAGAAAAGGATAATTGATTTTATCATCAAAACTAAGATTCTGTGCTCCAAAGGAGATGCAAGCTCGATATAAATACCTGGTCACTTCTTTTAGGATCTATCCCTAATCGAACATGAGCTTCAACGGTCTCCGTAAATTTGGCTTTCGCATTCTCCTGCCAGACGAAAGTAGGAAAAGCATTTCAAAACTCTTAGATGTCAGCGAAGATAACCATAATATATCTCAAGAGAAGAGGGGGAATGAGATCAGAAAAACACAGAATTCCAAAAAAAAATAAATTAAACAACAAAATATGAAATTCGTAAAGATCATTTGAGAAACATCCTGTAAAGCAGAAAAACATCAATTTCGTAGACCACAATGCAACGTACGGGAATCGTGTCCGAGAAACGAACTGCAGAGTACGATCATTGATCGTTTGCTGAACTCCAACTTCTATTGACCTCTGACGGCTACACGTAAATGAAAACACAGGAAATAGAGGGGACGAAGGCTGAGGAGAGAGCATCACCTTCACCAAACGAATTGCATCAACGATAAGCTGCGGATCTTGGCGGGTGCCTTTTTGCAACTTGATCAACGAAGGCAGAGGAATAACCGGTTTGACCTTCTCAGGCGGCGATGGAATTCTGTTCGCAGCTTCAAGTGCTTCTAGGGATAAATCTTCAGGAAGATTAGCAACTCGAGGTTTCGTTAAGAGTGCATCGCCTGACTCAATCAGCGACGCTGAGACTGTTACATCATCTAGAGTAGAAACATTCGCGGGTGAAAAACCGGGGGCCGGATCAGAAGAGTCAGGTTTTGCGTCAGAGCTAAAAGAACAGACAGAGGAACGGAGAGGAGTGATTTTAAGGGCCCAGAGGGATGGAATGGAACCCGAGACAGACTTAAGGAAGAATGCCCGATGTAAAGGCAGACGAGCAGCCATCACAAATCTCTGGGAGAGGAGCAGGAGAAAATCTAGTGGGCGGAAGAAACGGGAGAAGTAGAAGTACGAAGGTAGAACATAGCCACGAAAATGCAGAGGCGAGGGTGAGGAACGCGGCAGCAATGTGTCATAGCCAACACCGAAGAGCGGTGCAGACGTGCGATGAAGACTACGCAATGCTCCACGAAGCAGGGTTTAGGGCTTTGGGGGGAGAGAAGACACACACTCACTCACACACCCTCTCTCGCTCCACTCCACTCCACTCCACGTCATCGAATCAGTCGGGGTTTTACATCCGCTGCAGCCCTTCATACATCCACTCTGGTTCTGCTTCCCTACCTGGTCCATTTCTGCCCTTTCTGGGCAGGGCATAGCAGGGCTGCTTTCACACCACCTCCACCTCCACATTCAGTGAGTGTGTGGGCCCCAACCAACCCTGTTTGTTAACTGACTGATAATCCTGATGGAAATGGTGGAACAGATCCCAACATCCCCCCCTTGTAACCACACTTCCTTCCTATCTCTCTCTCTATATCTATTTACATTCATATCTCATATGTTTTTTTATTTTTTATTTTTTTTGCTTTCATTCAATCCTGCACACTATGATCATTACTGCTGCTACTGCTACAACCATCAATTGTGTTTTATCGACCAATTTACTTTCAAACCAGTTTCTGCTTATTTACACTTGTTAGCACCTACTTACAACTCTCAAAATGATCAAGTTTTACTTAGCAACAACTAACAGAGTCATACTCATACTCTCAACTCACTTGAAAGATTTTCACCCACACTTGCATGGGAATTTTTAATTTTAAAATTGGATCAAATTACATTTTTTTAATAAATAAAATATGGATAGAGATATACTTGGACCTCGAAATAGGTACCTCAAAGTGGTGGCAGCAGCTGCAGATGAATAAGCAGACAACAATTCAAGCAATGAAGACTCCACTTAAGCCAAAGAATCTTTCAAAAAACAAGTAGATGCTGCAATGGAAAAGCTACATCTGTCTTAATACATTGCATGTCAAATCCAATGGCATGTTAATAATAATATGTTTCTAAATATGTACATCATGACATCAATTCTTTCCTGGTTGTTGATTATCCACAATTGGTATTGAAACTAACTTATTTTTTAAAAAATATTTTTTATTCCAAATAATAGATATATAAATGAAATATTTGCATACTTCTGAGTTTGTATGCCCATAATTAAGAACAAAAGAACCATCGTGTTACATAATATGTTTGTTAGTTATTTCAATTGTACAAAAAAATAAAAAAAGAAGAAAAGAATGATTTTTTAAAATATGAAAGTAATTTATGCATAACTAAAAAATAAAAATGAAATGACTGAATTTCCAATGTGCAGTTTTCACTTGTAATAAAGATTTTTTTAACTATGAATATAACAGGAAATACAATTCATAAACGTGTGTATGTTTTGTGTCTTCAACTTTGCAACTAATATTTTAACAACAGTATGATCTTTTCAATCTACAATATTAAATTTTGTAATCAATTCAGTGTTGTCTTTAGCTTTTCATTGTTAGAGGTGCAATGATTTTCATAAAAGGTTGTACTTGACATGTCATTGATTTGGTGCTGCCTTTTGAAAACACAATCAGTCATATTTTATTCATTCTGAGTTGTAATTTCAAATGTATTGTTATTATTATTATTGTTGTTGTTGTATGTGCTTCAACAAAAATAGAAGTTTGTAAAAAGATCTTTATTATGAATACATTATCAAGGTGTTAAATATCTGTAAGCATCAAAGATCCATTCAAAAGTAAGGACATCATGAATCCATCAATTACAATCATTGGTGCATGACTTTTGAAAGCTGTGCATGCGAATGTTTTCTAAACAAATCACAAATAATATGTAATAGAAAGAAGCTTTGCAAAAATGTGAAATAAAAAAAATCAGGTTCATATTTTTGAATTTCGTGACAATTATTAAATTTGAGCAATCATATTACATTGCCTTCATACATATGGATTGAATGAATGCTGTTGAATTTTTTTTATGTGATTGGCAAGGTAAATTGATTCACAAACTCTGTGAAATACAAGCCTAAAATATCTTTAAACAGTAATAACTTAGCTGCATTTACTACTGTTTACTTAATTCTATTATACTTTGATAAAATCATGCACATGCAGCAAGTATAGCTATTAAAGTAAATTTCATACTTAAGTATTATTTACAAATAAAACCAAAACAGTTGTATGTGAAGCTGAAAACTTATGAATAATTGTAAATCTTGAAAAATAAGCATGCCTAAAAAAGAAAAGTAATTCAGCTACACACTTAATCAATTTTATTTCATTTTACTTTATTTTTTCTACATTACTACCGTAATCATCCATTTCTGCAAATCTTCTTAATTTTTTTTAGTAGCATATGGTATCCATTTTTTTTCCACATGTTTTATCACAAATGAAACAAAGTTTTAGCATGTAGTGTTGATTAGAAGTGTTTGGCTTGCCTTGATGTCTGTAAAGAGAGGAATCTTCACCTTGGGCCTCTTTCTATTGGTGTTCTATAACTTCATGGCTCAATCTTCCCATTACATAGTCAAGTGTTAAGTTTTTAATTGAGATAGATGCTAAAGTTGCAATAAGTCTAATATACAAATTCAACAAGCTCTTCAACAATGTCATAAATATATTACAATCTTCCAAAGTTTTATTAAGAATGGTAAGTTAGTTTACAAGGGCTTTTACCTTGTTGTTATGTGAAATCAAGTCTTTACATTCATCCATCTTAAATATAAAGAACTTATGTCTTATGATGCTGTTAGAGAGGTTTTTTGTATCATAGATGATACAAAGAGTCTTCTATGGTTGAGCTTATTCTTTACAAGAAATAATGTGTAAAGTTGGTATTAATCAAATTTGATGCAATGGTGCCAAATTCTTATTTTAATGTCTATTATACTCCTTCATGACTTTGGCATTTGCATCTTTTGGTGAAAATATCTTTAAAATCATCAATAATATTTTAAAGATCCAAAGTTGCCAATAATAATTCCAATTTAACCTTCTAATGATAGAATCTCTTTCTATAGAACTTGTTAATCACTTTCAAATCATCTCCTATTTTAGAATCTATAATGAACATCATATATCATATTCAATTATATAAAAAAGAGATAAGAAGAGATTCTATATAATTTAAAATCATCTCCTATTTTTGAATCTATAATGAACATCATATATCATATTCAATTATATAAAAAAGAGATAAGAAGAGATTCTATAGAATTTATGGTTTATTAGAGATGCAAAAGATAGATTTAGAGATTCATTTATAGAATTTTAGGTATTCATATTCTTTCATGTGGAAATCCTTGCTATCACTTAAAAGCAAAACTTAATAAGTTACTTGAGATCTACAAATCTTCTCAACACTTTTTTAACTCACTATATACTTGTATTGCTTCAAATCACTTGTAATGACTTGATATATTTTCATATTAAATAGAATAGAAATATCTTTTTTTTTAAAAAAAAATTAATAATTTCTTAAAAAGATATTAATCCTTTGTATTCAATGTTGTGTAAGTTGTAAATGATTAAAATGCAACAAAGGGTGAAGGCAAGTTATTAAAGTGGTAGCTAGGATTTTAAGTGGTGACTATATTAAAAACAAATCTAAGATTTCATTAAATAAAATAATATAGAATAAAGTTAATTATTAAGAAAATTTATCTATATGAAGTATAATTATCTTTCTATAAGTAAACATTTTTGAAAGTATGGAGTATATTTTATAATTAAAAATAATATTTTAAAAGACTTATATTGTATTTTTTTTTTCTTGAATTCAATCTTTGATGGATTCACTTTATGGTTTTAATAAAAAAAAAAGATTAAGGTATTTAAAAGACCTTACAAGGTGCTAAAAAATAATTTATAAGCAAAAAAATGATTTAAGAGTAAAAAATAAAATGTTGAGGATTTCTATTCTTTTTATTCTTCTTAAAAAAGATTTTAAAAAGCATTAGGATTTAAAATTGTAAGGTTATATTAAGTTTTATTAAAATTTAAAATATTTAAGTGGATTTGGTAGTCTTTATCTCTATTTTTATACTTCAAAGATGTCAAGGATAAGAATTCAAAGAAGATATGTAAATAATTAGAAAATAAATCAAAAGAGATGATAAATTAGAAATAAAAAACTAAATATATTTAATAAGAAATTATAATGGCTATTGCCAAAGACTAAAAAATTAGAGATTCTTGAAATTAAACAAGAAGAAAGAAAGGAATTGACAAGTATAAAGAAGGCTTCACTCTTGC
Source organism: Physcomitrium patens (assembly GCF_059467195.1). Lineage (NCBI taxonomy): Eukaryota > Viridiplantae > Streptophyta > Bryopsida > Funariales > Funariaceae > Physcomitrium > Physcomitrium patens. Next base: position 9,588,019 of record NC_143429.1, read on the forward strand.
CTCCATATATACTATCTAACAATGAGTTATATGGCAATATTTTATAAAAATTCCAATATGTATTGGTTTTGCAAGACATATATCTTAACTTACAAGATAAGTTTTTTATATGTGTGCCACATAGTTAGTTTATTCCATAAGCTACTAAAACATGTGACACATGATTAATTTATTGATCAAGTTTATAACCTATCAATCAACTATAAACATATATAAAGTCAAAACTACATCTATGAAACTTCAAAAAAGCTATTTTAGAAGATATTATGAAATTTATCTACTTTTATTTATTTTTGTTTAATCATATATATAATTATTGGAATAAATATGTATTTCTATGACATTACTTCCTTTCTAAGGGTGAATTCTATAAGGATTAGTCATCATATTTCTTAAATTTTATTAATCTTTATTTTAATTTTGGTCGATGTTGTCAATGAAAAGCCTCAACCTTCTTTGTTGTATTTGCAAAATTCTTTGTTGGCTCATATAAGGGTTTTTTAATATCATATCCATGCTAATAAATAAGATATTCCAACCTACTTTGGCATTGCTTTGAATCTTAGACTTCTTTGACTTCAAATTTTTAATTCTTATCTACTTTTGTAACAAAGTATAGATAAGATCTTTAAACATGGTTCTAATTATATATTTCTATTTTAGAAAGAATTTACGGTGGTTATTTAAGTAGAACCTACTATAGAACCTTTTAGAATAGGCTTAGGACAGTTATCTAGGTGGAATCCACCATGGAACCTTTTAGAAGGAATTTAAGGTGGTTATCTAAGTATGGTTCATCATTTAAGATCATTCTAGAAAGTCTAGGGTAGTAACATAAAGTATAAATAGGACTAGCTAGGGCCTTTTGGGCATTTGGTTAGGTATGGCTTTGGATCTTCTCTCTTAGTAAAGTTTAATTTTCCACCATTGTATTCAATTTTATTTTGTTATATTTTTATTTGCACAATTTTTTCTTTTTTATTCTATTTTGTTTAATTTTGTTTGGTTTTGTTTTGATCCATTTTGTCATACTTTGTAATGAGGTTTTATATTGCTATACAATAGAAGAGTTTTAGACTCTCAAAATAGGCTGGTTTTGTTTTAACTTTTGTCTTCATTTCAAGATATTCACTATTATAATTAGTAAAGAAAGATATTTGTTGCATAGAAGAATGTACCATATTATTATAAATAAACTTTTTCAATGAAAAAAGAGTTGTCCAATCATCTTATTGATAATTGATAGTATATCTTAAATATTGCTCTAAAACTTGGTTTGTACACTTTGTCTATCCACTAATTTTTGGATGAAAAGCCAAAGAAAGTTTTATATCCACCTTTAGAATCTTAAAAAAGATTTTCTAAAATCTTAATATAAATTAAATTTTCCTATCCAATATAATATCCTTAGATAATTTATGATAAAGATAGATGTTGTCAAGAAAAATCTTAGTCATTTCTTCACTTATGAAAGATTTTATATATTGTATAATATGTACCATCTTTGTAAAATAATCTACTATTGTAAGTATAAAATCATACAAATTTGAGATTAAAAAATCCATAGAAATAAAAGATAATGGTTGTTTTAGAATAGATAATAATTAAAGAAGTCCATATGGTCAATATCAAGGAGTTTTTGATCTTAAAAAAATGTTACATGATTGTATAAAATCTTCAACTACCTTCTACATTTGTAACTACAAAAAATCTCTAAATATTAGCTCTAAAGTCTTATTGTATTCAAAATATTCAACTACAAGAAAGTCATGATAAGCTTGAAGAACATGTAATTGTACTTCACTTTCTAAAATATATAATTTTTCTTCAAAATAGAGTAGATTTTTTTTTAATTTGAATTTAAAAGTATCATGAGCCTTGAAATAATTATTCTTAATATCATAAATAAGAAATTTAAAGGATATATTTGATTGAATTTGCATAAAAAAAGTTAAATTAATAATCAATATTTATTTTATTACTCAAAATTAAAAATGATTTAGCTTCAAGAGAATCATTTTTTATTGATTAAAAGATGTATCTTCTTCTTTTGGTACAATATAAGAACATTTGACAAATCTTATTTATTTCAAGTCCATATGTAATCTTAAAATCAAATTTTAATATTGATATGCTTCAATAAATTTAAAAATAATTTAACATACATATTTATATGAAATATTTGAGGTTCTTGTGATCTGTATATGCAATGATTGGAGTAGAAGCACCTTCTAGATAGTGATGCTATTCTTGAAAAGAATCCACAATTACAAGAATTTTTTTTATTATAGATTTCATAATTGAACTTGGCCATTAAAAATTTATTGGAATAAAAAGCTATTAGATGGAGTTTGTATCAAAGACATAAACTAGAAGAAGATGCATAAATCTAAGAAATTTGTGTCAAAAGAAAAGTAAAAAATTAGAAATAAAATAATATGTATATTCAAAAGATATTGAAATGACTATTGCCAAAAGACAAAGAAATTAAAAACTCCTAAATTTAATCTAGAAGCAAGAAAGGAGTTGACAAGAGTGAAAAAGCCTCCATATATACTATCTAACTAGGAGCTATGTGACAATATTCTATAAGATCTCTAATATGTGTTGACTTTGCAGGACACATGTCTTAACTTACAAGGTAAGTTTTCTATGTGTGAGCCACATAGTAAGCTTGTTCTTCAAGCTATTAACATGTATGGTACATGGCCAACTTGTTGACCACATTTTAAACCTAAAAAATCAATTATACACACCTATAAATTCAAAACAACATCTATGAAGCTTTTAAGAAGCTTTTACAGAAGATATTATGGGATTAACTTATTTTTATCTACTTTTATTTAATTATATAGATAATTATTGATTTATATGTGTATGTCCATGATATTATCTTCCCTTTTAGGGACAAGTTCCATGAAGAGCAATCATTATACATTGAAAAAATCCAAGATGCTGTAAATTATATTTACAACATATTTTGATCTTTGTTCTTTTTGAAGATGGTTGATAGGATCTCTCAACCATTGAAAATCTCTTATATCAAGGCAAAAAGACCACCTAATTATTTGATCATTGTTGAGGCCTTCATAACTTCGTTCAAATAAAGTATTTAGAATACCATCAAAATTTGTTCCTACCTCTAATAAAATTACAAAACAACTAGAGTCTATTCCAAGGTTGTGATACCAAATGCATTGTATCTTGCCATCTCTTCAAGGAAGTATATGTTATTCTTGAGGATCTTCATCTTGATTATATTGTCTTAAAGATTGTTACAATTGCAATATTTTGTTTGACAAATCAACAAATGAAGGCTCTGAAGCCATATTATTCTTCATCTTGATTTTGATGGATGTTGTGGATGAAAAGCCTCTACCACCTTTGCTAAATTTATAAGATTCTTTATTGGCTCCCATGTGTATTTCCTAATATCATATCCACATTAATAGATAAGATATTCTAATTTATTTCAACGCCACCTTGAGTCTAGAACTTTGTCAACTTCAAACTCTTCATTATTGTCCACTTTTATAGAGAGAAGTAGAGCTTATCTTCTTCTTCATATGTTCATAGTCTTACATGGTTCAAGAAGAGATACATGGAAGACAAGATGGATTTTTATTGATTCTAGAAGATATAATCAATAAATAACTAGATTAATTTATCTATAAATAGAAAAAGATCCAAACTTGTCATAGTCCAACTTAATATAAGGACAAGTAGTCTTGATATTATGAAAAAATAATCATATCTTATCACCTATATTATATTGTGGTTGTTTTTTTTGATAAGCATCCATATTGATCTTTTGTTGTTCTTGAGCTTCTTTTAATTCCACTTTTATTATTGTATACAGCTTAGACAATTGATTTGTTAAACTTTCTGCTATAGGATTATCAACTTTTTAAAAGTCAAAAGTATCATGTCGTAGATGGTAACCATAATTGGCAAAGAAAGGTGTTTGTTGCATAGAAAAATGTATTGTATTATTATAAGCAAACTCTGCTAATGGCAAGAAGATTCTTTGACCATCTTATTGATAATTGATGGTACACTTCAAAAATTGTTCCAAAACTTTTTTTATACACTCTGTCTATCCATCAATTTGAGGATGAAAGGCCAAAGAAAGCTTTATGTCTACATTTACAATCTTAAAAAGAAATTTCTAAAATCTTGATACAAATTGAATCCTTTTATCTAATATAATATCTTTCAATAATCTATGATATTAATTATATATTGTTAAAAATAAGCTTGGCAATTATTTCACCTATGATAGATTTTGTACATGGTACAAAATGTGCCATTTTGGTAAAATAATCTACTATCATGAATATAAAATCACACGAATTTGAGACTAGAAGATCTGTAATAAATCCATAGAAATAAAAGACCATGGTTGTTCTGGAATAGGTAATCACTAAAGAAGTCTTTAAGATCAATGACAAGGAGTTTTTGACCTTAAACAAATGTCACATAATTGAACAAAGTCTTTTACAGCCTTCTATATTTGCGCCTACTAAAAATCTCTAAATATTAGCTCCAAAGTCTTGTTGTATCCAAAATATCCTACCACTTGAAAGTCATGACATGCTTGAAGAATACGTAAACATGTTTCTCCTTTTGATACATATAGGCATATTTGGAAATAAAGTAGATTATTCTTGAACTTAAACTTAGAAGTATCACAATATTTAGAAGAAGTATTCTTGATATCATGAATAAGAGAATCAGAGAACATACTTGATTCAATTTATTTGAAAAAATTTGAATCAACAGTCAATGTTGATTTCACTACTCGAAGATGAAATTATTCTAGCTTCAAAAAAATTATCTTTTATTGATCAAAAGCTACATCTCCTTCTTTAGGTACAAAATAAGAATGTTTAGAAAAGGCATCAGACAAACTTTGTTATTTTTTCTAGTTGATAAGTGATATTGAATTCAAATCTTGATAAGAACATGCTCCAATGAGCTTGGTAACAATTTAAAACACGAGTTAATATGAAATATTTGATATTCTTGTGATTCATATATATAGTGATTGGATTAGAATTGCCTTTAAGATAATGATGCCATTCTTGAAAAGAATATACTATTGTAAGAAGCTCTTTGTTGTGGATCTCATAGTAAATCTCAATAACTTAAAATTTTCTAGAATAAAAATCTACTAGCTGAAGTTTATTATCTATTTTTATTCATAATAATATGACACCTAAAGAAAAGTCCAATGCATCTATTTCTATAAAGAATGCCTTAGAGAAGTCAATGCAATACAAGATTGGTGGAAAAACAAAGGCTATCTTTAAAGCTTTAAATGCTGCTTTTGTTTCTTGATTCTATTGAAGTTTGTTTTTACAAGTCAAATATATAAGTGGAGCTACAATTCAAGAGAAGTCTTTAATGAAGATTTGATAGTAGTTGGAAAATTCCAAAAAATATTAGACATCTCAGACCATTTTTTAGATTTAATCTATAATAATTTGAACTTTTTTTATAATCCATCATAAGTCCATCATTTGAAATGATATAACCTAAGAAGTCAACTTGAGTAGTATAAAATACACACTTTTTTATTTTGGTATAGGATCTTGTATCTTTTAATTATTGTAACACATGACAAATATGAAGTTCATATTCTTATATTTTTCTAGAATAGATCAAGATGTCATCTAGATAATAGATAATAAAATTGTCCAAAAACTTTCAAAAAAAATCATTCATAAGATGTTAAAAAGCTGCTACTACATTTGTATCATGGATGTAAATAGATATTCTAATAAATAATTATATAATTAGATAGAAATAGGTAAAAATAGATAAAAGTAGGTTATTTTCATAAGGCCTTTTATAAAAGCTTTCTAGAAGCTTCATAGATGTTGCTTGACTTTACATGTATTTGTAGTTGATTGATAGGTTAGAAACTTGGTATATAAGTTAATCATATGTTGGTAGCTTATAAAACAAGCTAATTATGTGGCACACATATAGAAAACTTGTCTTACAAGTTAAGATACGTATCTTACAAAGTCAACATGTTTTGGAGGTTTTATAGGATATTGCCACATAGTTCCTAATTAAGAGTATATATGGAGGCAAGAGTGAAGCCTTCTTCACCATTGTCGATTTCTTTCTAGTCTTTAATTTTATTTCAAGATTTTTTTAGTTTTTTTAGTTTTTTTTAGTTTTTTTTTTTTTTTTTTTTTTTTTTAGCAATAACCAATCTAGTTTAACATTACAACACCTTTTGAGTGAGTTTTTAGTTTTCTTCACTAACACAAGAGGGTATTGAGTATTTTCTTTTTTTAAGATTCATGTCTTTGATAATTTGATAAGAGTACTAATATACTATTTTTGTCTTGTTTTAGAAGTGAGTTGATTATTCCACTTCTTCTATTATATTTTGAAGGTTGCAGACTACTCACCTTAAAAAAAAATCTTATTTTCTAATACTAATCTTTTTCTTAAAGAGAGTGGATTACTCTTCTTTGTAGAAATTTTTATTAGAAGTTACGGATTATCCTCTATTAATTTAACTTTTTGAATTTTTTTGAGTTATCTATAGAAAGAAAGAGTATGGATGCTATTCTTAATAAAAGTGAAAATAGATTTACTACTATTGTAAATCTTTATGAGCTTGTTAATATTCTAAGAGTGGAAATCTCATGTATTTCTAATATGAATCATGGAGGTACTATACCTACACCTATGGAAGAAGTTCAGAGTTTGTGGCAAGAAGTTGAACAGTTGAAAGAAGCAAGTAGATCGACCTTACAATCAAATCCAAGAAGTTTTGCTTGTACAAGTATGATAGGAACAAGAATTAATATGCCTAAGAAGTTTGATGGAACAAGATAAAAATTTTGAAGATTTTTGTAACAAATTAAGCTCTACCTAAGCTTGCACCTTTTCCAATATTCCATTGGATTTACTCAAGTTAGATTCATAAGCACACTTCTATCAAGAAATGCTCTCTCTTGATTTGCACCTATAAAAAAAATATTTGTGACTCCTTTATGATTTGAATTCATTCCTAAAATTATTTACAATCACATTTGGAAAAAGTGATGAAGAAAGAGTAGTAAAGACCAAGCTCTTATCTTTATCATAAGGATCATGGTCAACCACCATATATGTTGTTGAATTCCAAAACCTTACTTGTGACATGGACTAAAATAACAAAGCCCTTATCAATCAATTTCAATATGGGTTGATGGATAATATCAAAGACTTGTTAAAGATAAAATCTTTGGAATAATTTATTACTCAAGCCATTAGATGTAACAATCGATTATTTTAAAAGATGTCAAGAACAAATATGTGACTAGAGAGGAACAAATCAAATAATGATGGCAATTCCTAAGTTTTTAAAAACTTATTTATCAAAGCCAAAAATAATACAAATTGATATGATATGTTTTAATTTCCTCATAGAGGAAGAAAAGAGTTAATAATATTAAGAAGGCTTATAATTATATTATAGAGCAGCTAAACATACTACTCAATATTGCCTAAAGAAATAACACAATTACAAAATGAGAAGCATGATTGCCAAAGAAGATAATGTATCAAAAAATAAATTACTCTAGTAACAATAGGGACTGTGTAGCTGAAATCATATACAACATCTAGTAAAGGTCTTATTCTCTCTTTTGATCCCTCACCTTGTTTTAATATAGAAGTCTATTTAGAATCAAAAAAATATCAAATCTTAACTTGGTTGGATTCACGAGTTTTAGCTTATTTTATAGATGAAGACTTTGTCAAAAAACAAGATATATTCTTAGTTAAAAAATCAAACCTGTGCATGTAGAAGTAATAGATAGATGTTCATTATCTTTTGGGATGTTACACATGAAACTATTTATGTAAAAGTAGCAATTAGTGGTCACAATAGTTTAATAATATTTAATATGATTAAGTCTCTTTCTAATCCAATTATCATGGTTAGATAAATATAATCCTCAGATTGATTGGATTTCTTGTAATTTTGACTTTTTCCATAGTTTAGCTCAAGGTCCTATTAGGTAAGTAGAAATTCATAAGTTTAATATATCCAAATCCTTATTGATAGGTGTAAAATCTTTCATGCATACCACAAGTGAAGGACCATCTTTTGCTATATATGCCACACCTATTATTGATAATGAAAAGATATCATGTATTATTCTTAGTCAATATCAAGATTTTTAGGATGTTTTTGAAAAAAAAAATACAGATATTCTTTTGGAGTATTTTCCTTATGATTGTACCATCGATCTTCAAGAAAGAACTCAATGAACATTTGGACCAATTTATAGCCTATCACAAAATAAATTGGTTGCACTCAAAGAGGTAATTGATGAAAACCTGGCTAAGAACTTTATATATCATTCTAAATATCCATTTAGTACTTTTATCTTATTTGTGAAGAAAAAAGATAGATCTTTGTGGATATTTGTGGATTATTGAAGACTTAACAAGATCACCATCAAGAATAAGTACCCTATATCTTTGATTTCAAGACTTGATCAATTAAATCAAAAAAAGATCTATACAAAATAGATCTACAAGGAGCATATAATCTAGTCTGCATGAAAGAAAGAAATAAATGGAAGAGTGCTTTTTGAACTAGATATGGACATTTTGAAGAAAATATAATGCCTTTTGGATTCAAAAATGCACCAATTACTTTCTAACATTTAATGAATGATGTCTTTTGTGAATTTCTTGATGATTTTTTTGTTTGTTATGTAGACGATATTTTAATCTATTACAAGAACATAGAAGAACATGAAGTTCATGTTTGTTATATATTGCATAAACTAAAAGATGCAAGATTATATGCAAAGATAGAAAAGTATATATTCTATACTATTCAAGTTGATTTTATGGGATATATTATTTCCAATGAAGTCCTTATGATGGATCTAAAGAAGATCCAAACTATCATAGTTTGAAAGATCCCAAGAAGAATGAAAGATGTACAATGCTTTTTGAGCTTTGCCAATTATTACTGAATCTTTATCAAAAACTTTTTTCAAGATGTGGCTCTACTTACACATTTGACTTGTAAAGATAAACTTGAATGAAATAAAGAAGTCAAAATATTGTTTGTTGTTTTAAAGAAAGAATTTACTTCAGCACCAATTTTGTATTGCGCCAACTTTCTAAGGCATTTTTTATGGAAATAGATGCATCAAACTTTGTCTTGGATACAATATTATCATAAATGGAAATAGATGACAAACTCCATCTAGTAGCTTTCTATTCCAAGAAATTTTCAGCAGCTAAGATTAACTATGAGATCTACAGCAAAGAACTTCTTATAATTGTAGATTCATTTGAAGAATGGCGTCATTATCTAGAAGGCGCTTCAAGTCTAGTCACAATATATACATGTCATAAGAACCTTAAGTATTTTATATCAGCACGTATTTTGAATCATCGCCAAGCTCGTTGGAGTATGTCATTTTAAGATTTGTTTTCAACTATGAAAACATATCGACCTTCAAAACAACCAGGTTTATCAAATCCTCTTTTTAGATGCTCTTATCTTGCATCAAAAGAAGGAGACATATCTTTTGATCAACAAAGAACAATCTTCTTGAAGCTAAAGTATTTTCATCTTAGAGCAATAAAATCAATAATGACTATTGATTTGATATGTGTCAAACAAATTCAATCAAGTATGTCCTTTGATCATCTTATTTATAATATTAAGAATCTTTCTTCTAAGTCTCATGATATTTCAAAGTTTGAGTTCAAGAACAACTTTCTTTATTTTGAAGGATGCCTATATATTCTAGAAGGAGAAGCATGTTTATGTGTTCTTCAAGCACGTCATGACTTTTCAGCAATAAGATATTTTGGATACAATAAGACTTTAGAGCTTATATCTAGAGATTTTTGATCACTACAAATGTAGAAGGCATTAAAAGACTTTGTCTAGTCATAAGACATTTGTTCGAGATAAAAAATTCTTCATCATCGACCTTATAGACTTCTCTAACTATTGCCTATACTTGAACAACCTCAATCTTTTATTTCTATGGATTTTACTATAGATCTTTTAAGTTCAAGTTCATATAACTTTATATTCATAATCATAGATTGCTTCACCAAAATGGCACATTTTATATCATGTACAAAATCTATTTTTGGTGAAGAAACAACTAAGCTTTTTATTGACAATATCTATCGCTATCATGGATTGCTAAAGGATATTATATTAGATAGGGGGACTCAATTTGTATCAAGATTTTAGAAAATTCTATTCAGCATTCTAAAGATGGATATAAAGCTTTTTTTGGCTTTTATAATTATCATTTTACTTATTTTATAAATTCCTTTTACAATAAATCTATAGAAGGAAATTCAAATGTAAGATAAGACTAAGTACATGAGTTCTACTTATTACGGTCACACAATTAACTGTGTTCCAAACCACTGAAAATACTAAGGAATACCACAATATTTTCTACTTCCTAATAGTACTCCGTCGTCACTGATAACAATAATGTATAATCCCTCACTATCCTGAAAGATAATAAATAATCATTCCATAATCCAAATATTGGAATCCTTCACCACTAACTATCCTTCTCAATACACTTCTTTACAAAATTTTAGATTCTACACACTCTTTCTAATGAATCACTCTCAATTTTCAACATTCAATATATTATAATCCTTCCATTCATATCCATTCTTCACAAATATTTCCAATTATTCTCTTTCAATTCACTACTGTATAACTCAACATTCAATAAATCAAATTCTTCCTTTGATAATATTGAATATCCTTTCATTCTAGAACATTACTTCATATTTTTGAAAAACTATCAATAACTCTTCTCTTACAAAGAAAACAAAATCCAAGAAATAAACAAAGAAAGAGGTAGCACCAAGCTTATCTTGGCTCATGACTATCATAGTCTGGCCCTTAAACTAACTTCTATAACTCCTATATACTTTCCCCTGATTTTCTAGATTCTAACCGTCATTCCCTACTTAATCATTTTTCATAACTAATTCAATCATCCATCCTCCTGAATTGACTATTCTATGGACTATTAGTATACTTTACCAATATCTTTCAAAAATGAATTAATATCTATTCTACAGCTTTTCATCCTCAAATTAATAGAAAAATAAAACACGTAAATTAAATTCTAGAGCAATATTTGAAGTGTACTATCAATTATCATCAGAATGATTGGACAACTCTTTTACTATTGGTAGAGTTTGCATACAATAATTTGGTATATTCTTCAATTCAACAAACATCTTTCTTTGTCAATTATAGTTATCATCTATGACTTGATACTTTTGACTTTTCAAAAGTTGATAATCTTGCAGCAGAAGATTTAGTGAATTGATTGTCAAAGCTATACGTAACAATGAAGACACAATTAAAGGAAGCTCAAGAAGGACAAAAGATCAATGTAGGTACCTATTACAAGGAGCAACTACAATTCAACCTAGGTGAAAAGGTATGGTTATTTTGTCATAATATCAAGACTATTCATCCTTGTAATAAGTTGGACTATCATAGGCTAAGACCTTTTTCTATTTGTCAACAAATCAATCTTGTTGCTTATCAATTATGTCTACTCAAGTCTATGAAAATTCATCCTATATTTCATGTGTCCATTTTTGAGTGATATAAGATAGTGAATATTTTTGAAAGAAGATAAATGCCACATCTCTCTATAAAAGTAGATAATAATCAAGAGTTTGAAGAGGAAGAAAACTTAGACTTAAGTCAACACCAAAATAGGTTGAAATATCTTATTTATTGGAGCAGATATGATATTAGTGAAACCACATACGAGACATCAAAGAATCTTATAAATGCAAAGAAAGTTGAAGATTTCATCAATGATATCCATCAAAATCAAGATAAAGAATAACAAATCTTTTCTATAAAAGAAATAAGACCAAAGGAGATAACATTCTATTTTCTATCCTTCTTTATATCTTGTATGTATTTAACGAGATAGAAAATATAGGACTAGCAAATATAATTCAAGAGCTTTTATTTCCAAACTTATTGGATAAGACATTGCGATTATCACAACCTTTAAGACAAAGAAATCGAGATGAAGATCCTCAAGAATGATATGTCTTTTCTTGAATAGATGGTGAGATACAATGTGTTTGATATCACGACCTTGGAAGAAGCTCTTGATGTTTGGTGATTTTATTAAAAGTCTGAACAACTCCTAATAGTGTTTCAAATATTTAATTTGAAAGAAGTTATGAAGGCCTCAACAATAACTAAATAACAAGGTGGTCTTCTTACTTTGATATAACATACTATCAATGGCTGAGAGGGCCTATCAACCATCTTCAAAGAGAACAAAGATTAGAGTATGTGGCAAATATAATTTGCCGCTGTCATATGGCATGATTTAATATTTAGGAATATACTAGGTATTTAGCTGTAGAAAGGGTAGATTAAACCTTTAAAAAAATCTTGTCTTAGCTTCCAAAACTCCTTTATTTTGCATAAAACTCAAAATATAACAAAATCCCTTCAAAACATATTTTTTCCGCAAAGGATTTTCTTATCTCGAACTTTAGAAATTCATAACTCTTGATCTAATCTTTCAATTTGTCTCAAATTTATAGAATAGGTAGAAATAATCTTTAAATTTTATTATAAAAAAAAATTACAAATTCACTCTCAATCTTTTGACATCTAAGAAACCCTAGCAGATGCTATAAATCCTAATTTATAAGCATTTGAGCACTATTTTCTTAATATCTCAAGAACCCAGTACTCAAATGTCATAAAACTTATGCACAAAGTTTATTTACAAAAAATTTCACATTTTCTGAAATTTTGAGCCAAAATATTTTCAAATTGCTCAAGATATAGCTCAAGATATAACCACTAGTAAATCGGATCACTTATTACCCTTAGATTGCAAGTGCTGACTTCAAAATCCAATAACTCCTTTATTTTAACTTAGAATCCAGCAAACAATATGCAAAAAGTGTAGCCGCAAAAGTGCTCTCTTCAATCGCAGTCACCCATCCTCAATTGCTATCCGTACCCGTGTGTTATGACAAAAAGAGTGACAGTATCTTCCAAATCAATACCTTAACTTTGAGCGCCTATATCTCCTTCATTTAAACTCCAAACTATACAAAACATCTACCAAAACCATAGCCAAAAATCTAAACTTATTGATCCTAGCCTTTAGAGCTCGAATGGCTCTTAAAAATTAACCTTAATCTCTAATATGGCTTTGGGTAGCCTCCTCAAAGCCTATTGGTCATGATTTTTGACCAATAGGAATGGAGATTTTCATCATTCATCTCCATTCATCTATATTGGTACCATAATTACTTCTTTTGCTACCAAAATCCTTCTTTAATCCTTTTTCTTATAAGATTTATATCATTTATGTTCTAAACAGCAAATTAAAGAACCAAAATAAGTTTTTAAAGGTCACCAATGTCTAACAAAGGTGACTCTAAATATTTAGAAGTTACTATCAACCAAAACCAATCTTAAAATTGACTATCAAAAGGAAATGAAAGTTATACAAATTCTATAGTAATCTTTTTAAATAACCTGTGATTACTCGTTTTACTTATTCTGGAAGAAACCTCCTAAAATAAACCTATATAGGAGGATTCAAATACGGGGAATGACTAGTTGTTTAAGCGTTCACGTTAGGATCACACAATCAATTACCTCCTGAATGTATCATTTTTATTTTTAATATCTGAACACACAAGGAAACTATAATCTCTTCCTTCACCTTATCGGTTTCTTCCTTACAACAATTCAGTCATACTAATAACTGCTATTTCCACCAATATATTCACCCTTATAATCTCCAACTGTAATACTATGCCCTCATAGCTTTTAGCACATAATTATCCTCATTCCAATCACTGGAATTCTTCACACAGAACTACCATTCACATTACAGTGTTTCTCACAAAGACAGCCTCATTCTCTCTACTGAACTACAATCAAATTTCAGCATTCAATCTTTCTTCTTTTCAAATAATACTAATCACATTTCTATTCCATAATTCACTTCATAATATTCAGAAACTTTCAATCCTCTTATTCAAAAAAAATAACAAACAAAAGAAAAGAGGTAGCACCAAGCTTATCCCCGCTCACACTATCATAGCGATGGCCCTCGGCTCATGACTATCACATTCTGGCACCTTAATTAACTTCTATAACTCCTATATACTTTCCCCTGATTCTCTAGATTCTAACAGTAATTTTATAATTAACCGCTTTTAATAACTAAATCACTCATCTGTCCTCCTAAATTTTCTATTATATGGACTATTAATATATTTTACCAATATCTTTCAAAAACGAATTAATATCTATTCTACACAGCCCCACTTCTATGTGTGCAGCATCCTCGCAAACACTCCATTGATACCTATCTAAAAATTATCTAACAAATCTCCACAAAAATTACGATCCCTTTGGCCTATCTAATTAATCAATTGCCGCAGTATCTGTTATTGGTTCTACCAATTCCGGTTCCAACTGCAAATCTTTGTCCTCCTCCAACCCTTCTATCAACTCCTGCCTCAATTGAGCTGAAAGGTCTTCATTGTACTCGCCCAGTTCACGGACTTGAGCTTCCAATTTTAAGATCTGGACATCTCGAAGTTCCAATTGTTGTTGCTGACTCATCCATTCTAGAATATCTTCAATCGATACTTGTGACCAACTCTTCACTGTTAACTCTTAATTGAAACTATTATTCTCAAAAACACAAGAAATACAAGAAAATGGCACTCCATCCAACCCAAAACAACACCATAGAATGACTTGAACTGGTGCCCCACTCCTATTCTTTTACTACTTGGTGATTATGACAACATGTTACTCATACTGTCCATAAAAGGTAATGAAAAGTAATCTTTCTTAGTGGCTGCATTTAACTTTCAAAAATCTTGACATATCTTGATTTTCACATTCTTCTTCAATACTATTATGATTGACGACATCCATGCAGTATGTGGAACAAGTTAAATAAAACCTATGTCGAGAAGTTTATCGAATTCCTCTTTCACTAAAAAGAAATATTTTGGATTAAGCCGGTGTTGTCTTTGACGAACTGGCATAACACCCTCGTCCAAAATAATCTAGTACTTACACATGTCGATTGGAATTTCTTTCAAATCCGCACATGACCATGCAAAGGTAGATTTGTGATGGATGATAAACTATTTCTAAGCATCCAATTCTGTACCGATAATATCAACATATATTTTAATTAGCTGTGGCATTTTGTTGGTGCCCAGGTTAATGGATTGACACATAGGGTCTTCAACAACCTCTGATTTAATTGTCTTCTTCTGATCTGAATATCTTGTATTATTCGACATATCAAAACCACCCAAATCTGGTTCCAATGTGCTGACTCTATTGACTGCGGAATTGTTCATCCATTCGGAAATAGCATGATCCGAGTTAGATGTATCCTCCTGATGCAGTAAATATTTGTCGGGACTTCCACATTGATAGACTCCTGCCTTGGCTGTTGAAGTATTTTATCCTACTCCAAATTATGGTGAACTTATAGCATCATCATCTGCCTTAATCAATTGACTCTCGTTGTCTGATGTAAATTTTGATTCTGATAATTGAGATTCTCCATGATATTGTACCAAGTACATCTGTAGAATAATCTGGTCTCGGCCTTTTTTAATTGTCAATGTGCCTCGACCCCAATCGTTCTTAGCTTTCGCTTGATAAAGCCAAGGTCTGCCTAATAAAATGGGATACGATAATGTAGAACTCTGTAATCGGAATACAATATAATCGATTTTGTATGTCAATCCCACGATTACAGTGGCAATATTACGTAAGATTTCTATTGGCTTTACTTGACTATGATCTGCCATTCGCAAGACCAATGTTGTAGGTAGCAATTGCTTTAGATCCAAGTCCTCCATTGTATCCACGTTCATTAAATTCACACTCGATCCACCATCGACTTGTACCCCTGGAATTAAAACGCCATCAATTGATACATCAATTGTTGGTGCTCTCGGATCTAGATTTAAACTAACTTCATGAATTTCTTTAGTATGGGATCTTCGTCGTATTAACATTGAATTCAATGTAGATTGACATTCCGATGCTACAGCCAAAAGTTGCTTCATTATAATTCAAGGCTGAATAACATCCAAATCCTTCAGAATGTCGTAGGGTTCCATATTGAGAGTAATTCCCAATGCTCTTTTGCATTTCACTGGTTTCGATTTTACTCTGTGAAGTAAGATATTCTTTTGCCCTGGACTTAAAATTAGAACAGCAGCCGAGGCTTCCTTGGAATTCTCGCCCTTGAGAGGATCTTTCAATAGATAAGACGTTTCTTGAAACTACGTAGAGATCAAAACTGCTTGGAACGGAACCAAAGCCTCCATAATTGGGACCTCATTGGGTTGTGCCACCAAGTCAGGTCTCATATTGGGTACGAAGCCTGTAACAGGACCTAAAATGCATGGTCTGGACAAATTGGTACATGGAACCAAATTAGGTTCCTCAGTTTGTTGAGGTCTCAATATTGGGATACGTCCCAATACTGATGTTGGTTCATTTAGCCCCGTGGACGGCACTACTTGCTCTCTTGCGATTGGTTCATCCATGTCCTGAATTGGATTCTTGTCTTTTTATTGGCCTCTGGTAAGCACTGCGTTCACCACCTCAACACGATGTATTGGTGCGTCTCATTGAACAAGGCCTTTGTCCTCCATTGGTTGGCTTGTTTGCATTTATGAGTCCTAGTTATTATAATTAAAGGGCGCATTGCACTGCTGATAAGTATGACCAGAGTGCTTACAATTTCTACATATTAGAGCATAGTCATCACTGGCCCTTGGATTAAGACATTTACTGGCATAATGTCTGATTTGTCTGCAACGATAGCAACGAAGTGGTCTCCTGCCAACTCCTTCATGGATATTGAGTGTCTCTACTAGTATATAACGGCTAGGTCTGTTCCATGTCGGATGAATAAAGGATCCTGATTGATCTATTGTTACTGTAGACTCAAGCATTAGCTTCGTCATGGATAGATATTGATGGTATCCTGGTTGGTTCATCGCCAATCCGTGAATATTGGATACACCTTCTTGGTGAAATTCAGAGTTTAGGAAAATTGGAATAATTCTTATTTTATTTATTCGCTCGATTTTTATTCCAGCCAAACCTATTACTCGTCTGTACTTGATTGACATCCCATGAAGTTGGTTGAGTCATTATCTGGTTATTGAGTTGTTGTTGCTTCCGTAAATTCCAATAGTTGGTGATAATATGCTTGCCTCTACAAAAGGTACATTGTACAGTCATTTGGGGTGGTAAAGGACATTCTGTTACTAAATGACCTTACCCCTTATAATTGCTACACCAAACATTGGGATGCATATTGGTTGATTTATGCCTCTTTTCCTTATCTTTGGCCATATTGACGGCCATTTCTTCCATTTTCTTCGTCAAATTTCATAACAAGGTTTTATTAGAATCTTTTAGGACTGACATTATTGGTATCTCAGCTATAGTTAATGCTTGTTGTTGATACAAAAAATATGGAGCATACATTGTTGTCATGTTCAATGGTATAGCTTGCAATGGGATGACATTAACTGGCCCCTGAATATTGGTATTGGAATTAGCCACTGTTTCTAACATTCGTGGATAACTACCCACTGATTCATTCTTAGTCGGATTTTGATATCTACCTTGAACTGGAATCATCGTGGCTCCTGCAATTAAAAACTGATCATAATGGCATTCCTTTCAACCCTTGGCTCTATTAAGAGATGCAGCCACCGTAACGAGTTGAGCTTCTTTTACAAACATTTTTAGCTTTGGTGGCTGTAAACCATTGATTAATATGGATAAGATAAATGCCTTCGACATTTGGTGATTTGGCCACTTACTGAGTATATCAGCCACTCGGCCATAGTACGATTCCACCGCCCCCCCTAGGATCATTTTGCTGTTCATTAACCTCTCTCAAAGGCGGTCCTCAAAACCAATTAGTCAAAAATGAGATAAAAATACATTCTTCAATACTTCCCAATTCAGAAATTGACACACTAGTTGGCGGTTGTATCATTCAAATGCCGTGATTTTTAAGGTCACTGGCAGCCATCGCAACCAAATATCTTCAATTTTGCCATTATTAGCTACACATGCTGTAAGAAACTGAGACAAATGTTGATCAAGATCTGCACTCAAAAATCCCCAAAAAGTAGGTAATGGTGCGACACTAGTCATACGATCACCTATTGTACCTATTTATACTACAATTGGAATGGCTAGTCCTCCTAACGCCATTGAATTTCTTGTTTTGCTAAACTCCATTTTAAAATAATCTGTGCTTTTTGTTATTTTTATTTCCGAGCTCTCAGTTCTTCTCGATTTACTGTTATTTTCTACAATTAGTTTTATTGGTTGAATTGTAGGTAAAAATGTCAGATTTTGAAATACAATATAGTTATCTTTATTGGCGACCAATTTGTGCCAATCTGAAGAGCCACTATTGCTCGTTTCAGAGGTACCCCCTATTGGAAAAATACCCAATGGAGTACCAAATTCTTCTACGCCTCCTTCTCTTTCAGTTAATGGCCTCAAGATTTCCATTGGAATGTTAAAAAGTTTTTTGCGAGTGTTCTTGGCAGTTTTTCTAATGGTACATACGACTGCAAAATTAACAGTCTGTCCGGTTTTTAATATGTTTGGATGCATCGACAAGCTTGCAACCATGGTTTAATCCAATTCTGTCGATGCTTCTTTTTAAGATTATGTTCTTCCTTCTCTCTAAGCAAGTTCCTTCCTTGCGCTCTTCCGTGTCTTTCTCTCAATTGATTTATTTTCCTCGATGCAATGCTCTCGTTCTTATTAACCATAATCTTGCTTGAAACACTACTGACATCGTCTTCCATTGCCAATTTTGTTATACATTTGATAATTAATTCCTAACACTCAAAGCTATTATCACTCCCTGGCAGAGAAGCCAAAATGTGATTGCTTGTTTTACTTATTTCAAATTAATCTAATGGGAATAAACTCATATTGGAAGATTTGATCATGGAAAATGACTAGTTGCTTAAGCATTCACGTTAGGGTCACACAATCAATTACCTCCTGAATGTATCGTCTCTATTTCTAATATCTAAACACACAAAGAAACTATAATCTCCTCCTTTACCTTATCGGTTTCTTCCTTACAACAATTCAATCATACTAATAACTGCTATTTCTATCAATATATTCACCCTCACAATCTCCAACTGTAATACAATGCCCTCATAGCTTTCAGCACATAATTACCCTCATTCCAATTACTGGAATTTTTCACACAGAATTGCCATTCACATTACGGTGTTTCACACAAACACAGACTCATTCTCTCTACTGAACTACAATCAAATTTCAGCATTCAATCTTTCTTCTTCTCAAATAATACTAATCACATTTCCATTCCATAATTCACTTCATAATATCCAGAAACTTTCAATCCTCTTATTCAAAGAAAATAACAAACAAAAGAAAAGAGGTAGCACCAAGCTTACCCCAGCTCACACTATCACAGCGATGGCCCTTGGCTCATGACTATCACAGTCTGGCACCTTAATTAACTTCTACAACTCCTGTATACTTTTCTTTGATTTTCCAGATTCTAACCATAATTCTGTAATTAACCACTTTTAACAACTAAATCACTCATCCGTCCTCCTGAATTTTCTATTATATGGACTATTAATATATTTTATCAATATCTTTCAAAAATAAACTAATATCTATTCTACACAACCTCTTCTCAAGATAATAATCATATTATATTCTATAACCAAGTAAAATCTATTAACATGGCTCTCACCATATTACTTAATAAATTATATATTAAGTACATAATTATATTATTTTCATAGAATAGCCAAAGCACAATACAACACCGCATCTTGGATTTCCTCATTATATAAAGACTGTCCTTCATAGAATTCATTTCTAAAAGAACGAATAATATCAGACACATATATAGATATTCTAATTTGATGCATCTATTTCTATAAATAATGCCTTGAAGAAGTTAACGTTGTCGTATTACGTGCTTTCCTGCTCGAGAACGCGCCGGGCGTCTGGCTGTAGAAGGTAGTATGGAGATTCGCCGATAGTCAAGCAGTCTATCAGTTTTTGATTGCTGGAATATAAACGACTTCAACAATGTACCGTAAATCTGTACGGGTGCTCTTCGACTGCTTGTCGAAGTTCTTTTTGCCCTAGTTGGTAGGTCTCTAGACGTTACAGAGAACCCCGTACAACTCAAACTGTTAACCTTCAATACTGCTTTGTACTTACGATCTTGTATCCACTGACTGTCTTGTTAGATTAACCCAATAAATTTCATTCACTCCGCATACTCAATCCTATAGACACCCTTTTAATCCTTCAATCACAGACGTAACTCGATTTCACAAAACAGTCAAGAGTATTCAAACCCACTTCATTTAAAAATCCCGATTCACCATTACAACACTGACTTCAGCAGCGATTGCCTCAGTCTTCCCCAAAACTCTACGAAGAAGAAAAATCCAAATCCTATGTCTTTCCTTCCCCGACCCGAAGCATGAAGCTCCTCTCTCTAATTCCCTTGATCTTCAAAAAAACCTCCAATGAAAACCGAACTGGTAACCTTGCAAAAACTTGCAAACTAGCTCCCCCCTCGATTTTTCTCAAAAAAAAACCCCCCCCAAAACTATATCCCACCTAACCTTATCCTCTGAATTTCTTCAATCTTCCGTCTTAGATCCGGAATTGGCTCCCACCTCAAGCTTGGATCCGAAATTGACTCTCACCTCAACTTGGATTCGAAATTGGCTCTCGCCGCCAAGCTTTGTCCTCCATTTTTACCTTTAAGAAATCCATTTACCGAAAACAACGTTCCCTGAGACAGCACAGAGAACAGGACAGCCTGAAATAGAATCGAACCCCATAATCGGGACCACATTGAGTCGCCGGACCAATTCAGGTCTTATATTGGGAAAGATGCCCGTAGTAACCTGGATGTTCCCGTAATTGGGTCAAATTGGTTGTCGCGTCAGATTGGCTAAGACCCGTAGTAAGACCTGGATTTCTCGTAACTAGACTGCATTGGGTTGCCCCACCAATACAGGTCTCATATTGGGTAAGAGGACCCGGATTGGATTATCGAAATTGGATCCAATTGGCTCCTCGAACCCGTCGTGTGAATTGGTCCTTCTCTTCTTGCTGACTCCCGTTATTGGCATCGAACGGGGCATTCCAGTATGCCCCAGCTGACTGTAACGGAGTCACTGAACCTGACCACTCAGTATTTGTACTGGAGTTGGTCGATGCTCCCAATATTCGAGGTAACTGAATATTAATAAAATTCCCCTTTCTTTTTATTTTCACTGTATACTCGTGTTACAACACGACATCCACCCCCTCTGAACCTTTGCATCCTCCGGTATGCACCAATTTACCCAATTGCTGTTTGATTCAGAATATATCCTCTACGTCTTTGTCCAGTTCGTCTTCGTCAGCTTCATTATCCATATCACTTTCATCTTCTTGCTGCGGAATCTCTGTACCTTCATTAAGGTCTTCCATATTCATCTCTGCGTGTCTTCGTTTAAATATTTTTACTCTCTTCCCTGCAATTGGTATTTTCAATTTTGTACCATCTAACTCCCGTAATGAGTAAGTCGCATTATCATGAACAGTTGTTACAACATATGGTCCAAACGAACGTTTTGAAAATTTTCGCAAAGTACTATGTTGATTATCCAGACTATTGTCATAAACAAGTACCCAGTCACCTTCCTCGATTGCTCTTGGTCTCAATCGATGTTGCTTATCGAATCGCGCCTTGTTTTGTAACCTTGCTTTTTTTAACCTTTCCAATGCTATCTGGACATCTTTCGTTCTTTGCTCCAATTGTCGAATCCTAATAGCCAGAAGTTCTTCTCTTGTCAATCCATCTTCCCATGGTAGCATACTCTAAGTAAGTACCTTTTCTTAAATTGGCATAATTGGTTTTTGACCTGTCATAAGTTCTACTGGCATATATCTTGTCACCAAACTATGTGTTGTTCGATCAGCCCATAATGCAAATGACAAAAGTCGTGGCCACTCTTTAACCTTCCCATTACAAGCTTTAACCAATGCTTTCACAATCGGCGGGTGACCGCGTTCGCTTTTCGCATTCCCCTCCGGATTATAAGCAGTAGTAAGTGATAGTTTAATTCCACATTTTTCAAAGAACTTACGAGCTTCTTGTACATTTAATTCTCCACGATCTGCAGTGATTTTTCCTACGCACCCGTAACGGCAAATGACATCTTCAAGCAAAAACCTACAAATCCCCTCTGTAGATTTTGTCCTGAATGCTCTTCCTTCTACTTGATTTGATAAATCTTCACCAGCCAAAACCAAATATCTCATCTGCCCTAACCCAACCGGCATAATAACCAAATCAACAACCCATTTAAAATGAATAGCCAGAAGATACGTAGGATGAAGACCATCTCGATGTCGGATATTAGAATACGATTGACAGATTTCACATGACTCTACAAATGAGAGCACATCTCGATACATATTTTTCCACCAATATCGTTCCTTGAGTTTAGCAAAAGTAGCCCAGATTCCTCTATGGCCTGCCCATAAACTATCATGAAACTCCTTTAATAATTTTAGTTTTTCTTCCTTTTTGCCTATCACTCGTTGTGGCATCCCAATTCCTTTCTTCGGTCTCTTCCATAAGAATCCATCTCGAAGTAAAAATCCATATGCTTTTTTTCTTATTTGTTTGAATTTTTCTGTAGACCAATTTCCCTGCTTAGACAAGGTATTCAAATAATGACCAATATCCAATAATTCTCCTTCATAAGATTCTTCAAGAAATAGCTTGTCTTCTCTGTTGAGATTTGATATTGAATAGAATTTCAATCCGACATCATCAATGTCTTCAACCATTTCGTCCTCCCTCTCGTATCTTGCTCGAGATAGCATGTCTGCTACTAAATTGTCCTTTCCAGTGATATGCTTAAATTCTGGATATAGTGACTTAATATAAGCAATCCATCTCAACATTGCAATATCTGGCGTTGAACAGTTAATAATCATTCCAAGCAATGGCAAGCAATCTGTTTCAATTACTACTACTGCCTCAATCAAATAGTCCTTTTCAGCTTTCATAGCCGAAACGACTCTCCAAAGTTCTCTTTTGACTTGCGAATATGCACGCTGGCGAATACTTAAAACTTTAGCCCCAAATCGAACTGCAAATCTACTCCCATTCGAATCATCTTGACCCACAGCCCATCCAACGGCAATTGGACTAGCGTCTACAGTAAGAATCACTGGTCTATTGCACTTATAATCAACCTTCCTCAATATTGGAGGTGACATCAATAATTTCTTCAATCTTTGCATTGCCTGAATATGCCTTTCTTCCCATTCAAATCGGTAACCCTTGCGTAACAGTTCATATAATGGATCCACTATGTGAGCAAAATGAGGGATCCAGATTCGATAAAATACACATGCATCCAAAAACCTGCGAACCTCTGTTAAAGAACCACAATCCTCTTTCATCCTTCCAATTGCATCAACTTTAGTCGGATTAGGTTTTCTTCCGTAAGATCCGCATAAATGTCCAACAATTACAACCTCTCCCACTCCAAATACGGACTTCATACCCGATAATGTAAGATGAACTTCTCCAAGCCGAGTTAAAATCTTTTCACAGTCTTGTATATGATCAACAACATATCTGCGACACCCCCTCGTATCTAAAGTTTCATCCTTGTCTCCTTCTTTGCACCCTTTTATAGGAACATCATCCAGAAAAGGCATAGTCTTTTCCGGGATAAAATCTCTCAATACCTTATTCATCCCATTCATCATATGCGCAACAGAGTTGGTCGCGCCTTGAGGAAGAGTGCACATTCTAACCAATCCAAGCGGTGTTCTCATCGTTGTCATATCTCTACTTCCTTCGGCAAGTTGAAATTGATCATAACCTGAATACAAATCACCCATTGAATAGATCGCCCTTCCAGCAAACGCCTCAGCAAATTCATCCACAATAGGTCCAATTCCTGCATTCCTGACAGTTACAGCATTCACCGGCTGCATATCTTGAATAAACCGCAGTGACCCATTCTTCTTAGGTACCGTAAACCATCGACTAGAATACGGCGCAAATGAAGGTTCTAATATTTTCATCTTTATCTTTTCTTTCAATAGTTCCACCAATTTAGGTAAATGTGCCCTCGGTACTGGAATCGGTCTTAGATTCCAAGGTACATGCGGTACAGTGAAGATAACCATAGGTGTTATAATATTTGGATCCACACACCCAATTTCATGAGATTCGAAGGCAAACGATCTACCTTGTTTAGCCAACATCTTTTTGAAGCAAGTAATTTCCTCCGGCAATAAAGAACCATCAGAACCAATCTTCAATTCTTCAAAAGTCTCTTCAGTAAACTGATGTCCAATACTCATTGGATCTCTTAAACTTGCTTCTTTTGATGCTTCTTCCATTTGTTCTTTAGAATCCTATGGTAATGGTCCGACAACAGGCTTTACCTTCTTATCTGCCGTTTTATATCTCGTCTCTACTGTGACTTCTGGTGCTTGAAAAGATTCAAGCATGGTATAAACCTCTCTCGAATGAATCTCAAAAATCTTATCATTATCCCCTAACCCAATAGATGTAATCAATTCCAATGAATCTTCCAGCCCATTTTCTTCATAAACATCCAAAATCCTCTCATCATCTTGCAATGTACCTATCTTGCGTAACTGTCCTTCAATATCATATAATCTTTTTCTTTCTTTTCTTTTAAAATCTTTAACTTTCTTATACATAATATTTCCATTCTCCAACATACCAATAAAACTCGCATCAAAGGCACCTTCATCTCGCGAGAGTACCTCTTCTTTTGTACCTCCATAATCTCGCTTTGCAGTGGTACCTCCCCAAAATCCTTAAATCCTTCAACAATCTTTGGCAATGGTTTCTCCCTCAACCTATCTCGATTCCGTTCATGGTTAGGAGGTACTGTTAGAAATTGTACAGCTTTCCTCCCATCTTCGCTCCGTACCCTTGCATAAGCAGAACCATCGTCAAGTACCTTTGTTTCCATCCGTGTTGCCGTGATATAAGGTTGTCCTAAAATCAACGGATAAGACGTTGTATCTTGAACGAAGAAATGTTGCTCCGTCGCAACATCCCCAATCCGAATTTTGACATCTGGACAAGCTCCATATAATTCGCCTCGTGTGTTATTAGCTGCTCGTATTGCCCATCCATGTTCCATATCAATTGGCCATTTTTGCTTCTTATAAAGATCTTTAGACATGAGATTTATTTCAGAACCATGGTCGACCAAAGCAACTATTGGTTCTTCTATATCTCCTATCTTCACCAATACCTCAGTAGTTGCCCTTGCCCAATGCTTTCGAGGATAATGGCTCAAAGTTTCCATTTCCTTGTCACTAGAATCTTCGAAACGTACTCGTTGATTATATCCATTCTTTTCATTTGTTGGTTGCTTGTAACCAATATCAACCTCTTCTTCATCTCTACATATTCTTGCATCAATAGCATGACTCATTCCAGTTTCGCTCATTAATTGCCTCTTTCGCTTAATGCTGTCAATGATAATATCATGAAACTCCTTCTTTGTAATTTCCAAGACTTCTTTCAATGTGAATTCCACCTTAGCGTTTAATATACGTTCTTCCAACACCCCTTTCAAATTTGTTGCCGCTTCAATGTGAGAAAGTAGCTTATAAGCAATTGATTTGCCCTTATCTTTTGTCTCCATTGTTTTTTCTCCCAATGATGCTGAGGTATCCTTTACAGGCAATTCTTGTGAAGCTGCCTCCCGAGCCTTGTCTCCTCGAGTTTGCCTCTTAAAAGGATTTCCTTCTCTAGTATCATCAAAATTTCCTCGTCTTTTTTCTTCCATCAAAGCTTCATGTTGGCTCTTAGCAATATATGCATGAACTGAAAGAGACTCAACGGGATCCTCCCAACCTGTTCTTCCTCGTATTGTAGCTGCAGTTCTCAATAACGCTTCTCGAGGTAATTTCCCTTCTTGAATTGTAGAAACGGCAGAAGCCCAAAACTCACTAGTTTCCGTACTTCCACCAATTTCATCATCTACTCTAGCACCATAACTTGCACTTTCTCGTGCTACTGTTTCATGCCCTTTTAAGTAATCTTGAACCAATGCTCTCATTCCTCCCTTGCCAAAATTGGTTTGAAGAAGATCCTCCCTATCTTTCAATGCTATCTTCCCATCTTTCCAGCAAATAATTCCCTGCCGTATCATATTATTAAATTCATTGCAATCTTTTCTAGTGTGTGAAGCATCATCACACCAAATGCATCTTTGTACATATCCTTGTTTTGAAACATTCTTCGAATTGTTTATAGAAGTATTCTCTTCAAGTCTTGCCAATTTGATTTGAAGATCTCGCATTCCTCGTATAATTTCTTCCATACCCATATCTATTTTCTTTGACAAGGATGTCGAAGGTTGAACTGTAGGCATTGTCGGTGGTGTTGTACGTACTGGAGCTTTGGGTGCTTATACTATTTTCGGAATATTACTCCTATCCTTCCTCCTTTCTTTTTTTGTAAGCAACTCCACCGCATCTTCAACGTTCTTCCACTTCGTTGTCAATCCTTCATCTTCTTCTTTGTCTTCAAGAAGGGGTTCTAATTTCTCTTGCAATTCTCCATCAGCAGCTTGAAGAAATAGATCAACTTTGTTCGGCTCCAATGTCAATTTTTCTACCTTCGATAATTGAGAGTACTGCCTCTCAAATTCCCTTAGTAGCTCTGTTGCTTGCAAATTCTTATTGGGCCGTTCAATCCATCCCAGAAACAGCTTCTTAGTAACGCGATCAGCATCTTTCCAGAAATATTCGTCTTTCAATGCATGTGAAAAATCCTCCCATGAATTCCCACAACGATCCGTAATCGATGTAATGTGGTCACTTATCTCCGGTATCGTGGCAAGTCCAAATAGTGCAACCATTTTCTTCTCAGAAACCCGATTTAATTCCATTTCACGAACATAACATCTTAAATACCTTGAAATATTCCTCCCATCAAATTGATCAATTTTATTGACCACTGCTTGCAATGCTTTGGTTGCCAAAGCTTCCTTCCGATCATTGCTTTGCTGTTGCTGCATTGACAATGAGAAGGCTTGAAACAAACTAGCAATAGATGGATCCATGTGCATACCTTGTCCTTTAGAAGACTCCCCACCAGAAACTTCTCCCAAAAATCCTTCAAAATTTTTATTTTCGTTTTTCATAAAAATAAAGATAAAATCAACCGAAATCCAATACCTTCCACCTCAAGCTTTCACGTCGGGTTCACCACTTTTGTCGTATTACGTGCTTTCCTGCTCGAGAACGCGCCGGGCGTATGGCTGTAGAAGGTAGTATGGAGATTCGCCGATAGTCAAGCAGTCTATCAGTTTTTGACTGCTGGAATATAAACGACTGCAACAATGTACCGTAAATCTATACGGGTGCTCTTCGACTGCTTGTCGAAGTTCTTTTTGCCCCAGCCGGTAGGTCTCTAGACGTTATAGAGAACCCCGAACAACCCAAACTGTTAATTTTCAATACCCCTTTGTACTTACGATCTTATATCCACTGACTGTCTTGTTAGATTAACCCAATAAATTTCATTCACTCCGCATACTCAATCCTATAGACACCCCTTTAATCCTTCAATCACAGACGTAACTCGATTTCACAAAACAGTCAAGAGTATCCAAACCCACTTCATTTAAAAATCCTGATTCACCATTACAACACTGACTTCAGCAGCGATTGCCTTAGTCTTCCCCAAAAATCTACGAAGAAGAAAAATCCAAATTCTATGTCTTTCCTTCCCCGACCCGAAGCATGAAGCTCCTCTCTCTAATTCCCTTGATCTTCAAAAAAACCTCCAATGAAAACCGAACTGGTAACCTTCCAAAAGCTTGAAAACTAGCTCCCCCCTCGATTTCCCTTTCAAAAAAAAACCCCCCCCACTCCAAAACTGTATCCCCCCTAACCATATCCTCTGAATTTCTTCAATCTTCCGTCTTAGATCCGGAATTGGCTCCCACCTCAAGCTTGGATCCGAAATTGGCTCTCACCTCAACTTGGATTCGAAATTGGCTCTCGCCGCCAAGCTTTCTACTCCGTTTTTACCTTTAAGAAATCCATTTACCGAAAACAACGTTCCCTGAGACGGCACAGAGAACAGGACAGCCTGAAACAGAATCGAACCCCATAATCGGGACCACATTGAGTCGTCCGACCAATTCAGGTCCTATATTGGTAAAGATGCCCGTAGTAACCTGGATGTTTTGGTAATTGGGTCGAATTGGTCCTCGCGTCAGATTGGCTAAGACCCGTAGTAAGACCTGGATTTCTCGTAACTAGACTATATTGAGTTGCCCTACCAATACAGGTCTCATATTGGGTAAGAGGACCCGGATTGGATTATCGAAATTGGATCCAATTGGCTCCTCGAACCCGTCGTGTGAATTGGTCCTTCTCTTCCTGCTGACTCCCGTTATTGGAATCGAACGGGGCATTTCAGTATGCCCCGGCTGACTGTAACGGAGTCACTGAACCTGACCACTCAGTATTTGTACTGGAGTTGGTCGATGCTCCCAATATTCGAGGTAACTGAATATTAATAAAATTTCTCTTTCTTTTTATTTTCACTGTATACTCGTGTTACAACACGACAACGTCTGGCTGTAGAAGGTAGTATGGAGATTCGCCAATAATCAAGCAGTCTATCAGTTTTTGACTGTTGGAATATAAACGACTGCAAGAATACACCGTAAATCTATACGGATGCCCTTCGATTGCTTGTCGAAGTCCCTTTTGCCCCAGCCGATAGGGCTCTAGACGTTATAGAGAACCCCAAACAACCCAATCTGCTAATCTTCGATACCGCTTTGTACTTACAATCTTGTATCCACTGACTGTCTTGTTAGATTAACCCAATAAATTTCATTCACTCCACATACTCAATCCTATAGACACCCTTTTAATCCTTCAATCAGAGACAGAACTCGATTTCATAAAACTGTCAGGAGTGATTACACCCACTTCATTAAAAATTCCGATTCACCATTACAATACTGACTTCACCAACGATTGCCTCAGTCTTCTCAAAACTCTATGAAGAAGAAAAATCCAATTCTTCGTCTTTTCTTCCCCGACCCGAAGCATGAAGCTCCTCTCCAATCCCTTTGATCTTCAAAAACCTCTAATGAAAGAAAACTCGTAACCTTTCCAAGAGCTTGAAGCTAGCTCTTCCCTGATCCCCAAAAAAAAAAACCCCCCTTCTCTCTGCTCTGAAAAAAAAACCCCCCCTCCTCTCTGATCTGAAAAAAAAACCCCCCCTCCTCTTTGATCTGAAAAAAAAAACCTCCTAAAAATTTATTCCCCCCCCTAACCTTATCCTCTGAATTTCTTTAATCTTTTGTCTTGGATCCGAAATTGGCTCCCGCCGTCAGAGCTTAGATCCAAAATTGGCTCTCGCCATGAAAGCTTTCTCTTCCGTTTTTACCTTTAAGAGATCTATTTACCGAAAACAACGTTCCCTGAAACAGAGAATAGGACAGTTTGAAACAGAATCGAACCCCGTAATCGGGACGACATTGAGTCGCCCGACCAATTCTGGTCTCATATTGGATAAGAGTCTAGTAGTAAGACCCGGATTTTTCCGTAATCAGACTGCATTGGGTTGCCCGATCAATACAGCTCTCATATTGGGTAAGAGGACCCGGATTGGATTCTCGAAATGATACTACATTTGGTCGCCCGACCAATTCAGGTCTCATATTGGGTAAGAAGTCCCATATTGGATTGTCGAAATTAGATCCAATTGGCTCTTCGAACCAAGCTCACCCGCCGCGTGAATTGGTCCTTTCCCTTCCTGCTGACTTCCGTTATTGAAAACGAATGGAGCATTTCAGTATGCCCTGGCTGACTGTAACGGGGTGATCGAACCTGGCCACTCAGTATTTGTACTGGAGTTGGTCGTTGCTCCCAATATTCGAGGTAACTGATCATTAATAAAATTCCCCTTTCTTTTTATTTTCACTGTATACTCGTGTTACAACACGACAGCGGCAGAATAATTTACCTCACGGAGTTAAACTCAAACCCATGAAACGGAAGAGGGTATTGGGAATTACCCTAAATATGGAACCCTATGATATTTTAAAGGATTTGGATGCTATTCGGCTTTCAATTTCTATGAAGCAACTTCTAACAGTCGCACCAGAGTGTTGCTCTACCTTGAATTCATCCCTAATAAGACATCGGCATCGTAATATGGAAGTTTGTGAAGTTAGTTTGAACCCTGATCCAAGTGCACCAACCATTGATGTTTCGATTGATGGTATTCTGATCTTTGGCGTCCAGGTAGATGGAGGTTCCAGCGTCAATTTAATGAACGCAACTACAATGGATGCTTTAGATCTCCAACAATTAGTCCCCATGACATTGGTATTACGGATGGCAGATCATAGCCGAGTTAAGCCAATGGATATTTTACGGTATCATATTACGTGCTTTCCTGCTCGAGAACGCGCCGGGCGTCTGGCTGTAGAAGGTAGTATGGAGATTCACCGATAGTCCAGCAGTCTATCAGTTTTGACTGCTGGAATATAAACGACTGCAACAATGTACCGTAAATCTATACGGATGCTCTTCGACTGCTTGTCGAAGTCTTTTTTGTCCCAGCCGGTAGGTCTCTAGACATTACAAAGAACCCCAAACAACCCAAACTGTTAATCTTCAATACCGCTTTGTACTTACGATCTTGTATCCACTGACTGTCTTGTTAGATTAATCCAATAAATTTCATTCACTCCGCATACTCAATCCTATAGACACCCTTTTAATCCTTCAATCACAGATGTAACTCGATTTCACAAAACAGTCAAGAATATTCAAATCCACTTCATTAAAAATTCCGATTGACCATTACAATACTGACTTCAGCAACGATTGCCTCAGTCTTCCCAAAAAACTATAAAGAAGAAAAATCCAAATTCTATATCTTTCCTTCCCCGACCCGAAGCATGAAGCTCCTCTCTCTAATCCCTCCATCCAAAACTTCCCCCTTCTTCCTCTAAATTTCTTCAATCTTCCGTCTTGGATCCAGAATTGGCTCCCACCGTCAGAGCTTAGATCCAAAATTGGCTCTCGCCATCAAGCCTGGATCCAAAATTGGCTCTCGCTTTCAGAGCTTTCTCCTTTGTTTTTACCTTTAAGAAATCCATTTACCAAAAACAACGTTCCCTGAAACGGCACAGAGAACAGGACAGCCTGAAACAGAATCAAAACCTCGTAATCGAGCCTACATTGAGTCGCCCGACCAATTCAGGTCTCATATTGGGTAAGATGACCCATAGTAAGACCCGGATTTTCACGTAATTGGATCAAATTGGTCTTCGTGTCAGACTGGCTGAGGCTCGTAGTAAGACCTGGATTTTCCCGTAACTAGATTGCATTGGGTTGACCGACCAATTCAGGTCTCATATTGCGTAAGATGACCCGGAGTAACCTGAATGTTCCCGTAATTACTCTGCATTGGGTTGTCGACCAATACAGGTCTCATATTGGATAAGAGGACCCGGATTGGATTCTCGAAATTAGATCCAATTGGCTCTTCGAACCAGGCTCACCCATCGTGTGAATTGGTCCTTCTCTTCCTGCTGACTCCCGTTATTGGAATCGAACGGAGCATTTCAGTATGCCTTCGCTCACTGTAACAGGGTGACTGTACCTGGCCACTCAGTATTTGTACAGGAGTTGGTCGATGCTCCCAATATTCGAGGTAACTGAATATTAATAAAATTCCCTTTTCTTTTTATTTTCACTGTATACTCGTGTTACAACACGACAACGGAGTGTTCAAACTATAATTACAGGTATTGCATATGAAATTGACTACATTATCTTTCACTTACAACGTTCGACTTTATCGTACCCTATTTTATTGGGACGACCTTGGCTGTATCAAGCAAAGGCCAAGAACGATTGGGGTCGGGGTACTTTGACAATTGGTAAGGGCGTAGATAAAATGGTGTTACAAATGTACCCAATACGCTATCACGGGGAGTCTTAGTTGCCAGCATCTGAATTGACGTTGGACGAAGAGCTTAGCTCTGAGGATGACACAGAAGTACCGAGTACGGAGGCCAATGTGGAGGCAGCACTACACCCTGGAGTGGTGTACCAATGTGGAGGTCCGGGGGAATACTTGATATACCCGAAGGATTCGGAAAACTCTGCTTATGTTAATATTGACTGGAAACCTCCGCACGATGTGCACCATGTTAGTGCCCTCGAGACGGGATTCGTTACTTCGCATATGTCGGACATACCGAGTAATTTTAAATCACTGTGGGAATTGAAACAGAGTATTGTTGCTGAACCTGTATGTCAAACTATTAACTTAGCAACCACGACAGAACCTCGGCTAATTAAGGTCTACGAAGGTATTAAGGAACAAGAGTTGACGTATTGGTCAAACTTTTTCTTACATCATAAATCCGCTTTTGCTTGGACTTATGATGATCTAAAAGGTATCCCCACTGATGTCTGTCAACATCGTATCATATTGGAAGAAAATGCTAAATCGATACGCCAGAGGCACCATCGCCTTAATCCTAAATATTTCCTTATGGTGAATGAAGAATTGGACAAGCTTCTTGAGGTGGGTTTCATTTACCCGGTACCGAATAGTGAGTGGGTTTCTCCAATTGTGATGGTGCCAAAAAAGAACGGAAAAATCCGAATTTGTCAAGATTTTCGGAAACTTAATGCAGCCACCAAGAAAGATTACTTTCCATTACCATTCACGGATAGTATATTGGACGCCGTCGTTGGTCACGAATGCTATTCATTTCTCGATGGTTTCTCCGGGTATAATCAAGTTCAAATTGCAAAAGAAGACCAGCTCAAGACAACCTTTACTACGGATTAGGGCACATTTGCTTATCACGTGATGCCTTTTGGGTTATGTAACGCCCCAGCCACGTTCCAACGCGTGATGACTGAGGCTTTTCAAGACTATCTCCGGATGTTTATGGAGATCTTTTTAGATGACTTTTGTACATTCAGTACCAAACAAGATCATCTTCATTGTTTAGGCAAGTGTTTGGCTCAGTGTGCCAAATTTGGGATATCGTTGAATTCATAGAAGTGCCAATTTGGTGTTCCGTCCGGAAAATTA
The DNA here is from genome assembly GCF_059467195.1 of Physcomitrium patens. NCBI lineage: Eukaryota > Viridiplantae > Streptophyta > Bryopsida > Funariales > Funariaceae > Physcomitrium > Physcomitrium patens. Next base: position 9,621,333 of record NC_143429.1, read on the forward strand.
TTGGGCCATATTGTTTCTAGTCGTGGTATTGCTACGGATCTTGACAAAGTGTAACATATCATGAACTTGCCTAGTTCGGAGACAGTCTCCGGTGTTCGAGGGTTCGTTGGTCATGTCAGTTATTATCAACGATTTATAAGTTCGTTTGTGGTTATTTGTCAACCTTTAACGAACTTACTGAAGAAACCTCTGGACCAAGGAGTGTATCGTAGCCTTCGAAGTCTTAAAGTCAAAATTGGTCTCTGCACCAATATTGGTGGCTCCTTGTTGGACAAAGCCATTTCATGTGTATGTTGATGCATCCAATACTGCTATTGGCTCGGTGTTAAGCCTGAAGGATGATAAGGGATTAGATCATCCCATATATTATGCCAGTCGATAATTGGTGGCTGCTGAACGCAACTATACTACTACTGAACGAGAGGCGTTGGGTATGATATACTCGGTTCAAAAATTTTGGCACTATTTGCTTGGGTATCCATTTGTATTTTATGTGGATCATGATGCTCTCAAATATCTGTTTAATAAGCCTCAATTGAGTGGGCGCATTGCTCGCTGGGTCTTACTCCTCCAGGAGTTCAATTTTACGGTGGTTGTCAAAGCTGGGAAGCAACATGCGAACGCGGATCATTTATCCCGGTTGTCTAATATTCTCGGCAACGAGCCTGTTCTCGATGATCTTTCCGATACCGCATTATTTGTGGTGGATGTGATATCCCTCGAGTATAGCGAAATTATTCAGTTTCTGACCTTCCATACTTTTCCGCCGACTTTCACGGACAAGCTTAAGAAGCACCTTATTCTGAAGAGTGCCCCATACATGATGATTCGTGATGCTTTGTATAAACAAGGCCGAGATGGTCTTTTACGGCGCTGTATCTTTCCCAGTGAAGTACAGTCGATACTTACCGGTTGTCATTTGGATAGTTGTGGTGGTCATTTTGCGGGAGACAGCACTGCTCGCAAGGCTTTAATGGCCGGATATTGGTGGCCCACAATGTTTTTTGATGCCCACCAGTTCGTTTGCCGTTGTGATCCTTGTCAACGAATTGGTCGACCTACGGGTACTTCCGCCATGCCGTTAGTCCCAATCTTGGCCCAAGTCCCATTTGAAAAATGGGGTATTGATTTTGTTGGTCCCATTGCACTTGAGTCAAAACTTGGTCAAAAGCGATATATCTTAGTCGCCACAGATTATGTCACCAAATGGGCAGAGGCAATTGCTACCCGCACCGATAATACCAGTACGGTGGTAACTTTTCTGTATGAGAATATTATCACTCGCTTTGGGTGTCCCAAGGAATTGGTCAGCGATCGAGGCAGCCATTTCATCAATGCTACTATCGCCGCCTTGACGACCACATATGAGATCAAGCATCGTAAGACCACTCCCTATCATCCTCGCGCCAATGGGCAAACGAAAAAGACCAACGGTATTTTGTGCAAAGTCTTGACTAAGACAATTTCAGGGGCTGGTATTGATTGGGAGACCAAACTCTTTGCAGCTTTGTGGTCTTATCGTACCGCCTATAAAGTAACTACCCACTCTACTCCGTTCCAATTAGTTTACGGTCAAGAGGCAATTTTACCTATCGAATTGGAGGTTCCCAGTTTACGTATTGCCTTAGACGAATGCCCTAGTGACACCGAGTCATTACACTCTCGGTTCATGAAATTGGAGGAATTGGATGAAATATGGGCTGTCGCTCTATTCCACATGGAAGCCACTTAAAAACGGAGGAAGAATTATTATGATAGTAAACTGCGGCCGAAGTGTTTTATGCCCAATGATTTGATATTGCTGTATGACAGCCAATTCAATCATTTTCCGGGAAAATTTCAAGTTCGCTGGCATGGGCCATATCGCGTAATTGAGGGATTTTCCAATGGGTCTGTTCAATTGGAGGATTTCACGAGTCATCGTTTCAGTACCCGTATTAATGGGAATCATTTATGGTTATATAATACCTAAAACCCAGGACGGATTTTATTTCATTTGAGGGGAGGAGACTTCGAATGGACTCAGGAGGGACGTAATTATGGTATAAGGCGTAGAGGCGGCTGCAAGGATATTTAGTAATCACTATTGTGTCAGATGCGAAGGAAGTGAGAAATGGACAGTATGGGTACCATGTTGTCGTTCTCATCACTAGGTAATAGAATAGGAGTGGGGCTCCTATTAAGGGTTATTCTGTGGTGTTATATTCTGTTGTTGCTTATTTGTATTTCATTTTAGTGTTTCGGGCATACTGGAGAGTCGCATTGATGGTTAGGACCTGTAAGCATTTGAGTCATGGCGTTTGAAAGTACCAAGAGAGCTGTAAACAGAGATGAAAGTGGCCGAAATGTGAAAGCTAAATGCACAGCAAAACCACAGTCTGTGATAATTGTTACCAATATGGAACCGATGAAGTTAGAAATCTTTTGGACGCAGAGAAAAATAAGGGATTTTCAGACTACGAAGCTGTTCCAGTTTTTACACCATTCAGAGCATTTACCATCAATCAATGTGTCATTAGTGGAGGAATACATTAAGAATTACGACCCTGAGGATAGATCGAGTGTCGTTCAAGGACAAATTATTGGGATTGATGAAACAATCCTGAAAAAGGTGTTGTTTCTTCCCATTGGAAAGATGGCAGTAGGGACTGATGAGTCAAGCGATTTCAGCCCAGGTAGATATTTCAAGGGAAGAATGTCATCCTTTGAAAGGAGCCAAGGATGGCGGACTCAGGAGGCGATTACACCAGAATATGTGGAATGGTTGCGGTTCGTGCTGAGGCGGTTAGGATTGTACCGACACCCCACTTATGTTTCAAAATGATTATTGTATGCAGCAGTAGGAGCGTTTGAAGGGATGGTGTTCAACTGGGTGGCTTACGTAGCTACTCGTATTCATGCGGAGATAGGAGCCAAGTTCAAATTGGGGAAGTTCACATCCTTGCTTTGTTCAAATTATGTGTATGTTGTCATCGCGCACATATTGCGTCAACCACCGTCAGAAGAGGAAAACCCTATACCAGTGTCAGTACCTTTGCAGAGAGAACAGAATTTGTGGGCACAAAATCACAATGCAGCAGATGTAATACACAAAATCAAAGAATCAAGTCGTACAGTGGTTCAAGGGGTAGTTCCGGTTATCGAAGCGGGATGGGTTCCAAGTGGTGTTGCAGTGGAAGAAGAGAATCAAGTTCCATTATTGATAGATATCAACCAGTTGGCATTTCCAGAAGGTCGATTACCTGAAGGAGTATTTCTTAAAAATGTTGTATTGAAGCACATGTCACAAATACATTGTATGGTACGAGCATTGGATGTAGAAGACAGAAGTAAACGGGATTGGGAGGACAGTAAAAAAAAATGATATTGGATCAAAATCAAAAAATTAGGGAGCAAGAACTGAGGATTCAAGAAATTGAAGAAGCCAAGTTGGTCCTGGAGCGGAAATTGGTTCTCCAATATGAGGCTTAGACAAAGGAAAAAGAACAGATTTCACGGATTGTGGAAGGACAACGGGACGAATTGATTCAGAATAGGAAGTGATGGGATTTAGAACGGGAGAAGTTCAAATGCCAGTTGCAAGCAGAAGTGGACAAGACAAAGTTATTGGCGACAGAGAAAGCGTTATTGTGTGACCAATTGAGATGTGAAACGGAGAAAATGAGGTCTGAAATTGAAATTTTATAAAATGAGGTGTCAAAACTGACGGAAGAGTTAACTGTGAGGAGCCAATCTCAAGTGTCGATTGAAGATGTCCCAGAATGGATGAGTCCGTAGCAATATCAGTTATAACTTCGCGATGCCCAGAACCTAAAACTGGAAGCTCAAGTCCGGGAATTGGGAGAATACAATGAAGATCTTTCAGCCCAATTGAGAAAGGAGTCGCTTGAAATATTGGAAGAGGATGAAGACGTACCATTAGAGCCAGAATCGGTAGAACCAATAACGGATAATGAAGTAATTGATCAATTGGGTGTATCAAATAAATAGAAATTTTAGAGAAGTTTTTTTTTAGTTATGTATCGGTTCTATGTTTGCGAGGACACTGCACAGATGGGAGTGGGGCTATGTAGAATAAGTAGTTATTTGCTGAATTGTAGATACTTAGTTTATAGTGTAAACGGGGATAAATGACTGTTGAAAAGGTAGTTCAGTAGGTAAAATAGATGAATAATTAGGAAAAGCAGTTTTCATTAGAGATGTAGCAGTTGGTATCTCGTGGTAGCATAAGGAGGATGGAAGAGAGGAAGTAGGGGCCAGACTGTGATAGTGTGAGTCGAGGTAAACTTGGTGCTACCTCTTTTCTTTTGTTTGTTATTTCCTTTGAATAAGAAGATTAAGAGTTTCTGAATATTGTGAAAGTGAATTATAGAATGGAAGTATGATTGTTATTAAATGCGAAGAAGAAAGATTGAATGCTGAAATCTGATTGTAGTTCAGCAGAGAGAATGAGTCTGTGTTTGTGTGAAACACTGTAATGTGAAGGCAGTTAATGGTGAAGAACTCCAGAGTTTGGATTATAGTATGATTATGTCCTGTCATTTAGGATAGTGCGGGATTACTTGTTGTTGTTATCAGTGATGGTGGAGTATTATTAGGAAGTGGAAAGCATTGTAGTGTTTCCTAGGTGTTTTAAGTAGTACGGAATACAGTTAATTGTGTGACCCTAACGTGTAAGCTCATGCGTTATTCTTTCCCTGTGTTCGAATTCCCCTATACAGGTGTCACGGACATACATATAATTACCTATATGAATAGATAAAAGTATGTAAAAGTAAATAAAAGTAGGTTAATTGTGTAATATCTTCTAGAGAAGCTTCTTAGAAGCTTCATAGATGCTGCTTTGACTTTATAGGAGTCTATAGTTGACTTTTAGGCTAGAAACTTGGTCAACAAGTTAGCCATGTGCCACACATGTTGGAAGCTTAAAGAACAAGCTAACTACGTGGTCCATCCATAGAAAACTTCCCTTGCAAGCAAAGGCATGTGGCCTAGAAAGTCAACATATATTGGAGGTCTTATAGAACATCGCCATGTGGCTTCTAGTTAGATAGTATATATAGAGGCAAGAGTGAAGCCCTCTTCACTCTTGTCAACTCCTTTCTTGCTTCTAGTCTAGTTTCAAGGGTCTCTAGTTTTCTTGTATTTTGGCAATAGCCATTCTAATTTCTTTCTTAATATACATATTTCTATTTTGTCCTATTTCTTTGAGAAAAGTTTCACTTACTCTTTAGCTTTCATCGAGTTCTTGTCCTTGACAGATTGACAAGAGTACACTTACAATATGAGAGCTTTGTCTTTTCTTGATTAAGAGTGGATTACCCTTTTTTCTTGATAAGACATAAGCGCATTAGAAGTTGCGGATTACCCTCTTTTAAACTGATATTGTTCTTAGTATTTTCTTTGTTATCAATTACTTTCTTCTATTTGTTTTGAGCGTTATTAGACATCTTCTCTTTTCTAAGTGCTACTATGGCAGAGCTTGTTGAAATGAAGAGTGCAATGGCACAGATGCAAGAACAATTGAGGGAGTTAATGCTTGCGATGCATCAACTCAATTTACCACCACAAGGAGCAACAAGAATGGTAGGAAGTGAAGATATAGAAATGATTGGGGCTGCTTCAACATCTGCACCAAACCATGTCCCTTCTCCCAGAATGGAACACCCTTCGAGTGTTAGAGAACCGAGAGTGGCCTTGCCCGAGAAGTTTGATGGTACCAGATCCAAGTTTCGAGGATTCATCAATCAGGTCCAATTAGTGATTGAACTTCAACCCCAGAGCTATCCAACTCCAGGGTCACAAGTTAGATTCATTGGTACACTTCTTTCAGGTTCAGCATTGTCATGGTTTTCATCTTTTCTTAAACGACGAGATCCAATATTGGATAATCTGGAGGCTTTTTTGGCGGAGTTTCGATCCATGTTTGGAGAACATGATGCAATTCGTGTTGCAACCAACAAGATCCGTATTTTGCGACAAGGCAATCGATCAGTAACATTATATGCTTCGCAATTTCGATAACTTGCAACTGATATCAAGTGGGATGATGCCGCACTTGTGAGTCAATTTCTCTACGGATTACAATATGAGGTAAAGAAATTGATGCTTAATTTACCTGATCCTCAAACATTGAGTCAAGCAATTGACTTTGCTGTGAAATGCGACAATCGACTTTTTGAATTTCGATCCGAGAGTCGCACAAGTAGGCCTCAACATTACTACAATTCAATGGCAACAGCGACGTCAACTCATCACATACCTTCAGAAGTAGAGGATATGCAAATTGATGCGGTACGTTTCAAACCTCTTACTGAGCAAGAAAAGTCTCGTCGTCGACAAGAAGGATTGTGCTTATATTGTGGAGAACCTAAGCACACTGCTCAACATTGTCCAAAGAAGCGACGTAACTACAAAATGAGGAGTACGGCTGTCAAAGAAGACAGTATGTCGGAAAACGAGTACGTCCAGCTACAATAGGGACCGTGCGGCTAGAATCTTGTACAACTTCTAATAAAGGTCCTATCCTCTCCTCAGAACCATCTCCTTGTTTTATAATAGATGTGCGTTTAGGACCTAATAATTACAAAGCCTCTGCCTTGATAGATTCAGGAGCCTCAGCTTGTTTTTTAGATGAAGAATTTGCTAGATGTCATAGAATATCATTAATACAAAAAACTAAACCTGTACACGTAGAAGTCATAGATGGTCGTCCGTTGTCTTCTGGAGATGTAACTCACGAAACACTTCCTGTAGATGTATTAATAAATGGTCATAGTAGTTGCGTAATTTTTAATATAATTAGATCTCCCTCTAATCCAGTAATTTTAGGCTTATCATGGTTAGAAAAGTATAATCCTCGAATAGATTGGATTTCTCGTAAACTTGATTTTCCTCGGAGCATTAGTAACAGTTCTATTAATCAAGTAAAAAACCATGAGTCTAGTATAGTAAAACCCGCACTTATAGGTGCAAAAGCATTTATACACGCAGCAAAAGAAGGATCAACTTTTGCTATTTATGCTGCACCTATTTCTGAAAGCGTAAAGACTTCAAGTGGCATTCCAAGTCAATATCAGGATTATCAAGACGTTTTTGAGAAAAAGAATGCAGATATTCTTCCTGAGCATCGCCCATACGATTGTTCAATCGATCTCAAGGAAGGAACTCAGCCACCATTTGGACCAATTTACAGTTTATCGCAAGATGAGTTGGCTGAACTCAAGACATATATTGACGAGAATTTAGCGAAGAATTTCATACGCCATTCAAAATCTCCAGCAAGAGCTCCAATTTTATTCGTAAAGAAAAAAGATGGATCTTTACGAATGTGTGTTGACTATCGAGGACTCAACAAGATCACAATCAAGAACAGGTATCCATTACCTTTGATATCAGGACTCCTTGACCAGTTAAATCAAGCTAAGATCTATACAAAAATAGATCTAAGAGGAGCATATAATCTAGTACGGATCAAAGAAGGAGATGAATGGAAGACTGCGTTTCGAACCAGGTACGGACACTTTGAATACAATGTCATGCCTTTTGGACTCACGAATGCACCAGCTGCTTTTCAACATCTCATGAATGATGTATTTCGTGAATTCTTAGACAATTTTGTCGTCTGCTACCTAGACGATATCCTGATTTATTCTAAGAATGTTGAAGAACATGAAATACATGTTCGTCAAGTATTACAAAAACTTAGAGATGCAGGATTGTACGCCAAGATAGAAAAGTGTGTATTTCACACTACTCAAGTTGACTTTTTAGGATACATCATTTCAAATGATGGTCTTATGATGGATTCTAAGAAAGTCCAAACAATCATGGATTGGAAGATTCCAAAGACTGTAAGAGATGTCCAATGTTTCTTGGGATTTGCCAATTACTATCGGATCTTCATCAAAGACTTCTCACGAGTTGCAGCTCCACTTACACGCTTGATTAGTAAAGATAAATTCCAATGGAATCAAGAAGCGGAAGCAGCATTTGAAGCCTTAAAGACATCGTTTGTCTCTGCACCAGTCTTATATCGTGTTGACTTTTCCAAGGTATTTTTTATGGAAACAGACGCATCGGATTTTGCCTTGGGTGCAGTTTTATCACAAATGGGAACAGATGACAAACTTCATCCGATAGCTTTTCATTCAAGAAAATTCTCAGCAGCCGAGATCAATTATGAGATCCACGATAAAGAACTTCTTGCAATCGTGGACTCTTTTCAAGAATGGCGTCATTATCTAGAAGGTGCTTCTAGTCCAGTCACTGTGTATACAGATCACAAGAACCTCGAGTATTTCATGTCAGCACGCGTGTTGAATCGTCGTCAAGCTCGTTGGAGTATGTCTTTGTCAAGATTCGACTTCATTATCACTTATCGGCCAGGAAAACAACAAGGTTTGTCCGATGCCCTGTCTAGACGTTCTTATTTTGCACCAAAAGAAGGAGATGCAGCTTTTGAGCAACAAAGAACGGTCCTCTTGAAACCGGAGCAATTTCATCTCCGAGCAGTGAAATCAACACTGACTGTTGATTCAACTTTTCTCAAGCAAATCCAGTCCAGTATGTCCTCAGACCCTCTTGTTCATGATATCGAGAATAATTCTTCCAAGTCTCATGATTCTTCTAAGTTCGAGTTCAAGAATAATCTATTATATTTTGAAGGACGCCTATATGTTCCAGAAGGAAAAGCACGTTTGCGTGTTCTTCAAGCATGTCATGACTTTCCAGCAGCAGGTCACTTTGGATATAATAAGACTCTGGAACTCATATCAAGAGATTTTTGGTGGCCACAAATGTGGAAGTCAGTCAAAGACTTTGTACAATCATGTGATATTTGTTCAAGATCAAAAATTCCTCGTCATCGACCTTACGGACTTCTTCAGCCATTACCTATACCAGAACAACCATGGTCTTCTGTTTCTATGGATTTCATCACAGATCTTCCAAACTCAAGATCTTATGATTCTATATTTGTGATAGTAGATCGTTTCACCAAGATGGCACATTTTATGCCATATACAAAATCTATCACAGGTGAAGAAACAGCTAAGCTTTTCATTGATAATATCTATCGCTATCATGGATTACCTAAAGATATCATATCGGATAGGGGAACTCAATTTGTGGGACAATCCTTCTGCCATTGGCAGAGTTTGCTTATAATAATACAGTACATTCTTCCACGCAACAAACACCTTTCTTTGCCAATTATGGCTATCATCCACGACTTGATACTTTTGATTTTTCAAAAGTTGATAATCCTGCAGCAGAAGATATGGCAAATCGGTTGTCAGAGTTACATGCAATAATGAAGGCGCAGTTGAAGAAAGCTCAAGAACGACAAAAGATAAATACAGATGTATATCGTAAAGAGCAACCACAACTCAACGTGGGTGATAAGGTATGGCTACTTTGTCGCAATATCAAGACCACTCGACCTTGTGACAAATTGGACTATCGTAGGCTTGGCCCCTTTTCTGTTTCTGAACAGATCAACCCAGTTGCATATCGGTTACATCTACCGAAGTCAATGAAGATCCATCCTGTATTCCACGTGTCTCTTCTTGAACCATATAAGACAGTGGATATACAAGGAAGAAGACAAATGCCACCGCCTCCTATAGAAGTAGATAATAATGAAGAATTTGAGGTGGAAGAGATACTAGACTCAAGGCGGCACCGAAATAAGCTGGAATATCTTGTTCATTGGCGCGGATATGATATTAGTGAGCGCACATGGGAGCCATCCAAGAATCTAGCAAATGCATCAGCTAAAGTCAAAGTTTTTCATCAACGACATCCATCAAAACCAAGATGAAAACCTCTCTTATAAAAGAGACAAGATTGAGGCAAGATAACATTCAATTTCCTATCCTTGTTTGTAACTTCTTTGCATTTGTGACGCTAATTAGATGGAGAGCCAACAACCAGCGGATTCAACTCAAGAACCTTCGTTTGCTGACTTACCGGATGAGACATTGCGATTGTCACAACCTTCAAGACGACGCAACCGAGATGAAGATCCTCAAGAACGACATGTTCTTCCTCGAATAGATGGTGAGATACAACGCATTTGGTATCACGACCTTGGAAGAGATTCTCGATGTTTGGTGATATTATTGGAGATAGGAACGACTCCTGATGGTCTTTCAAATGTATTATTTGAAGGAAGTTATGAAGGCCTCAACAGTGATCAAATAACAGGGTGGTCTTCTCGCCCTGGAATGGGACACTATCGATGGCTAAGAGGACCCATCAACTATCTTCGAAGAGAACAAAGATCAGAGTATGTAGCAAATACAATTCGCCGCATATTAGATTTTCTCAATATATAATCACCGCTCCTCGTGGAACTCGTCCCTAGAAGGGGGGGTAATGTCACGGACATACATATAATTACCTATATGAATAGATAAAAGTATGTAAAAGTAGATAAAAGTAGGTTAATTGTGTAATATCTTCTAGAGTAGCTTCTTAGAAGCTTCATAGACGCTGCTTTGACTTTATAGGAGTCTATAGTTGACTTTTAGGCTAGAAACTTGGTCAACAAGTTAGCCATGTGCCACACATGTTGGAAGCTTAAAGAACAAGCTAACTACGTGGTCCATCCATAGAAAACTTGCCTTGCAAGCAAAGGCATGTGGCCTAGAAAGTCAACATATTTGGAGGTCTTATAGAACATCGCCACGTGGCTTCTAGTTAGATAGTATATATAGAGGCAAGAGTGAAGCCCTCTTCACTCTTGTCAACTCCTTTCTTGCTTCTAGTCTAGTTTCAAGGGTCTTTAGTTTTCTTGTATTTTGGCAATAGCCATTCTAATTTCTTTTTTAATATACATATTTCTATTTTGTCCTATTTCTTTGAGAAAAGTCTCACTTACTCTTTAGCTTTCATCGAGTTCTTGTCCTTGACAACAGGTTTACTATGTTTAGATTAGTTAGAGTAAGTACAACGACAATCACAGCTTTTAATTTGTAATAGTTTGAATTTTCTTATGATCTATTATAAGTCCATCATTTGAAATGATAGATCTAAAGAATTTGACTTGAATAATATGAAATAAAAACTTTTCTATATTAGCATAGAGTCCTCTATCTCTTAATTTTTATAATACGTGATGAACATGTAGTTCATATATTTTTATATTCTTAGAATAAATCAAGATGTTGTCTAAATTATAGACAATAAAATTGTCCAAAAACTCTCAAAAAATATCATTCATAAAATACTAAAAAGTTTTTGGTGCATTTATAAGTCCAAAAGGTATGACATTTTATTCAAAATATCTACATGTAGTTCAAAATATAGTCTTCTATTTATCTCTTTCTTTGATGTATAATAAATTATATGTTCCTTGTAGATCTATTTTTTTATAGATCTCAAATTCATTTAATTGATCAAGAAATCAAGATATTAAAGATAGAGGATACATATTCTTGATGGTGATCTTGTTGAGTCCTCAATAACCAACAGGCATCCACAATGATCAATCTTTTTTTTTCACAAATAGAATTGAGGCTCTTGTTGGAGATTTGGAATGACATATGAAGTTCTTGGCTAGATTTTCTTCAATATACTCCTTAAATTCAACCAACTTATTTTATAATAAATTATAGATTGGTCCAAATGGCAATTATGCTCCTTCTTAAAGGTCAATTGAGGAGTCATAGGGATGATGTTTTAGAAGAGTATCCACATTATTTTTTTCAAATAAATCTTAAAATTTTTGATATTGGCTTGGAATACAACTTAAAGTCTTTATACTATTAGAAACGGGTGTGGCATAAATGATACAAGGTGATTTTTCTTTTGCACCATGCAAAAAATTCTTGCATCTACAAACACAAGTTTAATTATATTAGACTTGTGATGTTTTATTTAATTAATTATATTTTTAATTATACTTTTAGAAAAATAAAGAATACAAGAAATCCAATCTATACAAAGGTTGTATTATTTTAACCACAATAAACTTAAAATGATTGAATTAAATTGAGATTTAATGATATTAAATACTACAAAGCTATTATGACTATTAGTTATTACTTCTATAGAAAAGATTTCATAAATAACATCTTCAAAATACAATAGATGACCATCTATGACTTCTACATGAACATGTTTAGTTTTTATCACTAAAAATATGTTGAGTCTTTTAGCATATTCTTCACCTAAGAAACATGTTGAGGTTGCTAAATTTAATAAGGCAAAGGCTTTGTAATATTTAGGTCCTAAAATAATATTTAATGGAAAATAAAGAGAGGATTTTGAGGAGAAAATAGGACCTTTATTAGGTATTATACAAAGTTCTAGCCACAAGATCCTTATTATAGCTAGACAAACTTGTTTTCTAATATATTGTCTTCTTTGACATTTGTACTCTTCATTTTTTAATTATATTATTTCTTTAAATAATATTAATAAATATACTTAGATTCTCCATAATATAAGCATAATCCTTCATAACGGCGATGAGTCTTTTCTTCTTCAATAAGAGATTTGAAATATACCGCATCAATTTATATATCCTCTACTTCCAAATATATATGTTGAGGAGGTGTTGGTATTGCCATTGAATTATAGTAATGTTGAGGCCCACTTATCTAATTCTCAGATCAAAATTCAAAAAGTTGATTGTCATACTTTACAAAAAAGTCAATCACTTGATTCAATGTTTGAAGATCAAGTAAGTTGAACAATAATTTCTTTACCTCATATTATAATCCATAAAAAAATTGATTAATAAGTGCAACATCATTGGACTTGATATCAATTACAAATTGCTAAAATTGTGAAGCATATAATGTTACAAATCAATTACCTTGTTGCAAAATATAGATCTTATTAGTTGCAACATGAGTTGTATCATGTTCTTTATACATGGATCGAAACTCCACCAAAAAAGCCTTCGAATTATCCAATAGTAGATCTTGTCATTCAAAAAAAGATAAAAACCACAATAATGTTGAACTTGAAAGAAGTATATCAATGAATCTAATTTGTGATCCTAGAATTGGATAGGTTTGAGATTGAAATTCAATCACAAGATGTACTTGATTCATAAATCCTCCAAACTTGGATCTTGTACCATCAAACTTTTTAAGCAAGGCAACACTTGATTTTCTAATACCAGAAAGATGTTCTATCTTAGGAAAAGGGACATGATTTAGTACACATGTTAAAATAGTTCCAATCATATCTATATCTTTACTTCTTACTATTTTTGTTACTCATTATGGTGGTAAACTAAGTTGATGCATCGCTAGCATTAACTTGCTCAATTGCTCTTGCATTTGTGCCATTGCACTCTTCATTTTAACAAGCTCCTTGTAGAATAGATAAATAAACTTTGTGGTAAGTTACTAGTTGGTTATTAACAACCTTGAGAATTAGAGTGATGGTTAGGCAGTTTAGCTAGTAACAGTAGGTTGTTAGTAGAATAAATGGTTAAGAATTCAAAGGATCATAATCTTTGGAATCTGCTGGCTGACGGATTATCTTTTTGGTAGGATAAATAGGTTGAGGAAAGAGAGATCGAGGGCTAGACTGAGAGTCATAAGCCGAGGGCCAAACTGAGAGTCGTAAGCCAAGAGCCAAACTGAGAGTCGTAAGCCGAGGTAAGTTTGATGCTACCTTTTTATTTTCTTTATTATTTGCTTATAAAGAATGGTGATTGAGAGAAGTATTGTGGAATTGATAATCGTAAAATAGATTATGGGTTGAATTAAGATAGAAGTAGTAAATCTTGATGTTTTGTAGTTTGATATTTGATTTTAGATAGCCAGAATACAGTCAATTGTGACACTAAGAGACCCAATTCATATAACCAGTCTTTCCTCGTGTTCGAATCCACCTCTATTAGTTCAATTGCTTTGGTCTACTGAAGCTTGAACGCAACAAGAACAACATTTTAGCGCCGCTATTGAAAAAATGATAACAATATAAAATGTTAGAAATTGATTATATGAGAGATGGAATTATATGTTGAATGAGAATGTGAGAAGAACCAGTTTTAGGATTATAAATATCTGAGTTATAATTCAAGGCAGTATTGATTTTGTAAAGAAGAATAAAAGATTATGAATAATAATCATGGAGGGGAGGATTATCAAAGATATAATCAACAAGAAAAAGAAAGACACGAGCAATTACACATTAGAAATAGCCTATAGGAACGACAAAAAGGAATTGCAGGTCCAAAAAAAACCAAAGGAAGAAAAATTCAGATTCAAATAGTAAAGAGACCACTGATAACACCAATGGCCGCGGGAGTGCTAGAAGTACCAATTGATACAAATGGAAGCAGTAGGAGACTGAACTACAAGTGTGGTACCATTACCTACTTTTAATAGTTGGTCGGGCTTTGATCCCGATCATCATATATCTCAATTCTTGATAGTCTGTGTGACTAATAATGGTAGAATTGAAGACATTTGGTTGAGATGGTTTCCAGCAACTTTAAAAGATACAACTTTTGAATGGTATATTCGGCAACCAGTGGATAGATTTTCCAATTGAGAGGCCTTGAGGAATGCCTTCCTAAACCATTTTAGACCAATTGGATTTGAAGATTGGCTTTGAGAAAGTTTTATGAGTAGTAGGATGTTTGCGAGGAAATTTGTAGATTCCTATTATGGCCGGATTGTGGATATACTTCATAAATGGTCAAATGATCAAATGCGAGAGGTGTTTATATTATCAATATTAATTAACGATTTGCATCCACCAAAATTAAAAATATTTATAAAAGAGGCTCGACCAACTATGATAGAGGCATCGTTGGCACAAGCAAAGGTGTGGAAAGAATGTCATTATGATCAATTGTTAACAGTGGGGGCCACGATGATTCTAAGTTTAGGAAGCCAACAAATACGACTGGAAAATGTGTCAATGGATAATTATCTACAAATGGCTGCCTCTAATGTGAAGAATGTTTTGTTGCAACAACCAATTAATGCTACACCACTCCAAGCAATAGCGCCAATAATGATGACACCTTATTTTACATTGCCAACCTATCAACAACTGGAATTATTTACGAATGCAACTATTAAAGATCCAAATGAAGCCTTGTTATTAAATCTAACAAAGAAAATGGAAGAATCAATCTAATTAACAAAATCAAACATTCAATAATTTTTAAAGTTCTAATTTTAATCAGGGGTCTGCATCAAATCCTCAGAACTATGAGAAAAAGTAGCAGAGGTATCAGCAATATGCTCTATCGGCGTCATTGAATCAAGTACCCTCTGTACCAACAGGACAACCAAGATCATTTTCTAATCCTACATAGAACAAGCCTAGTAGGTATTTACCGATGGAGACACCCAATATGCCAAATAGGGGTACAAGAAGACCACTATGTTATTTCTGTTGCAAACAAATTGGTCATTATGCTAGTGAATGTTCCAATCCCAGAGCCAGTGACAATTATGAGCCAATATGTGCAAATTGCAAGCAATCAGGACATACTTATCAGTAATGTAATGCTCCATTCAATTTCAATAATCGAGATCAGCAGATCCAAAGCCAAGAAAAAATGAAGGAGATAAATCAAAGTCTTCGAGATTCACCATTTCATCAGATAGAAGTAGTCCAAGCTGTCCTTATAAGAAGTCAAAAAAGGGGAAAGGACTAATTCAATATTTGTGTGATCTTGAAGCGAAGGGCCAATTGGATCCAATTATGGGGACATCCAATCTAGATCTTGACATAAGTCCCTTACTTAGTATAAGACCTGAATCGGTTGCGCATCTCAATGAGGTACCAATTATGGAGGCTTTGGTTCCGTATCAAGCTGTTTCATTTTCTACACAGTTTTGAGAAACGTTCTTTTCATTAAAAGATCCTCTAAGAGGCATAAATTCTAAGTGACTAATATCAACCCAATTGAGAGAACAATCTTACCCATTGAAAGAACCAATTTTACAAGCTCTGTCAAATTCAGTTCCAAGAGCTTTACCAATTTCCAATATAGAGAAAACCAATTTTTCTTTATCGGTGTATAGGACTGGCAAGAAGAAACGAACATTGGAAATTACTACTAATACAGAACCATATAATATTCAAAAAGATTTGGGCAAAATAAAACCCATAATCTCCATGAAGCAACTATTGGCGATAGCACTTGAGTGCCAAACTATCTTAAATTCTTCATTAATTTGTCGTAGATCTCGAAATAAAGAAATTTGAGAAGTAAGTTTGAATCTTGATCTGGGTGCATCTACAATTGATGTCTCAATTGATGGAGTGTTATTATCTAGAGTGCAAGTAGACGGAGGATCTAGTGTAAATCTTATAAATGCCACTACAATGAAGGAACTGGATTTAAATTACTTATTGCCTACTATAGTGGTTTTGAGAATGGTTGACTCCAGTCGAGTTAAACCTATGGATATTTTAAGTATTGATATAGTAATTGTGGAGATTACCTATAAAATTGATTATATTATTTTTTGATTGCAAAGCTGTATATTGTCATATCCAATCTTATTGGGACAACCGTGGTTATATCAAACTAAAGCTCGAAATGACTGAGGTCATGGTACATTGACAATTGGAAAAGGTAATGATAAAATTGAGCTTCAAATGTACCCTGTCCAATATCACAGAGAAATTCAAGTGGCCAGTTTAGAATTCACATCGGATTGTGAAGATGACTCTATAGAAGAAGAAATTGGGGCACTTGCCTCAATTTATAGTGATACAAGGTAAGTTGTCGAGCACACTAGAATGAATGACAAGTGCAGGGGACTAAGAGAGTACTTAGTTCCTCCCGATGTTATTGACGATTCTGATCATAAGATTGCATATTGAATGAATAGATGGGATGTTAATCATGTTAGTACTATAGAATTGAATTTGAAAAGTTCTAATGTATCGGATTTTATGAAAGATTTTGGAATTGAGTAGAACATCAGTCCAGGGACTCCTGAAATTCCATGATGTCAACCAATTAATTTAGGTACAAGGAAGGCTCCCCAAATCATTCAAATTTATGATGGTATAAAACGCAAGGAGAAAGAAATTTGGGTGGATTACTTTTTAATACATAAAACTACTTTTGCATGGTCGTATGCAGATTTGAAAAGAATTCCAGCTGAAGTTTATGAGCATCGAATTATATTGGAAGAGAACGCTACACCAGTATACTATCGTGTTGTAATATAAGTATACCGTGAAAATATAAAGAAAGGGGACTTTTATTAATGTTCAATTACCTCGAATATTGGGAGCAACGACCAATTCCAGTATAAATACTGAGAGGCGAGGTTCAGTCACCCTGTTACAGTCAGCCGGGGCATACTGAAATGCTCCGTTCGATTCCAATAACAGGAGTCAGTAGAAAGGGAAAGGACCAATTCAACGATGGGGAGTCTGGTTCGAAGAGCCAATTGGATCTAATTTCAAGACATCCAATCCAGGTCCTCTTACCCAATATGAGACCTGATTTGGTCGGGCAACCCAATGCGGTCCAATTACGAGAACATCCAAGTCTTACTATGGGCTTCTTAGCCAATATGAGACCTGAATTAGTCGGGCGACTCAATGTGGTCCCGATTACGGGGCTTCGATTCCGTTTCAGGCTGTTCCATCCTTTGTGCCATTCTAAGAACGTCCTTTCGGTAAAAGGATCTCTTAAAGGTAAAAACGGAGGAGAAAGCTCTGACGGTGGAGCCAATTTCGGATCCAAGACGGAAGATTGAAGAAATTCTGAGGCTAGGATTTGAAAGAGGAGAGAATTAGGATTAAAGAGGAGGATAGGTTAAGAAATGAAGGGGAGAGAATAAGTTTTAGAAGGGTCGGAGAGCTAGCTTCATGCTTCGGGAAGGGGAAAAAAGACAGAGGATTGGGATTTTTTTTTCTTCATAGGGTTTTGAGAAGACTGAGGCAATCGTTGCTGAAGTCAGTGTTGTACTAGTGAATCAGGATTTTAATGAAGTGGGTGTTATTACTCTTGACTGTTTTGTGAAATCGAAGTTACGTCTATGATTGAAGGATTAAAAGGATGTCTATAGGATTAAGTATGTGAAGTGAATAAAATTTTTTGGATTAATCTAACAAGACAGTCAATAGATACAAGATCGTGAGTATAAAGCAGTATCGAAGATTAGCAGTTTGGATTGTTCAAGGTTCTCTGTAACATCTAGAGACCTACCGGCTAAGGCAAAAAGGATTTTGGCGAGCAGTCGAAGGACATCCATATAGATTTACGATATATTCTTGCAGTCATTTATATTCCAACAGTCAAAAATTGATAGATTGCTTGAATATTAGTGAATCTTCATACTACCTTCTACAGCCAAACACGTGGTATGTTCTCGAGCAGGAAAGCACATAATACGACAACGCCAAAGATAACATCGACTTAATCCAAAATACTCACTTATGATAAAAGAAGATCTGGATAATTTCTAAGAGTTCTATTTAGCCATGAGTTAGATTTATCTATCCAGTTCCTTTCATTGCATGGGTTTCACCAATTATTATGGTATCGAAAAAAAATGGAAAAGTTTGCATCTATCAAGATTTTCAAAAATTAAATGCGACTACCAAGATGGATTATTTTTCTTTACCATTCACGGATAGTATATTGGATGTCGTCGCTGGACATGAATGTTATTCATTTCTTGATGGATTCTCCGGTTATAATCAAGTTAAGATTGCAAAAGAAGACCTGTTAAAAACTACTTTTAGTATAGATTGGAGGACCTTTGCTTATAAGGTTATGTTGTTTGGGCTTTGTAATGCACCAGCTACATTTCAAAGGATAATGACGCAAGCATTCCAAGATTATCTACGAATTTTAATAGAAATATTTCTTGATGATTTTTTACTTTTAGTACAAGGGACATGCATTTATAATGTTTAGATCAATATTTGAATCAATGTGCCAAATATGGAATTTCTTTAAATTCAAAAAAGTACCAATTTGGTGTGCCTTTTCGTAAACTGTTGGGTCATATAGTTTTGATGGTAGGCATTGCTATAGATCCGGATAAAATAAAGATTATAGTAGAATTAAAGCAACAAGATACTATTATGGGTGTTCAAGTATTTATCGGCCATATCAGTTATTATCAAAAATTTATCTATCTATTTGCAGTTATGTGCCTTTTCTTATGGCACCGTTATTATTGGCTGAAGCCGTAGCTACAAAAACCGATAGTGCAAGTACAGTAGCAACTTTTTTATATGAAAATATTATTACATGGTTTGGTTGTCCATGAGAATTGGTTAGTGATCGGAGAACTTATTTTATCAGTAGTACAATCGAAGCACTCATGGCTAAATATGAGATAAAACATTGAAAGACTTCATCGTATCATCTTAGAGCCAATAGACAAACCAAAAAGTCTAATGGAATTTTATGTAAAATCTTAACAAAAAAAATTTCAGTAGCGGGAATAGATTGGGACACTAAGTTGTTCGCAACTTTATGGGCATAACGTATTGCGTATAAAGTTACTACAAATGTTACCCCTTTCCAATTAGTTTATGGCTAAGAAGCAATATTATCCATTGAATTGGAAGTCCAAAGTTTACGAATTATTATAAATAATAGATTGAGAGATCATGATTCATTATGGCACGATTTCGAAGAATTAAAAAAATTGGATGAAATTAGAGCCAATGCATTAATGATAATGGAAAGTACCCAAAAATGAAGGAAGACTTATTATGATAGTAAGCTTAGACCAAAGGCTTTTATGCCAAATGATTTAGTACTTCTTTACGATAATCAATTTAAAAAATTTTCAAGAAAATTTCAAGTTTCATGGCATGAGCTATATCGAGTTCTTAACGGATTTCCAAATAGTTTAGTATAATTGGAAGATTTTATGGGTACTAAGTTTAAGACACAGATTAATAGTAATCGGCTTATACTTTACTACACATAAATTCGAGATGGATTTTTTGTTACAAAAGGGGGAGTCGACCCAATTGATTGGACCATAATAAGAAGTAGGAGGGGGGCTCTTGACAAGCATCGTGTTTTCTTTTGTGGTTAAGGAGAAGATGGCGAATATGACATCTGAGACAGTAAGGATGGCAATCGATTGGAAGGAACGGCAAGAACGACTGCATGTAGATGTTGCGATGTTGTAGACTAAACTAGCAGTATTAGCAAAGGAGGCCAATAATTTAGTATGGACCAATACGCCAGTTTCAGCAATAACACTATGGAAGATACCTTTGAAATCAACAGAAGAATGACCGAAGATGTTGGAGGAGCGTGATAATCACATTAGCCGACGTGAGTCTCAAGTACAAGAATTGGGTTTGTTGAATGAAGATCTAAGGGCACGTTTGAATAGAGAACCATCGAACAAGAAGGCAGCTGACGAAGATGTAAAGAGGAGAAGGTCACCAATTCAAAGGGTAGTAAGTCAACGCCATTGATTGAAGAAGCCAACGCTGCTACGTCTTTATAAGTTGAGGCTAAATAATATTTGCGAGGATGCTGCATAATTAGGAGTGAAGCTATATAGAATAGGTAAATAAACTTTGTGATAAGTTACTGCTTGATTATTAACAATCTTGAGAATTAGACTGATGGTTAGGCAGTTTAGCTGGTAACAGTAGGTTGTTAGTAGAATAAATGGTTAAGAATTCAAAGGATCATAACCTTTGGAATTTGTTGGCCGATGGATCATCTTTTTGGTAGAATAAATAGGTTGAAGAAAGAGAGATCGAGGACCAGACGGAGAGTCGTAAACCAAGAGCTAAATTGAGAGTTGTAAACCGAGAGCTAGACTGAGATTTGTAAGCCGAGAGCTAGACAGAGAGTCGTAAGTCGAGGACCAAACTGAGAGTTGTAAGCCAAGAGTAAGACTGAGAGTCGTAAGCCGGGATAAGCTTGATGCTACCTCTTTGTTTTCTTTATTATTTGCTTATAAAGAATGGTGATTGAGAGAAGTATTGTTGAATTGATAATCGTAGAATGGATTATGGGTTGAATTAAGACAAAAGTAGTAAGCCTAGATGTTTTGTAGTTTGATATTTAATTTCAGATAGCCAGAATACAGTCAATTGTGACACTAAGAGACCCAATTCATATAACCAGTCTTTCTTCGAGTTCGAATCCACCTCTATTAGTTCAATTGTTTTGGTCTATTGAAGTTGAAACGCAATGAGAAGAATACTCCTCCATGTTAATACTTAGAAAAAAATCTCTTATTTTGCTCAAGCCCAATAGATGAGAGGACTAGACAACAAAGAAGATATTAAAAATAATATTAGTTTAAAAAAAGGAAATCTACAACTTTTAATATATTTATGTCTTATCTACACAAAGGAATAATCCAGTCTTAATTAAGAAAAGACAAGGCTCTGACATTGTAAGTATACTCTAATCAATCTATTAAAGATAAGAAATTGATAAAAATAAATAAAGAAGTATAACAAAATAGAAATAAAGAAGTATTTAAATTAAAAAAAAAATGGAATGGCTATTATCAAAAGACAAGGAAACTAGAGACTCTTGAATTTAGAGTAAAAGTAAGAAAGAAATTGACAATAGTAAAGAAGGCTTCATTCTTGCCTCTATATGTACTATCTAACTAAGAGCTAAGTGGCAATGTTCTAAAGGATCTTTAATATGTGTTGACTTTGCAAGACACATGCTTTAGCTTATAAGAAAAGTTTTCTATGTGTGTACCACATAATTAGCTTATTTTTTAAGCTACTAACATGTGTGGCACATGGCTAACTTCTCAACCATGTTTCTAATCTAAAAAATCAATTATAGACACATGTTAAGTCAAAGTAGTATCTATAAAGCTTTTAAGAAGCTTCTAGAGAAGATATTATAGAATTAATCTACTTTTACCTACTTTTATCTAATCATATAGGTAATTATTGGATTATATGTGTATGTCTGTCACACCATTGTAAGAATTGAGGTAGATATGGACTTGAAAATGTATCAAATAAATGTGAAGACAATCTTTTTGAATAAAAAATTAAAAGAAGATATCTATATAAATTAATTCTAAAGATTTGTATAATAAGGCAAAAAATATTCTATATATAAGTTAGAAAATCTTTGCATGGATTAAAAAAATTATCAAATATATAATATAAATGCATTGATACATTAATTTTTATTTTTATCAATGAAGGATTTATGAGAACAAAAGTTATTTATTCTTTGTATGTAATACAATATAAAGAGTTTTTGGAGGTTTTAATTATCTAAATTTATGATTTGATTCTTTTAATAAATAAAATAGAAAAAGTAATTGAATAAAATTTATTTAAAAGATAAAATATGAAATAAATAATATAAAAGAATTATATTTTTAGCTTTATTTTTAATTTTAAAATATTTGAGTGAATCGTATTGCACAATTATAATAAGTTAAAGCAAAATCATTAAAAAATTATTTAATAGATATAATATAAAAGAGTGCAAATCAATTAGAATTCCTCTTAAAACAAGCTTAAAGTTGATGAAATCCATAGATGATGAGTTTGTATAAGTTGAAGGTATAATACAAAGTATTTCAACCAAAGCAATTATAGTCTTATTTAAATATATAATTCTAGCCTCCAATATAGATCTTGCATGTGCTATTAGTATTGTATACCAATACGTGTCCAAGGTTGGACCTTTGCATTGGACAATCATTAAGAAGTTAATAATATACTTATTAGATATAAAATACTTCAAAATATACTTAAGTGGTAAGAATTTTAATTTATAAGATTATTATCATATATATAAGATCAAAAATATTAAAAATAGAAGATCCACAATAAAATATATATTATTTCTTGAAATGAGAGTCATTTCATAGAATTACAAGAGAAAACTAACTATTATAAGATTAATTACAGATGTTGAATATATGGCAATAGGTCATAGTACAATAGAGGCAATTTAGATAAGAAAATTTATTAGAAGATATTAGACTTGTGAAATTAAATGCAAAATTAAACATGTGTAATAATCAAAGGTATCTTGTATTTTCTAAGAATCTAAAGCACCATTCAAAAACCATATACATTAATATTCAAAATTATTTTAGAAGAAAAAAGATTGAAGATAATATTTTAGATATGAAATATTATGCCATTAAAGAGATTCTTGTTAATGTGAGTACAAAAACTTTAATAAAAGATAGACATCGCAAGTTAATAAAGACATTAAGATTTAATTACTAGCATTAAATCTTAATAAGTTGTTAATAGTCAAAATGAAAAAAAACTTAAAACAAGTTATTGAGAAAGTAATTAGGATTTTGAATAGATATAAGGTTAAGAAGAATTTAATATTTGGTTGAATGAAGTAAAATAAGATGAAGATGATTTTGGATGAAGATCATCTACAACAAATGTATTTTTTTATTTTTTTATAAGTAAAAGATGTTAGAAGTGAGAGTCATTTTATTCCATATTTTGCTTTATACGCAACTTTAGAAATTTAAATTTTAGAAATGTTTTTATATTATTTTTAATAAATCTTATATAGTATAATAGAAATTTATCTATTATAATAAATTTCATCTATCAAATTATGATGTATCTATTATGATAAGATCTTATCTATAATAAGATTTTTTAATAATAAGATCTTATCTACAATAAAATCATAATCTGCTCAATTCTATATTTAGCTTTTAAATATTAATAATTTATTGTAATAAATAATATTTAATTATTTATGATTAGTGCTTAATTTTATATACTTTAATTAAAATTTATAAAATATTCAAAAGTCATATTAAACCTCAAGTTGTATATTAATAATAAAACTATTTATTTGTAAGGTTATTTTAATACAAATCAAGTTAAAAATTTATAACATAAAAGATCTACTAATAGTCATATTTTATTATTAGGATAGGAATGGTTTTATACAATTCTAAGAGACAATATATTCTTGTTTATTCAATAATATATGAGAAATATAGAACATCAAATTATTGTAGAATAAAAATAATAACTTTTTAAAGACATTCAACTTCTATAAATAAAAGAAGTTCAAATCATGTGTGATAACCAATGATGTATATTTTTTATAGAAATAATCCAAATGACTATAAACGCACAAAGTACTTTGATATTTAGAATTATCTTATACAAGAGAAAATTGAAGTTGGAATAATAAATATGATATATGAAGCAAAAAAAAAGACAATATTGCTAATTTAATAAAAAAAAATCTTTTTAAAAAGTTAAGCATCTAAAGTTGATAAAAAAAGTATTTAAAGTTTTAATCCACTTATAACGTAGAAGTATTAAACTACCTAAAAATAATTAATAATTTTTGAATAAAAAATATATAGATTTTTTATGTTACATTAGGTTCTTAGTTAATAAAGACCTATTTCAAATAAAGTCAAATGAACAATTCAATAGCTTGGATTAAGTAATGAATAAAATAATTTGCTATAGAAGATTTTTGATTTTTGGAATGTAAAAAATGATAAAGATATAAATTAGAAAAAACCTCTAAAGATAATTTTATTTTTTTTCATAAAAAGAGAAAAAAAAGTAAATAAACAAGATGTAGATGTAAAATAAAAAACATACCAAAATAATTATTGTCAATTGCAAAGAATCTATAAGATTAGAACATAAGAAAAGTATTAACAAAATTTATAATGTCATTAATCTTGCCTCATTATATGTTAGCTACCAAAAACTTCTTATAAAAGCTTCTTGTAGACCATAAGGCTTGAGACTTAAGTGCCAAGCTGTAAAAAGCTTCTTACACAATTCCTTCAAAGTAAGAAACTTGCAAATTAAGTTTGAATCTATTTCTATGTCCTTATATTAACTTAAGTAATATAAGAATATGTTATGAAAAAGACAAAGGACATAACATTGCCGTAAGTAGATTTGGTAGGTTTTTTATAATAATAAGGTAAGTCTAAATAGAATTTAATGGCTTTATTATCTTGTTTACATAAAAATTTAATATATTATTTGTAGAAATAATTTTTTTTACAATAATAAATGAAAGAATTGATCTTATCTTTCTAAGAAGTAATATAAAAATGTTTATCATATAAAAAAAATGTCATGTAAAAGGCAAATTATATGTATTAGGTGATATTAAAATAAGATTATAATATTTGTCAATGTCACATTAGACATCAAATTATACATTGTAAAATAGAATACAAACATGTTTGAATTCTTTTATAATAATAAAATTATTCATATGAGTATTCAAAGAACATATTATCATAAGTTCTTTGTAAAAATAGAAGTAGACTTTTAAATTGCAAGTAACATAAAATATATTAATAAAAAGAAAAAAAAAAAAAAAAAAAAAAAAAAAAACACACACGTATAATGCACACACCTTAGAAAATGTTTGATGTATGAAATTATGGATGAAATTATGATGTATCTATTACTATAATGTATCTATTATGCAGCGTGCAGCCAGATGGGGGGTGGAACGCTGGACGAGGAATGCATGCATGGATGCGTGTGCATGCATGCATGCATGCCCATGCCGCATGAACATGGAGGAGAGACTTGGGACCAGGTGTGGACTTACTCACTTATTCACTTACTTACTTCTCCACGTGTGTCTCCTTGTGACCTTCCGTTTTCTTTTCCTTTTTCCTAGGTTCCTTCGTTCCTGTGTGCCTGAAATTAATTCCCTTTGGGGTCGGGCGAGGAGAGAGGTTCTTTTCCCCGTTCTGGCCTCAGACATGATTAAGACCGCGTTGCTCAAGATTTCATTTCATTGTCGACTTAGGAGTGGCGTTTGTTGCGGGTTGGTGTCCTTTCACGATTAGTTTTCAGCTACTCTGCTTCAGTGCGCATTACCTTGAGGCTGAATTTCAGAGATCCTTCGGCACTTTTTGGTCGATCAATGGGATTCCTTGGAAGCTTCCTCAACTTGGTAGTGCCACCATCAGGTGCATTTGTGTTCACTCTAGCATTTGGGTGAAGTATGTCTGACTGATATAAGCATTTCTCAGGTGAAATACATGCTTGAAATGGTGCGGAAGTTGCTCAAATATTTTGCTGTTTCATCTTTTCCGCTGGGGTGCAGCTGCTGTGACGTTGCTGTTAGTCTGGCCGGTGCTGGCTCTCTACAAAACTATGATGTGGTGGTTGTCATGGGTATTGTATGAGGACATGCGAGGAAAAGTCGTACTAATCACAGGAGCATCATCTGGAATTGGAGAGGTAATATCGTTCTGCTTTGATCGACATTGACGATTTTGAGTGATACCTTGGAAATATATCTGGTGCATGACTTCCTTTTGTCTTGTTGCGAAACTTAAACGAATCACATACCTTGTAATCAACAGTATCTTTCGATTCCAGCTCCGCGGGTATATTTCCTTCTAGGTATGGTAATGCCTCAAGTTTCTGTCACCAGAGAATGCCGAATTTCATTTGAAGATGTACAAGTTAAAATGTATATATACTTGCACGCATACAGTCATATGTACACATATGACCTAATTAACAATCACGCACCAGCTTATTGCAAACTCTAGATAATAATGCTAAGCACACATTAAGATATCAATTACACGTCAAAATGCTTAGAATATATGGAGTACGATTGAGAATACGACCAGGAATGCAGGGACTAAAAGAAATGAGGCTTCGGGTAGCATTCAAGTAATTCATTCACAGAGGAACAGGTAGTGGAATTGCTCGTCGCCTGCCTATCCGGACCGTCTCCTTACAGAACTTGTTGCCTACAAATGTATGCCACAGTTTCTAGAATTAGAACCATGATGTGGCTATTCCTGATTATTATAAATTCCTTCAAACGATGTTTCCAGACGATGTCATGGAATGTGTTCTGATTTTGGTTGCCAGCACATAGCGTATGAGTACGCGAAGAAGGGGGCTCGCCTCGCGCTCGTGGGACGGCGGGAGAATTTGCTCATGGAGGTTGCAGACAGGGCGATAACGAGAGGGGCATCAGATGTGAAGGTCTTAGTCGGAGATGTCACGAAAGAGGCAGACTGCAAACGTTTTCTAGAAGAAACGATTCAAAAATATGGCCGGCGTACGAATTCTTTTCCCGTGTCATTAGAGAGTGTGATTCCTATCGACTGACATGTAGATTCATACTTCATGGCATTTACAGTGACAACTGTGCTAAAATTATTCTGTAAACCCTTGATCCTCGTTCATCACATGAACTTAAGTTGTTACTTGAATTTTACTCCAAGGAAACCAATATCGTTGGGTTTAGGCGTAAGAAATTGGAGATCTAGCTGATAACTTTCAAACCGTTGCATTGGGTTGTTTTGAAGCTGTCGATGAGAGGGAACTCACAAATCCTCGGTAGCTGGTTGAGCATTTGTGTGTTACTTTAGCAATCGATTCTCTTTCAACTGGGTGTTTTGATGATGCGTGAGTTGTGTAGTGGACCATCTGGTGAACAACGCTGG
Source organism: Physcomitrium patens (assembly GCF_059467195.1). NCBI lineage: Eukaryota > Viridiplantae > Streptophyta > Bryopsida > Funariales > Funariaceae > Physcomitrium > Physcomitrium patens. The sequence continues at coordinate 9,648,728 of NC_143429.1, forward strand.
AGTTGCTCACAGCTTCTTCTTTAGCGAGACAAAGGATTTGAAGGCGCTGACATCAACTTTGGTAAAACTGGAAACTTCGTAATCGTTAAATGAAGTGTTATTTGAGTTTTGATTTAGAAGACGCCAACAACAAACTGATTCTGTTCAAGAAGTTGACTAGATTGTACCGAATAACGTCGTGAAGAAAATGAGACTAATGTCTGCAATCACACTCCAAGAGTAAAAAATGTAGAAATCACAGATGTTATGCCCTTGCTTTTGGAATATTGCGGAGGCGTTTTGTGTTGAAATCAATTGTAAGATTGATGCGGATAACTCAACAGGACACAACATTCTGGGGTCAAGTGTACATGACGTACTTTGCAATTCCGCATTTGCGGCGCACACATGGCAAGGTTCTCGTTATGGCGTCTACTGCGAGCTGGCTGCCATATCCACGGCAAACACTATACAATGTGAGTATATTTGTAAAAATAGTCACATCCAAATTACTTTTGTCAATGAGGGATTGCAATCGGGTACAATCGATGAAATCCCACTCTTTAGTTGGTGTCTGTTTCTTATATCACTATGGGTACGATTCAACCGCAACTTGTTGCTCACTAATTAATAGCATTTGCATTGAAGGCTGGAAAGGCAGGTGTGTTAGCTTTCTTTGACACATTACGAGTAGAGGTTGGTGACGTAATTGGTATCACCATAGTCATGCCGGGATGGATTGAAAGCGAGATCACTAAAGGCAAATTTATACATGAAGATGGCGACATATGGACAGACCAGATGGAACGAGACGTACGTCAGCTTCACTTTGATTTCTGTGGTTGTCCTATTGCCCTCGAGAGAGTGAGCACGCAATTCTGGTAGAGTGAGTAAGATTATTCCAAAGAATATTTTGTACAGACCTTTTAGGAGTTCATGGTTTTTAATTGCAAATTTTTCCGCGAGGCAAGCATATTTTTTAACATTATCATCAACCATACAATTCACCTCATGTAATATACTCACTAAATCAAAGACTCAAGAGTAATCAACGATATGTACTGTGCAGTAATCACCTTAAGGTTGTTGAGTGTAATGCTCTATTGAAAGATGCTGAATGTAAAGATGGTTTGTTGGTGCTGTGCAGATGCATATCGGTCCAGTGCCCGTGACATCGGTAACTGAATGTGCCAACGCTGCAGTGAAGGGCGTTATTAGAGGCTCCCATTATGTGACGGTTCCATTTTACTACTCTGCGTTTCTCTTATACCGAATGTTTGCTCCTGAAGTCTTGGATTGGATATTCCGACTTATTTTTGTTAAACATCCCCAGAAGCCTCTGAGCAAACAGGTACTGAAAGCCTCAGAGGTTCACAGGGTTTTGTACCCAACAAGTATTCAGAAGGCAGATTAAATCATCAGATCATGAGACAGGTTGATCTATTCAGAGCTTTAGAAGGTTCAAACATAAAATGGGAGCATAATTCATTTGAGATGTTACTGTTCTATTTGACTGCATCTCACATTGTATGTGATCTCCATGAGTAAAATTGGTGCTGCAATTTACTATCTGCAAGGCTCTGCAAGGAGGGCTATCCTGCATAACTACGTGAATGCACATCAGTTCTGCACTGCCCTTTAAGGCAATCAATGCAGACCATGCGGTGGTGATCATCCACCCATCCATCCGTCGTTCACTTGCACCAATTGTTGATTGTATTTCAGTCTAACTTTATAAGAAATATGTCTTCTTCACATCATGGCCAATTGTTGAACGGATAAAAGATTCCAAAAATATGATTGGTGGAGAGAAACAAATTGACGGCATGACCTTTACATAAGTAGGGGAACAACTGATGACCGTTTTGGTCAAAAGTGCCTAAATGACAAAATTTTGCGGCAATTCTGGGATCAAGGAATTGTTTGGTTGGCAGCATATTGTCCTAAACAAATTAATTTTTTTTATTGATAATTTGCATTTATTCCTTCACAAATTTATCAAATGCACAATAACACTGAAATTTATGAAATGCATCATAACTGATTTTTTTAAAGAACTACTTTTTGTAATTCTTGATAGTAGTAGATGCCACATATACCAAATACAAATCAAGTTTGCAAACAGTATTTTACATTACTATTTTTTCTAGCTCTATAAATTTATCTTAGCCAACTTGATTCTCTTTAAACTTTAAAATTATGTTCTCTACATTGAAAAATGTATGTATATATATATATATATATTTATAAAATTCTACTTGGACATGATTTTAATTGTCCAATTTATGCAAAGTAACTTCTTGTCTTTTTAAAGACTATACCTTTATACAAAATCTCTTTTCCAAATTGGATCAATGAATCTTTTTAATTTTATTTGGTTTTTTTCATTAAATATTTTTCTTCAATAAATTCTTATTTAAACTATTATATGTAAAAGCTGAAAATCTTAAAGAACCAATGTTTTTATTTTCATCAAAAGTTATGAATTTAAACTTACAAAATTATCTTAAGTTTCTATTTTTAAAATAATTTATTTAATGATAAAATAAATGACTGATTAATATTGTCATGATTAGAATAATAATTATGATACTTTAAAACTAATCAAGTATTGTCATATTTAAAAACTTATAATTTTTTTTTTTTTTTTTTTTTTTTCTTGCAACTAATGTTGAATCAAATATATTATTCTTAATAGTGTTCGGCTTTTAGGCTCATATTTTTACAAACCATGAAGACTATTAAAATTTGTAATGTTAAATTTCTAAAATAAAAGATTGCTCATATGCACTTGGAAATGTATCAAAGTGGAAGTAATAATATGATTGCAGACACATTAATATAAATTTTAATGAATCATTTTTATTTATTAACTAATTTGTGACTACTAGTATTATTGTGGCTTTTGGAATAGATTTAAACATAGAAACACATCAAATAGATGTGAAAGGCATAAAACTAGATAAAACTTTGAAAAAAAACATATATATATATATATATATATATATATCTTCATGTATTATTAAAGAAGCAAGAAAGTGAAGAAGAAATAGATACAAGATAGAAAAGATCTTAATTGAACTACATTATATCCTATTTGTGATTAAAAGATAACAAGAATTAGTAATGGCAAGAACTTAAGAAAGATTTTTTAAGAAGTATCTTGTTCTATAAAAAATCTTACAATGACCATAAAAGTTAAATCAACCTACATTTCTTACTTATAAATAAAAGATATTAAAACTAAAATATTACATAATGTTTTGTATTTTGTTGCAGTTATTTGATTGATGTGTCTTGTGTTTGTAATTCTTTTTGTTTTATCTCTGTACAACATAGAATTATTTGTTACTTTAACAATACAAATGTTTCTATATACAGAAGACCTCAAAACTTTGGTAGGTAGTTAACAAGTATAAATAGTAACACAAAAAAAAAATCATTGTCATAAATTTACATCATATAAGATACATAAGTAGATACTATTATTACAAAACAATTATTTTTCAGAAAATATAAGTATTTGGCTACAAGGTTAAATATAATGTATTGAATTATAGCTATTGTAATAATAAACTATACAAATAAACTATTTTCTTTTCAAAGAAATATTAGTACTCATTGAATTTAATTTGTTAGATTTCTATTTGTATTTTTAAGTTATTTTTTAATCCTAGAGGTTTTGATACAATTATTCTAAAATTGCTCAAGAAAATTATAACCATCTATTAATAACACTTCAATTAAAAAAGAATTAAAAATTTCCAAATAAACAACAATAGTTTAAAAAGAAATAATGCATCAAAAATTCAAAATCTTTGTTTTTTTGTGTAATTTATGTAATGTTCAATAAAGTGAAAATATTTTATCACATTTATTGTATGAATATAAAGATATGAATCTTTTTGTATCCTAAATGTCAAATTAAAAGTATTATTTTCCACATACTTACTAAATTAATTATCTTAAATTAAAATTAAGAAATATCCTGAGAAATTATAGTTTATTATTCAGATCTCTTGTTTGTAAAGATTATAAATACACACACACATATATACATATATATATATATATATATATATATATATTTAGTATTTTTAGATCTGTTGTTTATACATATTTATAAAATACATATTCAATGCAAACATTACTCAAATATTCATGACCAAGAATACTTGAACAGCACATGAAAATAAATACATTTTTATTAAATAATTATAGTTATTCAAGCTAAACTATTACATGAAAATCAAAACTCATAAAAGACTTTAAGATAAAATCTGACAATCAGATTGTTCCATCAAATGACCATGCTAAGAGTCACAAAACAATGGTATGCTGTTTATGCCATTTCAAAACACAGAATTCTTTTGAAATTGACTCTGAAGCCACAATCGAAGCTCCTCTCGTAGTTCGTGAGGCGATGGGATTATGATCTATTCTGACTTGCTCGTAGGTAGAGTCTTTCCCTTGCCAGCAGTCATGGTAGTTGAAAGGTAAAAATTCCAAAAGATGGAACAGGATGACATGAACGCCACTCGAGCCTGTAGCGGAACCACACTGCAGAACATACAATTCTTGCATTAGAGGTGCGTTACTGAAGAGGATGAGAAATTGCCTCGTCCTGATGTCCAAAATCTCCAAAAATTCACATTCGAAACCATATACAAGGCGGAAAATCAGATTGAACTGGCAGAATTCAGATTTAATGCAGGATTGGGTTTTCTTCCCCTACTCCTGAACTTCAGTACTTCAATTCTAAAAAGAATAACTGGTACTATCATAGAGGGAAAAGCTTAAGAACACACTAACAGGTTGTCATTTACATAAAGAAGTTGGCATAAAAAATAAAATTTACTTAAGAAAAATTTAAGAAATCAAATAAAAATTTAAAAAACTTAAGGAAGTATCTGCACATATTTGGGATCCGTTCCTTAACTATCAAGAGCATGAGAAGACCCGGGTCCTCATATGACGATGAACTTACCCGAAATTGAGTACACTTGCTGGTATCCAGAACTTCCAACCTGCCCATAGAAAATAGTTGTAGGTTTCAGTAAAAGAAAAAGTACAAAATGCATAAGAGACATATTATGCATTAGAACAGGAAACTAGAATTTCCATACCATCAAGAAGAGTTTGAAGAGCACGAGTGCGGTAGAGGGTAGGAAGCTGCTCAAGACGGCCTTCCCAAAGTTTGTTCCATGCGAAGACAAGTGTGATAACAATAGGACCCAATATCACCTGATTGGCGACGACCTGAGAAAACATAGCAAAGGTGAGAAACCTATAGCTTTAAAATAAAATTAAAACGATTATCACTGCAGATGGAACTACATTACGGTTCAAGCAAGAATCAGATAACTAAGAAACAGAACATTACACAGATGGTCACAGATATCACACATATGATCAACAAAACATAAAAACGATGCTAGTAAAACATACCAAAACCAACTGTGGCACTTGTGCTACCTCAGCTAATATTCACAGTAAGCATATGTCATTTGGACGTCTTGTAACAGGAAAAGTATTCAGATTTGATTTTCAGAAATTTGTTTATTGGAGTTCGCATGACAGCAAATGAATTGACCAGTCTTTGGTGGAATGGAGAAAAAAAACCTTGAGTGAGAGATTTGTCAAATTCTTGACTGGCATGAAGTGATCAAGAACCTCATACCACACCTGTGATAATGGCCCATATATCAGAAACCCATAACTTGCCATGCGGGCCGCTCTTTGCCAATCATGATCCCAAAGATTCACGCTGCCTGTAGCCTTCACATAAACCACATGTCATGTTTCTGAAAATAAATAGGGTAACAAGACACCGTCGGAAAAACTTGAAGCATGCATGATTAGTATAAATGCCGTCAATAACTCATATCATTTTGAGACTTTTCCCAGGACTGCGATTCTAATCGGCCGCGAACTCCCCTTAAACACTACTCTTATGTTACGGGACTATCATTCAAAATGTCATGTTGCAAGATTCAAAAATATTATGCGCCACTTTATAGATTCTCGAAAATGTCACTACAGTTATATACGAATAATTTATATAATTCTATCGGCACACACTACAATGGAGAATGTTCTTTAATTCGATTTTCTAGTATAGTCAATTACTCGATAAGTTCTCGTGTCATCACAGCAGAAATAAACCTTCTAGGAAATTCCAGGCGTCGGGTAGACAAGAACACAATACGAACGAAAAGCACTTACAGCTAAATTCTTTGATGCAAATAATCCCACGGAATCAACAATAATTGCGATTAGTCCACTGACTGCTATCGTTCCATACCCACCCTAGCAATTGTATGGTAAAAACCCTTGAAAAACCGATCAGTGGATTCTGACCTTCTTTAAAACTATTACTTGCAACCCTAAACCTTGCACCATTCCCGCCTAACTAATCCAGAAACTCAGAAACAAACCAAGCAACCACAGCAACCAGCTCATTCCAAGTGCACATTGCAAATACCCAATAACCTGATTTCCAATTGTAAGTCCGCCAGCCACATCCTCCGCAACTCTCTGCTGTTCCTCCAGCACCTTGCGCCGCTTGTAGCGAGCAACGAGCTGCGCTATAGTGTCTCCAGTGGTGGCCAACACACTAGCGGTGACTGCGGCCTTGAGAGGAAATCGCAATTGTTTCTTAGGCTGGGATACTCCTCCATTATCACCAAACCCAGTGTCCCCCTGCGAAGCATGAGGGGTTCCACCAAACGATGAAGGGCCCAGCAGATTGGAAAGGCGGAATGACATGCTACCGGCTCTAGACCAGGGAGATCCTCCACCCACCATTGCGACGGGCGGCGCGGTGCCCTGCGTGAACAGTGGACAAAGTTGCAATAACAATAACAACAATGGGGGCGGGAAAGCGAACCAGGAAATGGTAGGTTGTGTTATGGAGCAACGCAGGGCAAGTCTCACTACCCAACTACCACCGACGGAAGGAAAGCATTACCCATCATCATCTTCTTCTTCTACTACATCATCATCCTCGCCAAGCAAGCATGCTCGAGCAATATCTATCTATCTATCTATATGTACACACACATACACATATAATGCATACTCTCTCTGCCTGGCCTGGCTGGGGCTCTCTCTCGCTCTCAGTTTGTATTTCTGTTTACTTCTCCCCCTTCGTTTGGGGTCACAGAGAATCCACCCCCGTCCTGTCTGAATGATTAAATTATAAAATTTATGTTCATCCAAATGAATAGCTCAAGCAAGTTCAAAAAAATAGTCAGCTTGCTTGTTCACATGAAAGAAGAAAAATGTATGGAGAATAGAGAAGCCAATATAGAACTCACAAGAGAACATATCAAGCTTGTGAGAGGAGGAAGGTGAGAGAGGATGACGATGAATGATAATTTTGGGAGAATCTTAAATGAGTGTAAGAAGGGCTGAGTCCAAAGTCATGGGGTCCATCCAAAGTCATGGAGTCCACCTAAAGTTACATTTTTTAGTTATCTTCTTTAATTTTTAATAAGAAAAAAAAAAACCCCTATTTTGGCTAAAGTTAAAAATAATAAAGAAAAGTATGTACTACAATTATAGGAAGTGTATATATATACATACATAAATATATTTTACATACAAGGACCTAATATGATTCATCAATAATATTAGAATTTATTCTTTAACCATTAATCCACATGAATTTTTTTACTTTGATGCCTACAATTGTGACTGAAAGGCAATAAAAGAATTCTAAGATATTATCAAATTCACCTACTTGTACTTACTTCTATGTAATTCTTCTTTATAAGTAATTACTAATGAGCGGTAACAATTCACTCCTCAATATAAATTATACAATAATTTTAATCAAGATTTACTTATAATTAAAACTATAAAGTAAAAGAAGCAAATAACAAGAAACAAAAAACAAGAAACAAAGAAAAAAAATACAACACAAGTGAAAGAATTGGAATCAAGCAATTATACAATACAAAAGTAGTCATAATTTTTTCATTGGAGTTTTTATCATGTAAAAAATAAAAAGTAAAAGTAAAAAATATATTTTTAGATATGTAATTTTTTGTCTTTATATTGACATAAAATACATTAAAAACAAAGTGACAATAAATAAGTTATGATAATTTTAAAATATAAAATATAAAATATATTTTATATTAATTATAATTTATTTAAGAGATTAGGAGATTAAAGAGATCAAGGCATAAAAATAGTGTAATAAAGTATTCTAGAGAGGCCACAAGACCTTAGTTTATCTTAGACTTATCTTCTTTCCTCCAAAAACTATGTAAGTAGTATAAAATATGCCATCTTAGTAAAACAATATACTAATACAAATATAGAGTCATAAGAGCTCAAAATTAAAAGATTTAAGATGAAATAAATAGAAAAAAAATGACCATGGTTGTGCTAATATATATATATATATATATATATATATATACATAATGATTAGAAAAATCTATACGATTGATAACAAAGATTTTTATTTTTATTTTTATTTGTATCTTGAATAAAAATAATATGATAATATAAAATTTTTTAATAATTTTTATATTTAAAAGAACCATAAATTTTTTGAGATTGATTCCAATATATCATTGTATCTAAAATGTCTTGAACCTAAATAATTGTTACGAGCTTGAAAGTCATATGATTGTGCTTTACTTTTTGGAACTAATAAACATCCTTTAGAATAGAAAAGATTGTCCTTGAATTAAAACTTAGAAGTATCATGGAATTTAGAAGAATGATTTATAATATCATTTATAGAAGGATTTTAAGACATACTTAGTTAAATTTAATAGAAAGTATCAAATAAATAATTAATATTAATTTTATTAATTAAGAATGAAATTATTTTGGCTTAAGAAGAATTATTTTTTATTAATCACAAATTGCATTTCTTTCTTTTGGTACAAGATAAAAACATTTGAAAAGTTCATCTAATAAACTTTATTATTTTTCTATGCAATAAATAATACTACGTACAAATCTTAATGAAGACATATTCTAATAAGTTTGGTAATAATTCAAAATATGTGTTGGCCTATTATACTTGCAATTCTAATAATCTATATAAAAAATCATTGGATTAGAAGGGTCTTTTAGATAATGGTATTATTCTTGAAATAAATCCATAATTACAAGAAGTTCTTTGTTATTAATCTTATAATTGATCTTAATTATTAAAAAGTTTTTGAATGAAAAGCTATAAAATAAAGATTATAAAATACTTCTATTATATTTAAGGAAAAATATAATGCATCCAGTTCATAAAAAATGCATTACAAAAATCAATGTAATATAAGGTTGGGGATGCAATAAAAGTTATCTTCAATACTTCAAATATTCTCTTATTTTTTTTATTCTATTCAAATTTGTCTTTAAAAGTCAAATATATAATTAGAATTGTAACTTGAAAAATAAAATTGATGAAGATTTAATAGTAATTGACAAACTTCAAAAAATATTTGATGTCCTTTATTGTTTTTGAAATTATTTCATCTATGATAGTTTGAACTTCCTTTGAATTTGTATAAATAAAATTCATCTTTCAAACCAAATTATAACATATTTTTAATTTTTAATTTTATCTAATTTTTTTTATAATTAGTGGTATAAATTAGTAGATAAAATAATAAGAAAAAATAAAATAATATAAAATAACTAAAAGAATTTCAATCAAGTAATTATACACTATAAATCTAGTTATAATTTATTTATTAGATTTTTATCTAATAAAAATTAAAAATATATGATAAAAATATACTTCTAAATACTTAATTTTAGTATCTTTTTAATGACTAAAGAAACATAAGTATTTAAATTGTTATAAAAAAATTATAAAGATTTCAAAAAAAATTAAATAATAAAAATTTAAGAGATTAAATTTTATTAAAAAATAACTTGTATAAGAGATCAAAGATTCAAGCTTCAATAAAGTTCATAACTAATACTTCAAGGTGTTTTTTAAGAGGCCTCAATATCTTAGTCTTATCTTCTTACTTACATCCAAGATAGGACAATCCATATAAGACTTGTGAACCTTTCTTTTCACAAGAACTATTATCACGGATATACATATTTACTCTAATATTTATCTATATGATTAAATAGAAGTAGATAAAAATATATTTATTTCATAATATTTTATAGAGAAGCTTTGCAGATGCTTCATAGATACTGTTTTGACTTTACTTATATTTTTAGTATTGAAGAAATAGAACTTTGAAGTTACAACACATAGTATCAAGAAGGTTGTACATAAAGAGAGTATGGAGTAAGATATCTCTTACTTCCAACATCCAATACTTATAGGTTGTGGTTGTTGCCCTACAAGACAACTTCTACTTATTGACTTTTACACACATGATCTTTGGTCCTAGGATCCTATGGTATCTAATGTATGTCAAGGATATCATATGGTCCTTGGATCCTTTGGCATCTTGCTAACCACAAAGGTATCCTATGCCAAACAATAATTACTCTTATCTAGTATTTGAATATTCTTTAGTTTATATTTTATTCTCTTGACTTTGATTCTTGGTCCTTGACCTCATCCTATATCCATAAGATACCATTTCTATATACCAAGAGTCAATCTTTTGACCATTATTAACTTACCTAAGATAATATCTTATACAAGGTAAGTTATTCTTTTTTTCTCTTTTATTTCAATATGTAGTTGATTAATAGATTAGAAACTTCTTCAACAAACTAACCATGTATTGATAGCTTACGAAATAAGTTAACTTTGTGGCTCACATATAAAAAACTTGTAAGTTAAGATATATGTCTTGCAAAGTCAATATATTTTAGAAGTCCTATAAGATATTGCCACGTAGTTCCTACTTAAGAGTATATATAGAGGCAAGAGTGAAGCCTTCTTTACTCTTGTCAATAACTTTTGTCAAGGATATAAATCTTGAAGAAAGAAATCTTCAATATATTCTTCTGACATTAAAAAGAATTAAAAAGTTCTTAAAAGATGATATATTATTGAACTAGAATGGCTATTGTCAAAAATAAGAAGACTAGAAATTTTAGAAACAAGATTAATAACTAGAAAGGCATTGACAAAAGTGAAGAAGGCTTTATTCTTGCCTCTATATATATTCTTAACTAAGAGCTACATAGCAATGTCCTATAAGACCTCTAAAACATGTTGACTTTGTAAGACATGTATTTTAACTTGCAAGGCAAGTTTTTAATATATGCACCACATAGTTAGTTTTTTTTGCAAGTTACCAATACATGATTAATTTGTTGACCAAGTTTCAAACCTATCCATCAACTACAAATACATGTAAAGTCAAAGTAGCATCTATGAAGCTTTTAAGAAGCTTTTCTAGAAGGTATTATGAAATTAATCTACTTTTATTTATTTTTACTTATTTCTACTTAATCATATAGATATTTTCTAGAGTACCTATATATATCCGTGACATTATCATCCCTTCTAAATACAAGTTCCATAAAAAGTAGTTATCATATATTGATGAAATCTAAGATTCAATGAATTGTATTTGCTACATATTCTAATTTTTGTTCTCTTCAAAGATGGTTGATAGGTCTTCTTAGCTATTGGTAGTGTTCCATACTAGAGTAAGAAGACCATCTTATTATTTGATCATTGTTGAGACCTTCATAACTTCCTTTGAATAAAATATTTGAAACATCGTTAGAAATTTGTTCCTACTTCTAATAAAATCACCAAACATTGGGACTCTCTTCCAAGGCCATGATACCAAATACTTTATAGCTTGCTATCTATTCAAGAAAAGATATATTATTCTTAAAGATCTTCATCTTGATTATGTCATCTTGAAGGTTCTGACAATTATAATGTCTCATTAGATAAGTCAACAAAAGAAAGCTTTTTAATTGAATCTATTGGTTGTTTGTTCTCCATGTCTTTAGTATGACAAATATATAGAAGTTACAACGAAGGATAGAAAGTAGAGTATTATCTTCTTTTGACTCTTATTTTTTTATAGTAAAGATTTTCTATTCTTTATCTTGGTTTTGATGGATATTATTGATAAAAACCTTCAATTCTCTTTGTTGTATTTACAAGATTCTTTGTTGCCTTCCATGTGCATTTATTAATATCATATCCATATCAATGAACAAGATATTCTAACTTATTTCGGCACTGCCTTAAATCTAAGACTTCTTCTATCTCAAACATATGATTATTATCTACTTCTATAAAAAGAGGTGGAATTTATCTTCTTCCTAAGATATTCATTGACTTTTATGGCTCAAAAAGAAACATATAAAATATGAGGTGGATCTTCATAGACTCTATTAGATATAATCGATAAGCAATATGATTGAATTATTCACTAATAGAAAAAGGCCCAAGCCTACGATAATCCAACTTATGAGAAAGATGGGTAGTCTTGATATTGCAATGAAGTAACTATACTTTGTCACTTATATTGAATTATGGTTGTTCCTTGTAATAGGCATTTGTATTAATCTTTTGTCATTTTTGAATTTCTTTTAACTGTGCCTTCATTATTGAATGTAGCTTTAACAAATGATTTTCTAAATATTTTATTAAAGAATTATTAAATTTTAAAAAGTTAAAAGTATCAAGTCATAGATGATAACCATAATTGACAAAAAAAAGTGTTTGTTGAGTGGATAAATGTATCAAATTATTATACACAAACTCTATTAATGGTAAAAGAGTTATCCAATCATCTTGATGATATTTGATGGTACACGTCAAATATTGCTCCAAAACTTGATTCATCCATTTTATTTGTCCATTAGTTTGAAGATAAAAATTGAAGAGAGATTTATATCTAAATTTAATATTTTAAAAATAAAATTTTAAAGTCTTAATATAAATTGAGCCTTCTTATTCAATATAATATTTTTAAATAATCCATGATAGCAATAGATATTATTAAAAAAAAACTTAGCTATTTCTTTATCTATAATAGATTTTTTACATGGTATAAAATATGCCATCTTGATAAAATGATCTACTACTACAAATATAAAATCATGCAAACCTATAATTGAAAGTTCTATAATAAAATTGATAGAAATGGAAGACCATGGTTATTCTAAAATAAGTAATAGTTGAAAAAGTCCATAAAATTGATGGAGAGGAGTTTTGAATCTTGAAAAAATATTACATGATTGTACAAAGTCTTTAAGTTCCTTCTACATTTGAGATCACTAAAAATCTCTTAATATTAGCTCCAAAGTCCTATTGTATCTAAAATGTCTAGCTGTTGGAAAGTCATGACAAGTTTGAAGAATACATAATTATGCTCTATTTTTTGGAATATATAATTATTTTTTAAAATAAAGTAAGTTTTTTTTGAACTCAAACTTAGAAATATTATAAGACTTAGAAGAGTTATTCTTAATATCATAGACAAAAAGATCAAAAGACATACTTAATTGAATTTTCTTGATAAAGATTGAATCAATAGTCAATGTTAATTTTATTGCTCAAAGGTGAAAATACTCAAGCTTCAAGAGAATTATTTTTTTTTAATTAAAAGATACATCACCTTTTTTAGATGCAAGATAAAAACATCAAAAAAAGATATCTGACAAACCTTATTATTTTTTGAATCGATAAGTGATCTTGAAATCAAGCCTTGATAAAGACATGCTTCAATGATCTTGGCAACGATTCTAAACATATGTTGACATGAAATATTTGAGATTCTTGTGATTTGTATATATTTTAATAAGAATTGAGGTGCTTTGTAAATAATAACACCATTCTTGAAATGAATTTATGATTGCAATGAATTCTTTGTTGTAGATCTTATAATTAATCATGGCTGCTAAAAAATTTCTAGAATGAAAAGCTATTAGATAGAATTTGTCATTTGCTTCTATTTGTGATAATATTGCACTCAAGCCTAAGTTTGATGCATCTATTTCTATAAAAAATGTCTTAGAAAAGTCAATGCAATATAAGATTAGTATAGAAGTAATTTTTTTTTAAAGCATTAAAGATGCTTCTACTTCTTTACTCTACTTAAGTTTGTCTTTATAAATCAAAATGTGAGTAGAACTATAACTTAAAAAAAATTATTGATGAAGATCCAATAGTAATTGATAAAGTCTAAAAAGTATTGTATCTTTTTTTACTCTTATTAGAATCTTCCAATCCATGCTAATTTGGATCTTTTTTGGATTCATCATTAGTCTTTTGTAGAAAATGATGTATTCTAAGAAGTCAACTTGAATAGTGTGGAATACACACTTTTTTTTAACTTGGCATATAATCCTGCATCTCTAAGTTTTTGTAACATATGATGAATATAAGCTTCATGTTTTTTTGTGTTCTTAGAATAGATTAAGATGTTTAAATAATACACTACAAAATCATCAAAAAATTCACAAAAGACATCATTCATTACATGTTGAAAAGCAACTGGTGCATTTGTGAGTCTAAAATGCATGACATTATATTTAAAATGCCCATACTTGGTTTGAAACATAGTTTTTTATTCATCTCCTTTTTTAATACATACCAAATTATATGCTCCTTATAGATCTATTTTTATATAGATCTTTTTTTGATTCAACTGATCAAAAAGTCTTAAAATGAAAGATAGAGAATATCTATTCTTGATGGTGATCTTGTTGAGTACTAGATAGTCTACATATATCTATAGAGATCCATCTTTTTTCTTCATAAATAAGATAGGAGCCTTGATTAGAAATTTAGAATGACATATGAAATTTTTAGCCAAATTCTCATCAATATACTCTTTGAATGCAACCAACTCATTTTGTGATAAGCTATAGATTGATCCAAATGGTGGTTGATCTCCTTTTTGAAGATCAATGAAACAATCAAAAAGACAATGTTTTGGAAGAATATCTACATTCTTCTTTTCAAAAATATCTTAAAAATCTTGATACTAGCTAGGAATACCACTTAATAACTTTTTACCATCAAAAATAGGCATGGTATATAAAGTAAAAGATAACCCTTTTTTTGTGACATGTGTAAAAGCTCTTGCATCTACCACTAAGGATTTGGATGTATTAGACCTATGTATTTTTACTTGATTAATGAAATTTTAGATTAAACTATCAAAATAATTAAAATTATAAAAAATCCAATCTATCAAAGGATTATATATTTTTAATCGACATAATTCTAAAATAATTAGATTGAATAGAGATCTTATTATATTATATTTTATTATACTATTATGATCTTTAATTGTTACATCTAAAGAAATAATCTCATGTGTAATATTTCTAGAAGATAGCAAATGATCATCTATGACTTCTACATGTACATGTTTAGTTTTTTTTAATAACAATATTTATTATTTTTTGACAAAATCTTCATCTATAAAATAGATTGAGGCTCTTGAATCTAATAAAGCTAAGATTTTTTGATTTTTTGGTCTTAAACAAACTTCTATTATAAAAAAAGTTGAAGAATCTAAGAAGAGAATAAGACCTTTACTATGAGTTATGCTAAATTTTAGTTGCATGATCTCTATTGTAGCCAAAGAAACTTGTTTTTCAATACATTATCTTCTTTGGTAACCATGCTTTTCATTTTATGGTAGCATTATTTCTTTGAATAATGTTGAGTAGTGTATTTAGCTTCTCCACAATATAAGCATAAGTCCTCTTAATGTTGTCAAGTTTTTTCTTGTTTAGTGAGAGATTTAAAATATACCATATTAATTTTTATTAATTTTGGCCTTGATAAATAAATTTTTGAATACTTTGAAACTACTATCATTATTTGATTTGTCCTCTTTTAGCCAAATCTTTGTTCTTGACATCAAATAATGATAGTAGTTCCAAAGTATATCAATTATTGCATGCAGTGGCTTAAGCAATAAATTATTCTAAAGGTTTTATATTTAGCATTGTCGATAAGAAATCTTTGATATTATTCTTCAATCTATATTAAAATTGAATGATAAAGGCTTTTTCATTTCAATCCATGTTACAAGTGAGGTTTTAGAATTCAACAACATATATGGTAGCTTATTGTGATCCTTACCATAAAGATAAAAGTTTAGTCTCTACTATTCTTTTTCAATCACTTTCTCTAAAAGAAGCTGTAAATACTTCTAAGAATGAATTAAAATCATAAAAGAGTTATGAATTCTTTTCTATTAAAAATAAAAATCAAGAGAGAACACTATTGAAAAAAGTGCACATATAAATCCAACTTGAGTAAATCCATCAAGATATTGGAAGAGATGCAAACTTAGACAAAGCATGATTTATTGCAAAAATCTTCAAAATTTTAATCTTGTTCTATCAAAATTCTCAAGCATATTAATTCTTGTCCCTATCATATTTGTAGAAGCAAAACTCCTTGGATTTGGTTGTGAGATTAATCTACTTGCTTCCTTCAATTACACAATTTTTTACTATAGACTTTGAACTTTTTCTATAGATATAGGAATAGTACTTCCATGATTCAAATTGAGAATATGTAAGATTTTTATTCTTAGAGTATTGACAAGGTCATGAAGATCTGCAATAATTACAAATCTATTCTCACTTCCATTGAGAGTAACATCCGTAATCTTTTCTTTTATAAACAACTCAAATAAGTTCAAAAGTTAAATTAGAAGAAGGTAATCCGCAACCTTTAATATTAAATAATTTTTTTAATAAAAAAAGATTATCTACTCTCTTTAAAAAAAAATTTAATATCAAAAAATAAAATTATTTGTTTAAAGGTGGATAGTTTGCAACCTTCAAAATACAACAATAGAAGTGAGATAATCCACTTACTTCTAAAATAAGATAGAAAAAATAAGTTAGCATTCTTGTCAAACCATCAAGGACATAAATTTCAAATAAAAAAATCCTCAATATATTCTTATGATATTAAAAATAATTAAAAAGTCATTCAAAGATGATATAGTATTGAATTAGAATGGCTATTGCCAAAAAAAAGAAGATTAGAAAATCTAAAAACAAGACTAAGGGCTAAAAAAGCATTGACAAGAGTGAAGAAGGCTTCTTTCTTGCTTCTATATATACTCTTAATTAGGAGCTATGTAGTGATGTCCTATAGAATCTTTGAAACTTGTTGACTTTGCAAGATACATATGTTAATTTACAAGGCAAGTTTTCTATATGTATACCACATAATTAACTTGTTCTCCTAGCTACTAACATGTAGTTAGCTTGTTATTTAAATTTTCAACCTACTAATAAACTACAAATATATGTAAAGTCAAAATAACATCTATGAAGCTTCTAAGAAGCTATTCTATAAGATATTATGAAATCAACCTACTTTTATCTATTTTTACTTACTTCTATCTAATTATATAGATATTTCTTGGAGTACGTGTATATATATATATATATATATATATATCTGTGATAGCTTTGTAGTCCTTCATCTTATTTCAAGATTTTTTTAGTCTTCTTGTCTTTGGCAATAGCCATTCTAGTTTAATACTATATCATCTTTGAGTGACTTTATAGTTCTTTTGAATGACATAAGACTGTCTTAAAGATTTTTTTCTTTGAACTTCTTGTCCTTTAAAATTTGACAAGAGTACTAACTTATTATTCTTGTCTTATTTCAGAAGTGAGTGGATTACTTTACTTTTATTATTGTCTTTGAAGATTATAGATTATCCACCTTTAAATAAAATTTTTAGTATTTTAACAATCATATCTTCTTTAAAATAAGTAGATTATTTCATTTTGTAGAAATTTTTATTTGATATTAGAAGTTGTGGATTACCCTCCTCTAATTTGACTTATGGATTTGTTAAGATATTTAAAAATGAAAGAAACATCATAGATGCTATACTTGGTAAAAGTGAGAATAGATTTGTAACTATTGTTGATCATTAAAAACTTGTTAATACTCTTAGGATAAAAATTTCATGCATTACAAGTACCAACCATGGAAATACCAATTGTACCCTTTTAAAAGAAGTTTAGAATCTATATATAATAGTTGTTCAATTAAAAGAAGAAAGTAAATCAATCTTAGAATTAAATCTATAAAGTTTTGCTTCTATAAATATGATAAGAATAAGGATTAGTATGTCAGAGAAGTTTGATGGAATAAGATCAAAATTTTGAAGGTTTTTGCAACAAGTCAAGTTCTATCTAAGGTTGCATCTCTTCCAATGCCTTAATGGATTTACTCAAGTTGGATTCATAAATGCTTTTTTATATTGAAGTACTTTCTCTTGGTTTGTATCTTTAATGGAAAATAATTCATAATTACTTTATAATCTAAATTCATTCTTAAAAGTATTTATGACCAAATTCAAAGAAAGTGATCAAGAAAGAATAGCAGAAACCAAATTCTTATCTTTATGACAAGAATCATGCTCAACTACTACATATGTAGTTGAATTCTAAAACCTAATTTGCAGTATGGATTGAAATAAAAAAGCCTTTATCAATCAATTTTTATATGGATTGAAGGATAATATCAAAGATTTATTATTGACAATGCCAAAAAGAGAATTTTTAGAATAATTTATTATTCAGGTCATTATATGCAAAAATTAATTATTTCAAAGGGATCAAGAACAAAGACTTGGTAGAAGAAGAACAAGCTAAGTAATGACGATAACTCCCAAGTTTTCAAAAACTTATTTATTAAGACTAAAACCAATGCAAATTCATATGATACATTTTAAATCCTTCACTAAACAAGATAAGAGTCGACACTGTCAAGAATATTTATTTTTATATTATAAAAAAAATTAAATATATTTTTTAATAATATTGATAGAAGCAACATAATTACAAAATAAGCAGTATGATTGCTAAAAAAGATAATATATCAAAAAATAAGTTTCTCCAATTATAATAAGAACTATGCAATTGGAATCATATATAACATTTAAATAAAGGTTCTATTCTCTCTATAGATCCCTCATCATATTTTACAATAGATATATGTTTTGGACCTAAAAATTATAAAGTATTTGTATTATTAGATTCAAGAGCCTCAAGCAGTTTTACAAATAAAAGCTTTATCAAGAGACAAGAAATGTGTTTATTCAAGAAAACTAAACGCATACATATAGAAGTCATAGATGATCATTTATTGTCTTTTAGAGATATTACTCATGAAGTGTTCTTTTAAATATATCCAAAATTTTAATAGAGAAGTAGAATTAGATAAGTCTAATATATCCAAACCTGTATTGCTAGCTGTAAGAGCTTTCATGCATGTGGTGTTGGGGTAGAGAGAATTTGCCTTAAGAAAGCATTGTGCTTGTAGCTATCACTAAATGCTCAATCAAGCTTCTAGATTTTAAAAAATAAATACCAAGTCTATATATAAAATTTTCCTTATAGAGGCAATGACATCAATATATAAGCCCTAAATACCAAAGATCACCAAAAATGTGATAAAAATATTTTAAAAACTTGTACATCCTCAAAGTGAATTTTTTTCCAAATTTCAACAACTCATATTTCACGATTGAACCATCCAAACAAACTAAAATTTTACATGAAAAATTGATGTATATTTAACAACTACCACAAAAAATTCCAATTGTAAATTCATTATAGATCTTAAGATATTGCCAAAATCCTAATAGTAGCTTCAAATCCTTACTTACATACAATTATATACAAATTTCTTCATATCTCACAAAATAAATACTCAAATACCATAAAACTTTGATATGTAGCTTCTTAACCTAATAACAAACACTTCTAAAAGTTTTGAGCTAAAAATTCTTTTGAAAACTTAAGATATGGCTCCAACTATTACTATCAACAAACCAATTCATTTATTGCCTTTGAATTACATGTGTTGTCTTTAATACTCTAAAACTTCTTCATACAGACTCTAAATGCAAAAATTCCTCCACAATAGATATATATCTTAAAAATATCCTTGCTGTTACATCTCTCAATTTCCAAAATCTATCATAAAACTCCTTGTATCTTCAAAATAGTAATAGTATATCTTTAAAAGACACCATAACTTCAAATGGCTATAACTTCATCATCTTAACTCCAAATCTTTTAAAATTTATACACAAATTGTATTCCAAATTCTAAATTTTAAAATCTTTGCTTCTAATATTTAAATTTTTTTTTTGAAGTTGCCAAAATCCTTGTTATGGTCATAGACAGCCTACTAAATGTCCATTGGATATGGCCTTTGATTAATAAGAATAAAGATCTTTACCTTTTGCCTTCTTCCAACCATGCCTTGATTTCATCCTTTTCCATAAGCCTTTTAGTAGTTTAAATTTTCATCTTTAGGCTTTTATCTTCTTTTGAAGCTCTATATTAAATATTTAAATCTTATATAATTTAAATATTATAATAAAAATAGATAAAATTCAAAATAAAGTTTTTTATATTCAATTTTTTTGATATAAATTAAGAATAATTTTAACATATATTAAGACTTATAAATATAAAATATGTTTTAAATATTCTTTTTATATTATAAGTATTTATAGTAAAACATCCATCTCTTCCAAACTTGGACATCCTTTGGCATATGCCAATTCAATCATACTTGTCTTCTTCATCATCTCTATTTGATTGTGCATCTTCCATTGGGTCCAAATCTTATGCTTCAAAATTTGAAAGATAACTTGGAATAAATCTGTCGTTTTTTCTCTTAAATGCATTGATTTTGGTTTTTAGCCACAAGTATCTTCAACATTATACTATCGAACTAACAAAACAAATAGGTAGCATTGTTATGCACTACTACTATTATATATGATCCAAACCATCTTTGAGTAAACTTCTTAAGAGTTCTATGTTGATGTTCCAAACTATTGTCAAACATAAGCATCAAATCTCCAACTTCAATTGATTTGGACTTCAAAAGATGGATTTTATTCAACCTCTCTTTATTATTCAACCTAGCAGCTTTTAGTTTCTCCAATGCTATCTCTTGATTTGAAGGTAATCTTTCAAGCTCCTGAATCCGAAGCTCCAAAAATCCCCCTCTCATGATACCATCTTTCTAATCCAACAATATCCCAATATGCACAAAATCTTCCTCATGCATGATTGATTTTTGGCCCAAGATTAACTTACTAGACATATGAGCAATAATAATACTATGAGTGGTTTTATTTGTCAATAAAACAAATAGTAGAAGTCTTGGCCATGTCACGGATACAATCATATAAGCTAGTAATTACATATATAAATAGGTAGAAGTAAGTAAAAGTAAATAAAAGTAAGTAAATTCTATAGTATTTAATATGGAAGCTTCCTAAAAGCTTCATAGACGTTGCTTTGACTTCATAGGTGTCTTTAATTGACTTTTTGGATTAGAAACGTGGTCAACAAGTTGGCTATGTGCCACACATGTTGTTAGCTTGAAGATCAAGCTAACTATGTGGCCCACACATAGAAGAACTTGCCTTGTAAGTCAAGGCAAGTGTCCTACAAAGTCAACACATATTGGAGGTCCTAAAGAACGTCACCATGTAGCACCTAGTTAGATAGTATTTATAGAGACAAGAGTGAAGGCTTCTTCATTCTTGTCAACTCTTTTCTTGCTTTTAGTCTAGTTTCAAGGGTCTCTAGTTTTCTTGTCTTTTGGCAATAGCCATTCCAGTTTCTCTTTCAATATATATACTTGTTAATATATATTTTGTTACCTCTCTTTGAGTGAAGGCTTACTTGTTTGAATTATTTTTTTATCGAGTTCTTGTCCTTGACACGCCATTGTTTTAGCTTATCTTTGCAATCTTTAATAAGAGCAGTAATGATGGGAGGATATCCTCTCTTACTCTTGCCATTAACTTCAAGATTATAAGCAATTGTCACCTTCAATTTTATTCTATATATTTGAAAGAAATCTCTGACATCTATTATACTGAATTCTCCTTAATTAGCCCTTATCCTTCCAATGCTGCCATATCTATTAAAAATATTATTTAAGATAAATTTATACACTCTTTTTATGGTTTTGGTCCTCAAAGTGCTTCCTTCAACATAGTTTGAAAGTTCTTCTCCTATCACAACAAGATACTTTATGCCCCATAATCATAATGGCATAGCCACCTAGTCAATCACCTAGTAAAAATACATAGTCTACTACTCTCAATGATACTCTATTTATCCTCTTTGGCCTCTTCTATAACAAACTATCTCTCAAAATATAGTCATAAGATTTGTGTGTGATATCTTTAAAGGCCTTATTTGATTAGTATTCTTGTCTCTTCATGGTATTCAAATAGATATTAATATCTCTAAACTTACCTCCGTAAAAACCTTTTCTAAAGGCCACAACTTCATTATTTATGCTCATTCCATTAATAATTAGTACATAGCCATAGTCTTCATTTTCATCATCTTTACCAATCTCTTGTGTTTCCATCTCTTTTTTACAAATATATCTAGCTTTGGATAGCATATCTGCCTTAGAATTTTTTTTGTCAAGATTTATACCAACATAAGATTGAATGATCTAATATAGACTATCCACCTCAGCATAGCAATATCAAGAATAGAATAGTTGGCAATTATACTCAATAATGATAAATAATTAGTTTCTAGCACCACATTGGCTACAATTAAGTAATTTCTATGTGCTTTCATAGCTATAAGTGATCTCAAAAACTCCTTTCTTCTAGATATGCTCTTTGTGTATCTATGAAAATTCTTGCTCTAAATTTCATAGAAAACTTCATACCTTCTACATTATCTTGATCAATAGTCCATCTAATAGCAATAAGACTTGTATCAATAGTAATAACAACTAATCTATGATAATTATAATCAGCTTGCCTCAAGATTGGTGGCAACTTCAAAATCTCCTTTAGACCATCTATAGCAAGTCTTTATTTTTCTCCCTATCTGGAATTAGTTTTTTTTTTTAAGAGACTATATAACGACTTAGCTATAAGAACAAAGTAAAGAATTGTGATTGCTCGTTTTACTTATTCCAAAAGAAACCTCCCAGTATAAATCCGTATAGGAGGATTCAAATACGAGGAATGACTAGTTCCTTAAGCGTTCACGTTAGGGTCACACAATCAATTACCTCCTGAATGTATCATCTCTATTTCCAATATCTGAACACACAAGGAAACTATAATCTCCTCCTTCACCTTATAGGTCTCTTCCTTACAGCAATTCAGTCATACCAATAACTGGTATTTCCACCAAAATATTCACCTTCATAATCTCTAATTGTAATACTGCGCCTTCACAGCTTTCAGTCCACAATTATCCTCGTTCCAATCACTAGAATTCTTCACATAGAACTGCTATTCACATTACAGTGTTTCACACAAACACAGACTCATTCTCTCTGTTGAACTACAATCAGATTTCAGCATTCAATCTTTCTTCTTATCAAATAATACCAATCACATTTTCATTCTATAATTCACTTTACAATATTCAAAAACTTTCAATCCTCTTATTCAAAGAAAAAAACAAACAAAAGAAAAGAGGTAGCACCAAACTTACCTTGGCTTATAACTCTCACAGTCTGGTCCTCGGCTCACACTATCAAAGTCTCACCCTCAGTTTACACTATCGCAGTCTGGCCATCGGCTGAGCACTATCGCAGTTTGGTATTTTCTTCCCCTCTCCCATCCTCCTTATACTACCCTGAGATACCAACTCCAATACTATAGATGATAACTACTTTTCCTAACTATTCATCTATTCTACCTACTAAATCACCTTTTTAGCACTTATCTATCCCTGTTTATACTATATACTAGGTATCTATATTCTGAAAATAACTATTTATTCTACATAGCCCTATTCCTAACTGTGCAGCTTCCTTGCAAACACTCAATTGATACCTATCTAAAAATTATCTAACAAAACTCTACAAAAATTGTGATCCCTCTGGCCTATCTAATTAATCAATTGTCGCAGTATCTGTTATTTGTTCCACCGATTCTGGTTCCAACTGCAAATCTTCATCCTCTTCCAATCCTTCTATCGGCTCCTGCCTCAAATGAGCTGAAAGGTCTTCATTATACTCACCCAGTTTACGGACTTGAACTTCCAATTTCAGGATCTGGGCATCTCTCAATTCCAATTGGTGCTGAAAGTGACTCCTCTCTTCTGGAACTTCAAGAACTGGCAATGTTGATACTTGTGCTTGACTAATATAGACTAAATCTTCTACCAATCTTGTCACCTCAACGTTCAAGGCCTTAATTTCAGCCCTTAATCACTCCGTTTCATATCTGTATTGGTCACTCAATACCAATTTCTCTTGTGCCAATAACTCAGTCTCTTCTCATTCCATTACCAACTGACCCTTCGCTTTTTTCAGTTCCAAAATTGAATGACTATGATCCCAGAATAGTTCTTGCCTGTGGATCTCCACCATGCACTCTCTTTCTTGTGACTGTCTCCTCACTGTTAACTCTTAACTAGAACTACTACTCTCGAAAATACAAGAAATATAAGAAAATGGCACTCCAGCCAACCCAAAACAATACCACAGAATGACTTTAACTTGTGTCCCACTCCTATTCTTTTACCTAGTGGTGATAATACCAATATGTTATCCATACTGTCCATGAAAGGTAATGAGAAGTAATCTTTCTTGGTGGCCACATTAAGTTTTCAGAAATCCTGACAATTCCTGATTTTCTCATTCTTTTTTGGCACCATCACGATTGGAGAAATCCACTCACTATTTGGTACCAAGTAAATAAAACCAACCACAAGAAACTTGTCCAATTCCTCCTTCACCATGAGAGAATATTTAAGATTAAGGTGATGTTGCCTCTGCCGTACCGGTTTAGTCTTCTCCTCTAAAATAATACAATGCTCACGGACTTTAGCAAGGATACCTTTTAAATCATCATAAGTCCAAGAAAAAGTGGATTTCTGATGCGAGAAAAATTCGGTCCAGCAAGTCAAGTCTTGTTCCTTAATACCTTTGTAGACCTTAATTGAGAGTAATTTCCAATGCTTTTTTCCACTTCATTGGTTTCGATTTTACTCCGTTTGGCAGCAATTCCTTTCTGGCGATTGGCATTGCCGTTAGTAACTTTGCCAACTTGTCTACCACTAAAGGTTTCTTTAATGCATAAGATCTTTTATTGGACTGTACAGGTATTGATACTTGATCAATCGGGATCGATCTTGATGGTCCCGGTAAATTGGCACATGGAACTGAATTGGGTTTTTTAATCTGTTGAGGTCTCAATATTGGGATACGTCCCAATACTGATATTGGTTCGTTTAGCCCCATAGACGGCGCTACTTGCTCTCCTGCGATCGGTTCATCCATGTCCTGAATTGGATTCTTGTCTTTTTGTTGGCCTCTGGTAAGCACTGCGTGTACCACCTCGACACGATGTATTGGTGAATCTCATTGAACAAGGCCTTTGTCCTCCGCCGATTGGCTTGTTTACATTTGCTGGTCCCAGTTATTATAATTAAAGGGTGCATTGCACTGCTGATAAGTGTGACCAGACTCCTTACAATTTCCACATATTGGAGCATAGTCATCATTGGCCCTTGGATTAGGACATTCATTGGCATAATGACCAATTTGTCTGCAATGATAGCAATGAAGTGGTCTCCTACCAATTCCTTCAGGGATATTGGGTGTCTCTACGAATATATAACGGCTAGGTCTATTCCATGTCGGATGAGTAAAGGATCCTGGTTGACCCATTGTTACTATAGAGTCTGGCATTGGCTTCGTCATGGGTGGATATTGATGGTATCCTGGTTGGTTCATCGCCAATCCGTGAGTATTAGATACACCTCTTGGTGAAATTCAGAGTTGAAGAAATTAGAATAATTCTTGTTTTGTTTATTTGCTCGATTTCCATTCCAACCAAACCTATTATTCGTCTGTACTTGATTGACATCCCACGAAGTTGGTTGAGTCATTATCTGGTTACTGAGTTGTTGTTGCTTCCGTAAATTCCAACAGTTGGTGGTAATATGCTTGCCCCCGTAAAAGGTATATTGTACAATCATTTGGAGTGGTGAAAGACATTCTGTTACTAAATGACCTTGCCCCTTACAATTGTTGCACCAGGCATTGGAACGCATATTGGTTGATTTATGCCTTTTTTCTTTATCCTTGGTCAAATTCACAACCAATTCATCCATTTTTTTTGTCAATGTTAACAACAATGACTCATTAGGATCCCTTGATATCAATAGATTTGGCAATTTCTTTGTAGGTATTGATTTCTGATACGCGGAATAAGGTGCATACGGGTGTGATGATGATGGTGGTACAGCTTGCAATGGAATGGCATCCACTATTCCCTGTGGAATTGTACCCTCCTAGATAACTTTCTGATGCGTCATTCCAATTTGTCATTTGATAACCTCCTTGAGATGGAATCATCGTGGCTCCAACTGTTAAGTTCTGGACATAGTGACATTCCTTCTATACTTTTGCTCGCTCAAAAGATGATGCAATGGTGGCTGATTGGGCCTCTTTTACATATATTTTTAATTGTGGTGGGTGTAGTCCATTAACCAATATGGACAACATAAATGATTTTGACATTTGGTTATGTGGCCATTTTCGAAGTATATCCACTACACGACCATAATATGACTGTACCGCTTTCTCTGGTACCATTCTGCTGTTCATTAATTTTTCTCTAAGACGTTCTTCAAAACCAATTGGTCGAAAATGGGCTAAAAATGTATTTTTCAATGCCTCCCAATTGATAAATTGTCCCACAGGTTGGTGATTATACCACTCAAACGCTGTGTCTTTCAATGTCGTTCGCAGCCATCTCAGCCAAATGTCTTGTGTTCTTCCATTATTGGCTATATACGTCGTCAAGAATTGAGACAAATATTGATCTAGATCCACACCTAGCAAACCCCAAAAAGTAGATAATGGCACAATGCTAGTCGTTCGATCACCCACTACACCCATTTGAACTACAATCGAAACTGCTGGTCCTCAGGACGTCATTAAAGATGCCGGTGTTCTGCTCAATTTCTTATTAAAATAAAAACTATCTCCTACAAAAGTCTTTTTCGGATTTCCAGGCCTTTTTGATTGACTATTATTATCTCCAAATAATTTTACTGGTTGAATATGAGGTGAAAATGACAAGTTTTGATATACTCTGAATTGGTCTTTATTGGCAAGTGATTTATCCCAATCTTCAGAACCAGTCTTGTTAGGATCGGACATATTTCCAATTGAGAAGATACCCAGTGGAGTACCTAATTCCTCTGTACCTTCCTCGTTTTCCATTAACGGCTTCGAGAGGTTTGCTGGACTATTAGGAGCACTCTCCGAGAGTACTCTTGGCAATTTCTTTAACGGTATGTACTTTTAAAATATTAGAGGTCGATCGTCTTTTGGATACGATTGAATATGTCGACAGGCATGCAACTACGGCTTAATCTAACTTTGTCGATGCTTCTTTTTCAATTTGCGATCTCGCTCATTACGCAACAAATTTCTTGCTTGCGATCTCTCTATTCTTTCTTTTGATTGCTTTATTCTCTTTGCTGTTAAATTCTCATTCTTAATAACCATACTCTTTCTTCAAATACTATTGAAATCGTCTTTCATTGCTAATTTTCTCACACGTTTAGTAATTAATTCCTAACACTCAAAGCTATTATCACTCCCCGACAGCGGCGCCAAAATGTGATTGCTCTTTTTACTTATTCCAAAAGAAACCTTCCAATATAAATCCGTATAGGGGGATTCGAATACGGAAAATGACTAGTTGTTTAAGCGTTCACGTTAGGGTCACACAATCAATTACCTTCTGAATGTATCGTCTCTATTTCCAATATCTGAACACACAAGGAAACTATAATCTCCTCCTTCACCTTATCAGTCTCTTCCTTACAACAATTCAGTCATACCAATAACTGCTATTTCTACCAATATATTCACCTTCATAATCTCCAACTGTAATACTGTACCTTCACAGCTTTCAGCACACAATTATCCTCATTCCAATCACTAGAATTCTTCACACAGAACTGCCATTCACATTACAATGTTTCACACAAACACAGACTCATTCTCTCTGCTGAACTACAATCAGATTTCAGCATTCAATCTTTCTTCTTCTCAAATAATACCAATCACATTTCCATTCCATAATTCACTTCACAATATTCAAAAAATTTCAATCCTCTTATTCAAAGAAAATAACAAACAAAAGAAAAGAGGTAGCACCAAGCTTTCCCCGGCTCACAACTCTCACAGTCTGGTCCTCGACTCAGCACTATCGTAGTCTGGCATTTTCTTCCCCTCTCCCATCCTCCTTATACTACCCTGAGATACCAACTCCTATACTATAGATGAGAACAACTTTTCCTGACTATTCATCCATTCTACCTGCTGAACCACCTTTTCAGCAGTTATCTATCCCTGTTTACACTATACACTAGATATCTACATTTTGAAAATAACTACTTATTCTACAGGAATCCAAAATTAATAGAAGACACAAGTTCCTAAAAACCTCCTTACTTCAATGATGCTACTACATGCTTTCATTGTAGTAATAATATCAAGCTTTTCAAGGTTAGGATTTTTGCTATACCTTCCATATAAGTGTCCAACCACCACAATTTCATCAACTTCAAACTTAGACTTATCAATGGATAAGGTTAAATTGACTTTTTAAAGCCTCTTCAAAATCTTTTCTACATCTTTAATATGATCCTTTATAAACCTTTTCTATCTATTAATATCCAATATCAAGTCTCTAGCATTTTTTTCTACAGCCATTGATAAGTATATCAACCACAAAAAGAATAGTCTACTCAAGTATAAAATCCCTCAAGTTTTGGTTTATGGCATTTTACATATGAACTACTGAGTTAATAGCACCTTGAGGCAAAGTGCACATCCTCATAAGTCTTAATGAAATCTTTATGGTTGTGTCACGGACATACATATAATTACCTATATGAATAGATAAAAGTATGTAAAAGTAGGTTAATTGTGTAATATCTTCTAGAGAAGCTTCTTAGAAGCTTCATAGACGCTGCTTTGACTTTATAGGAGTCTATTGTTGACTTTTAGGTTAGAAACTTGGTCAACAAGTTAGCCATGTGCCACGCATGTTGGAAGCTTAGAGAACAAGCTAACTACGTGGTCCATCCATAGAAAACTTGCCTTGCAAGCAAAGGCATGTGGCCTAGAAAGTCAACATATATTGGAGGTCTTATAGAACATCGCCACGTGGCTTCTAGTTAGATAGTATATATAGAGGCAAGAGTGAAGCCCTCTTCACTCTTGTCAACTCCTTTCTTGCTTCTAGTCTAGATTCAAGAGTCTTTAGTTTCTTGTCTTGTGGCAATAGCCATTCCAGTTTCCTTTTAATATACCTACTTGTTTATATTTTGACTTATTATATCGAGATAGCCTTTTTGTGTATATTTTCTCTCATCCAGTCTTTGTCCTTGACAGATTGACAAGAGTACACTTACAATATCAGAGCTTTGTCTTTTCTTGATTAAGAGTGGATTACCCCTTTTTCTTGATAAGACATAAGCGCATTAGAAGTTGCGGATTACCCTCTTTTAAACTGATATTGTTCTTAGTATTTCCTTTGTTATCAATTCCTCTTTTCTATTTGTTTTGAGCGTTGTTAGACATCTTCTCTTTTCTAAGTGCTACTATGGCAGAGCTTGTTGAAATGAAGAGTGCAATGGCACAGATGCAAGAACAATTGAGGGAGTTAATGCTTGCGATGCATCAACTCAATTTACCACCACAAGGAGCAACAAGAATGGTAGGAAGTGAAGATATAGAGATGATTGGGGCTGCTTCAACATCTGCACTAAACCATGTCCCTTCTCCCAGAATGGAACACCCTTCGAGTGTTAGAGAACCGAGAGTTGCCTTGCCCGAGAAGTTTGATGGTACCAGATCCAAGTTTCGAGGATTCATCAATCAGGTCCAACTAGTGATTGAACTTCAACCCCAGAGCTATCCAACTCCAGGGTCACAAGTAAGATTCATTGGTACACTTCTTTCAGGTTCAGCATTGTCATGGTTTTCATCTTTTCTTGAACGACGAGATCCAATATTGGATAATCTGGAGGCTTTTTTGGCGGAGTTTCGATCCATGTTTGGAGAACATGATGCAATTCGTGTTGCAACCAACAAGATCCGTATTTTGCGACAAGGCAATCGATCAGTAACATTATATGCTTCGCAATTTCGACAACTTGCAACTGATATCAAGTGGGATGATGCCGCACTTGTGAGTCAATTTCTCTACGGATTACAATATGAGGTAAAGAAATTGATGCTTAATTTACCTGATCCTCAAACATTGAGTCAAGCAATTGACTTTGCTGTGAAGTGCGACAATCGACTTTTTGAATTTCGATCCGAGAGTCACACAAGTGGGCCTCAACGTTACTACAATTCAATGGCAACATCGATGTCTCCTCAACACATACCTTCGGAAGTAGAGGATATGCAAATTGATGCGGTACGTTTCAAACCTCTTACTGAGCAAGAAAAGTCTCGTCGTCGACAAGAAGGATTGTGCTTATATTGTGGAGAACCTAAGCACACTGCTCAACATTGTCCAAAGAAGCGACGTAACTACAAAATGAGGAGTACGGCTGTCAAAGAAGACAGTATGTCGGAAAACGAGTACGTCCAGCTACAATAGGGACCGTGCGGCTGGAATCGTGTACAACTTCTAATAAAGGTCCTATCCTCTCCTCAAAACCATCTCCTTGTTTTATAATAGATGTGCGTTTAGGACCTAATAATTACAAAGCCTTTGCCTTGGTAGATTCAGGAGCCTCATCTTGTTTTTTAGATGAAGAATTTGCTAGATGTCATAGAATATCATTAATACAAAAAACTAAACCTGTACACGTAGAAGTCATAGATGGTCGTCCGTTGTCTTCTGGAGATGTAACTCACGAAACACTTCCTGTAGATGTATTAATAAATGGTCATAGTAGTTGCGTAATTTTTAATATAATTAGATCTCCCTCTAATCCAGTAATTTTAGGCTTATCATGGTTAGAAAAGTATAATCCTCGAATAGATTGGATTTCTCGTAAACTTGATTTTCCTCAGAGCATTAGTAACAGTTCTATTAACCAAGTAAAAAACCATGAGTCTAGTATAGTAAAACTCACACCTATAGGTGCAAAAGCATTTATACACGCAGCAAAAGAAGGATCAACTTTTGCTATTTATGCTGCACCTATTTCTGAAAGCGTAAAGACTTCAAGTGGCATTCCAAGTCAATATCAGGATTATCAAGACGTTTTTGAGAAAAAGAATGCAGATATTCTTCCTGAGCATCGCCCATACGATTGTTCAATTGATCTCAAGGAAGGAACTCAGCCACCATTTGGACCAATTTACAGTTTATCGCAAGATGAGTTGGCTGAACTCAAGACATATATTGACGAGAATTTAGCAAAGAATTTCATACGCCATTCAAAATCTCCAGCAGGAGCCCCAATTTTATTCGTAAAGAAAAAAGATGGATCTTTACGAATGTGTGTTGACTATCGAGGACTCAACAAGATCACAATCAAGAACAGGTATCCATTACCTTTGATATCAGGACTCCTTGACCAGTTAAATCAAGCTAAGATCTATACAAAAATAGATCTAAGAAGAGCATATAATCTAGTACGGATCAAAGAAGGAGATGAATGGAAGACTGCGTTTCGAACTAGGTACGGGCATTTTGAATATAATGTCATGCCTTTTGGACTCACGAATGCACCAGCTGCTTTTCAACATCTCATGAATGATGTATTTCGTGAATTCTTAGACAATTTTGTCGTCTGCTACCTAGACGATATCCTGATTTATTCTAACAATGTTGAAGAACATGAAATACATGTTCGTCAAGTATTACAAAAACTCAGAGATGCAGGATTGTACGCCAAGATGGAAAAGTGTGTATTTCACACTACTCAAGTTGACTTTTTAGGATACATCATTTCAAATGATGGTCTTATGATGGATTCTAAGAAAGTCCAAACAATCATGGATTGGAAGATCCCAAAGACTGTGAGAGATGTCCAATGTTTCTTGGGATTTGCCAATTACTATCGGATCTTCATCAAAGACTTCTCACGAGTTGCAGCTCCACTTATACGCTTGACTAGTAAAGATAAATTCCAATGGAATCAAGAAGCGGAAGCAGCATTTGAAGCCTTGAAGACATCGTTTGTCTCTGCACCAGTCTTATATCGTGTTGATTTTTCCAAGGCATTTTTTATGGAAACAGACGCATCGGATTTTGCCTTGGGTGCAGTTTTATCACAAATGGGAACAGATGACAAACTTCATCCGATAGCTTTTCATTCAAGAAAATTCTCAGCAGCCGAGATCAATTATGAGATCCACGATAAAGAACTTCTTGCAATCGTGGATTCCTTTCAAGAATGGCGTCATTATCTAGAAGGTGCTTCTAGTCCAGTCACTGTGTATACAGATCACAAGAACCTCGAGTATTTCATGTCAGCACGCGTGTTGAATCGTCGTCAAGCTCGTTGGAGTATGTCTTTGTCAAGATTCGACTTCATTATCACTTATCGGCCAGGAAAACAACAAGGTTTGTCCGATGCCCTGTCTAGACGTTCTTATTTTGCACCAAAAGAAGGAGATGCAGCTTTTGAGCAAAAAAGAACGGTCCTCTTGAAACCGGAGCAATTTCATCTCCGAGCAATGAAATCAACATTGATTGTTGATTCAACTTTTCTCAAGCAAATCCAGTCCAGTATGTCCTCAGACCCTCTTGTTCATGATATCGAGAATAATTCTTCCAAGTCTCATGATTCTTCTAAGTTCGAGTTCAAGAATAATCTATTATATTTTGAAGGACGCCTATATGTTCCAGAAGGAAAAGCACGTTTGCGTGTTCTTCAAGCACGTCATGACTTTCCAGCAGCAGGGCACTTTGGATATAATAAGACTCTGGAACTCATATCAAGAGATTTTTGGTGGCCACAAATGTGGAAGTCAGTCAAAGACTTTGTACAATCATGTGATATTTGTTCAAGATCAAAAATTCCTCGACATCGACCTTACGGACTTCTTCAGCCATTACCTATACCAGAACAACCATGGTCTTCTGTTTCTATGGATTTCATCACAGATCTTCCAAACTCAAGATCTTATGATTCTATATTTGTGATAGTAGATCGTTTCACCAAGATGGCACATTTTGTGCCATGTACAAAATCTATCACAGGTGAAGAAACAGCTAAGCTTTTCATTGATAATATCTATCGCTATCATGGATTACCTAAAGATATCATATCGGATAGGGGAACTCAATTTGTGTCAAGATTCTGGAGGACTCTTTTCAAGATTTTAAAAGTGGACATAAATCTATCTTCAGCTTTCCATCCTCAAACTGATGGACAAACAGAGCGCGTAAACCAAGTCTTGGAACAGTATTTAAGGTGTACCATCAACTACCAACAAGATGATTGGACAAACCTTCTGCCATTGGCAGAGTTTGCTTATAATAATACGGTACATTCTTCCACGCAACAAACACCTTTCTTTGCCAATTATGGCTATCATCCACGACTTGATACTTTTGATTTTTCACAAGTTGATAATCCTGCAGCAGAAGATATGGCAAATTGGTTGTCAGAGTTACATGCAATAATGAAGGCGCAGTTGAAGAAAGCTCAAGAACGACAAAAGATAAATGCAGATGTATATCGTAAAGAGCAACCACAACTCAACGTGGGTGATAAGGTATGGCTACTTCGTCGCAATATCAAGACCACTCGACCTTGTGACAAATTGGACTATCGTAGGCTTGGCCCCTTTTCTGTTTCTGAACAGATCAACCCAGTTGCATATCGGTTACATCTACCGGAGTCAATGAAGATCCATCCTGTATTCCACGTGTCTCTTCTTGAACCATATAAGACAGTGGATATACAAGGAAGAAGACAAATGCCACCGCCTCCTATAGAAGTAGATAATAATGAAGAATTTGAGGTGGAAGAGATATTAGACTCAAGGCGGCGCCGAAATAAGCTGGAATATCTTGTTCATTGGTGCGGATATGATATTAGTGAGCGCACATGGGAGCCATCCAGGAATCTAGCAAATGCATCAACTAAAGTCAAAGTTTTTCATCAACGACATCCATCAAAACCAAGATGAAAACCTCTCTTATAAAAGAGACAAGATTGAGGCAAGATAACATTCAATTTCCTATCCTTGTTTGTAACTTCTTTGCATTTTGTGACGCTAATTAGATGGAGAGCCAACAATCAGCGGATTCAACTCAAGAACCTTCGTTTGCTGACTTACCGGATGAGACATTACGATTGTCACAACCTTCAAGACGACGCAACCGAAATGAAGACCCTCAAGAACGACATGTTCTTCCTCGAATAGATGGTGAGATACAACGCATTTGGTATCACGACCTTGGAAGAGATTCTCGATGTTTGGTGATATTATTGGAGATAGGAACGACTCCTGATGGTCTTTCAAATGTATTATTTGAAGGAAGTTATGAAGGCCTCAACAGTGATCAAATAACAGGGTGGTCTTCTCGCCCTGGAATGGGACACTATCGATGGCTAAGAGGACCCATCAACTATCTTCGAAGAGAACAAAGATCAGAGTATGTAGCAAATACAATTCGCCGCATATTAGATTTTCTCAATATATAATCACCGCTCCTCGTGGAACTCGTCCCTAGAAGGGGGGGTAATGTCACGGACATACATATAATTACCTATATGAATAGATAAAAGTATGTAAAAGTAGGTTAATTGTGTAATATCTTCTAGAGAAGCTTCTTAGAAGCTTCATAGACGCTGCTTTGACTTTATAGGAGTCTATTGTTGACTTTTAGGTTAGAAACTTGGTCAACAAGTTAGCCATGTGCCACGCATGTTGGAAGCTTAAAGAACAAGCTAACTACGTGGTCCATCCATAGAAAACTTGCCTTGCAAGCAAAGGCATGTGGCCTAGAAAGTCAACATATATTGGAGGTCTTATAGAACATCGCCACGTGGCTTCTAGTTAGATAGTATATATAGAGGCAAGAGTGAAGCCCTCTTCACTCTTGTCAACTCCTTTCTTGCTTCTAGTCTAGATTCAAGAGTCTTTAGTTTCTTGTCTTGTGGCAATAGCCATTCCAGTTTCCTTTTAATATACCTACTTGTTTATATTTTGACTTATTATATCGAGATAGCCTTTTTGTGTATATTTTCTCTCATCGAGTCTTTGTCCTTGACAGGTTGTCAAATCTCTACTTTTTGATGTAAACTAAAATTGATCATAACTAGAATAAATATCTCTAGTAGAATACATGGCTTGTCTTGTAAAAACATCAGAAACTTAATCCACAATTGGTCCCAATTCCTTATTTGTGATTGTCATCTTATGAACTGGCTATATATCTTGAATAAATCTCAAAGCTCTAGACTTCATTAGTATTATAAACTATTGATTAAAGTATGGAACCATAGATGGTTCAAGTATTCTTATTTACATCTTTTCTTTCAATAGATTCATCAACTTATGTAGCAAGGCTTTTGGTATAAGAATTGGCTTCAAATTTCAAGGCACATGTGGAATAGTAAAATTGACTATTGACATTTTCATGATGTAATACGACTAATAGATGAAATAGGTGAAGAATCTATTATATTATAAAAACTCTTACTTCATATATTATAGCAAATTATCTCAAAAAATAGAAAATATTCTAAAAGAAATTAGAACTAAAGATTTAAATGCTACTTTTTTATAAAGTAGGCTTCTACTTACTTTATAAGACCATAAAAAAACAAAACAAGGTAATTTTAAAAAATAAAGAATATAAATATATGTAGGCATAAGTTTGGACTTGATTGGAATAAAAATTAATTCAAAAGAAAACAATTTGATATCCAAAGAGGATCAATTATCAACCTAGGTCAAAATCACATTTCAAGATACAAAATCAAGCACCAATGGCAATTTGGGGGTCTTTGGCAAATCAAAGAGTGAAGTTTGAGGTCAAACTTAATGAGATTTTTTGAGCATTTTCTTTGAAGGAATGGAGTGTATAATGACTTTATAAGAGCTTTGCAAAATCATAGTTGTTTGAAGTGACTTTGGAATTTATAAAATAAAAAGAATATTATATTTTGGAGAATTTCATGAATTTGGTAGTAGATCTATGATTCAAAATTTAATATCTTATGAGAATAGTTGTCAAGAGTGTACATTATAATTTTGAGCTTGATCAAACAGTTGAACTAAAGGCTATTGTATTTCAATTAGATTGACGTCTTAGAAATTGGACTTTGAAAGGTATTTAGGATTTTTAAGAACTTCAACAATCTATTAATTGGATTGAGGTAAAATTTATATTTGAAGATAATAGACTTGATTTTTTTTATATATGTAAAATTTGAATCAATTAAATAGTTTGATTAGGAAATAATGGCATTAGAAGTTCAACATTTAGATTAGAGTAGGAGGCTAGCCAATACCCAAGCAGAATTTAGGATTCTTCTTCCATTTGATAAGTATAATTATTTTCAAATTTTGTATGCTTTTACAAATTTAGTTGTTAAAATGTGTGTAATTTTTAAACAAGATCAATAGTTCAATTAATAGATATTGAGGTTCTAAAGTATATTAGAATTAATTTGAGTAGAATTAGGACTTTATTTAAGATCTAAGGTTTGATCTATGATTTGGTTTAAGTTTTAGAGTTTGATTAGAGCTTGATTTATGGTTTGATTTAAGATTTAGGATTTATCTAGAATTTGATTTAGGATTTGGTTTAGGATCTAGGATTTGATATAAGATTTGACTTAAGATTTGACTTAAGATTTGATTTAGGATTTAGGACTTATCTGGGATTTAATCTACGATTTGATTTAGAATTTAAGATTTGATTTAGGATTTGATTTAGGATTTAATTTAGGATCTAAGATTTAATCTAGGGTTTGATTTAGGATTTAAGATTTATCTAGGATTTTATTTAAGGTTTAATTTAGGATTTAGGATTTTTTTAGGATTTCATTTAAGTTTTGGTTTAGGATTTAGGATTTTTCTAGGATTTGATTTAGGATTTGATTTAAGATCTAGGATTTTATCTAAGGTTTGATTTAAGATTTAGGATTTGATATAGGATTTGATTTAGGATTTAGGATTTTATAGGATTTAATTTATGATTTAATTTAAATTCTAAAGTTTGATCTTGGGTTTGTTTTAGGATTTAGGATTTTTTTAGGATTTTTTTAGGATTTGATTTAGGACTTGATTTAGGACTTAATTTAGGATTTAGGATTTTCTAGAGATTTTATTTAAGATTTCATTTAGGATTTAATTTACGATCTAGGATTTGATTTAGGATTTGGTTTAGGATTTAAGATTAGATTTTGGATTTGATTTAGGATTTAGAATTTGATCTAAGATTTGGTTTAGGATTTAGGATTTGATTTAGGATTTGATTTAGGATTTAATTTAGGATGTAAGATTGTCTACGAATTGATTTAGGATTTAGGATTTGTTTAGGATTTAATTGAATTCCATTAGGATTTCAATTAGGATTAAATTAGAACTGATTTGAGATTTATTTAAGATATATTTGAAATTATTTTAATATTTTTTAAAGCTTCTTAAGGAATCTTTTAAGGTTTATTGTGGTTTTTCTTTCAAATCCTTTAAGATTTTTTATTTATTCTTTTATAATTTCTTTGAAGTTTCTTTTGAATTTGATTAAAGCTTATTTAGCATTGTTAAGATTTAATTAGAATTTATTTGGTATTCTATTAGAATTAAGATTTTATTATCATAATTTCTATTCTATCTTCTATAGTCAAGTATTAGGTGCACTCTCAAGCAAGATTTCATGGAATATAATAGCGGATTAATCTTTGAATAAATACATCCAATCTCATCTAATAAAGAAGTGCAAGCCTTGCTATGCTTGGAGATCATTTCTCGAAACCTTTTTTTTCTCAATTTCTTTTAAAAACTCACTTCTTTCAATCTAAAACTTGGCTAATGTCTCTTCTCTAAAATTATATCCAATGCTTCTTGGCTCCCTAAATTTAAGCTCTTTTTCAGCCTTCTTGATATGATTTTTAGAGTCTAGTGGCAATTGTACTGCTACTAACCTCACCTTGTTTGCCACAATCTTATACTTGATATTTACCATTACTTCAATCTTGAAGCCATAACTTTCAATCAACTTTGCATCAGTAGATATCTTTAATATTTCTTTATAAAATCTTATTGAATGAATTTCTACTATCACATCATCAAATGCAATATCTTTTCCTTACATAGTTTCTAAAACTTATAAAATATTTTATAATTTTTTTCTTCAATAATTATAAAAATAGATTTATTACTCAAAATTATACCAATTTTTTAAAATTTTTCTTCTAACTTCTTAATTGATCCCCCATACTTAGAATTTAAATCTTTAATCCTTTACAAACTCACATATCTATTTTTTTGTCAAACTCCAAACCTTACAACTACTTCTTTGTATATTGGGGCATGCTATAGTAGATAATTTCTTTACACCCTTTGCTCTCTATGCTCCACGTGTGCAATTTAGAAATCCAAAAGATTATCATACTCATGGTCTATAGAAGTTTCTCTAAATTAATCTCTATGCCTCTCATAATTTGACCTTACTGTGAGAAATTCGATTAATTTCTTGCCATCATAGCTAAAAATCTTGACATAGTATGAGCCATCATCCAACACCTTGATCTCCATGCTTGTTGCAGTAATATATGGCTGTTCCAAAATAATTAGATAACTTCCTTGATTTTGTACAAAGAAGTTTTTTTCTACTTCCACATCACCAATTTTGATGCCTAGTGTTGAATATGCTCCATAAAGGCTACTTCTTTCATGATTAGTAATTTTCAACACCCATCTATAGTTGGTATCAATTGGCCTTTTATCTTTTTTATAAATCTTTTTAGTTAAGATGTTGATGTCAGAGCCATGATCTACCAATGCTTGAATTGAGTCTTCAAAGCCTTCAACCTTTACACGTATCTTTGTAATAGCTCTTATTCAAAATAGATGAGTATAAGCTGTGAAAGCTTCACCATTATTCCTCCATAGATTATTAATAGTACACTAAGATACCTTAGCATCCATTGTATCTCCTTCTTCTTGGTTCTTACTAATGTTGGCTTCTACCTTCATATTAGCAACTCCATCATATAAAAACATTTCTAGTACTTCATCCTCTATCTTATCATACAAATCTTCTTCTATAATTTTAACTTTTATTTTCACAATCTTATCATAAATAACTCCATACTTTTTGTTTTGGTTACTACTACCCATATTATCACATTTCAAGGCAAAAACTTGTTCAATCTCTTTCTCTTATTCCTTAGTCATCAGAGTATCTAGTATTCTTGCCATCATTGTTTCAACTATCATTTGCCTCTTCTTCTTGGTAATATCAATAATAAGCTCATGAAAACCTTCTTTGGCAATATCAAGAGCTTCTCTCAAGGTAAATTCAATCTTGGCATCTAAAATCTTCTCTTCTTAGATGCCATTAATATCAACTAAGGATTCAATATCTGATGGAAGTTTATAGGCTGGTGCCTTATCCTTTTTCTTAGTGTTGTCTTCCTTCTCCTTGTCCTTGTTGCTACCCATTCTCTCCTCCCACTTCTCTTTTGATAGTGGAACATTAGTTCTTGGATGTGAAGCACAAGGCCTCGTTTCTTACTTTTGCCTTATGTTGCTTGCTAGTCCTTCTCTTAGAGTAGTGTTTCTACTACTTTGAGCCTTTTTTTTATTGATTGGCTATGCTACCTCTTCATCTTTATTAGTTCTGCCTCTCTTAATCTCCACTAATGCATCATTTGATTCCTTCTCTCCATGTTCACTCACCAAATAGGCCCTAGTAATAGCATCAATTGAATCATCTGATCTAATTAATCTTCTAATAGCTTCAGCTCTCTTCACCATTACTTCTTTAGATATATATATGTATATATATATATATATATATATATATATAGAAGTTTTTATCTAGATGTATTCAGCTTCAATGATATAAATCTTTACTTCTCTATCAAATGAAGAGTTGTTCTTCTTCAATCTATCATCTATCAATTTTTTCATGTCTACTCTCCCAAAATTAGTTTCTAGAGGCTCATTTATTATAACATCTCTAATTCTACCTTCCTTGAAGGTAATAATGCCATTCTTTATGGCATTTGTATACAATCCATAATTACAATTTGTGGTTTGGATCATCATACCAAATGTACCTCATCAAAAATCTCTTTGATCTTTTAATCAATTGTTAAGTGCTTGATCTTGTATCTTTTTTAAAAGCACTCATTTCTATCTTCGATTCTCTCATGCTCTTCATCCATTCATCAAGAATTTCTTCATCTACATTCTTATTCCTTAAAGAGTTTAATAGAATAAGAGTAGACAAAATTTTTGTTGGAGTTTTTATACCTTTTATTGGTGTAGCTTCTGTCCTTGCTCCAAATCCTCTAAACTTCACATATTGTTGCCTAACAATGAGGCTCACTGTCTCTTCTAACCCTCTTTAATTAGTAATAAAACCACCTTCTATTGTTCCATCTTGAAGAAAAAAAAATAATCTATCCTCTACCATCTCATCTACAGCTTATAAGAATAGCTATGATTTCTTCACTTGTAGAAGGTACTTTTCAAATAATGGGAATTTTCCAAATTTCTTCTCAAATTTCCTATACAACTCGTTTGGTTCTATATATTTACTTGGTTGTTACTCCATCCAGTTAAAAAAACTTCTCTTAATCATCTTTTCACTATCTTCATCAAAGTATTCATCTCTCAATCTCTTCTCAAATCTAGCCTATATTTTTACATCAATACTCTTATATAGTTGTTTCATCCTTTCTCTAATCTTTGAGATAACTGCTAAATGAAAGGTCTCAATCATCCTATCTAGTGAAACTTCATACATTTCTATTTCATAGCTATAGATTTTTAAAAAATTAGTGATATTTTTTCCATCTAATGTCTCTACTTTACCAATAACATCCCTCAATGCTTAGATAGCCTCTTGCAAAGTTGTATTAGCAACTTATTGGCCCATGAACATTTGCATGGCCCTTAAAAATTCATCTACAAGCATTTGATCACCTCCATCATTTGAACCTCTTTATTTTGTATCTTCCATCTTGACTTATTGAGAATTTAGTATCTTTAGGTGCTCTCATTGGAAGCACTATTATGTCATGATAGAGAGAATTTACCTTAAGAAAGCATTGTGCTTGTAGCTATCACTAAATGCTCAATCAAGCTTCTAGATTTTAAAAAACAAATACCAAGTCTATATATAAAATTTTCCTTATAGAGGCAATGACATCAATATATAAGCCCTAAATACCAAAGATCACCAAAAATGTGATAAAAATATTTTAAAAACTTGTACATCCTCAAAGTGAATTTTTTTCCAAATTTCAACAACTCATATTTCACGATTGAACCATCCAAACAAACTAAAATTTTACATGAAAAATTGATGTATATTTAACAACTACCACAACAAATTCCAATTGTAAATTCATTATAGATCTTAAGATATTGCCAAAATCCTAATAGTAGCTTCAAATCCTTACTTACATACAATTATATACAAATTTCTTCATATCTCACAAAATAAATACTCAAATACCATAAAACTTTGATATATAGCTTCTCAACCTAATAACAAACACTTCTAAAAGTTTTGAGCTAAAAATTCTTTTGAAAACTTAAGATATGGCTCCAACTATTACTATCAACAAACCAATTCATTTATTGCCTTTGAATTACATGTGTTGTCTTTAATACTCTAAAACTTCTTCATACAGACTCTAAATGCAAAAATTCCTCCACAATAGATATATATCTTAAAAATATCCTTGCTGTTACATCTCTCAATTTCCAAAATCTATCATAAAACTCCTTGTATCTTCAAAATAGTAATAGTATATCTTTAAAAGACACCATAACTTCAAATGGCTATAACTTCATCATCTTAACTCCAAATCTTTTAAAATTTATACACAAATTGTATTCCAAATTCTAAATTTTAAAATCTTTGCTTCTAATATTTAAACTTTTTTTTTGAAGTTGCCAAAATCCTTGTTATGGTCATAGACAGCCTACTAAATGTCCATTGGATATGGCCTTTGATTAATAAGAATAAAGATCTTTACCTTTTGCCTTCTTCCAACCATGCCTTGATTTCATCCTTTTCCATAAGCCTTTTAGTAGTTTAAATTTTCATCTTTAGGCTTTTATCTTCTTTTGAAGCTCTATATTAAATATTTAAATCTTATATAATTTAAACATTATAATAAAAATAGATAAAATTCAAAATAAAGTTTTTTATATTCAATTTTTTTGAATTAATTTAATAATAATTTTAACATATATCAAGACTTATAAATATAAAATATATCTTAACTAATTTTTACATATTATAAGCATTTACAATACAAGAGCTGCAAAAAAAAAGGCTATCTTTTGCTATATATGCCAGATTCATTTTTGATAGTTGAAAGATATTAAGTAGTATTTCTAACTAGTATTAAGATTTCTAAGACGTTTTTAAAAAGAAAAATATAAATATTCTTATAGAGTATTAATCCTATAATTATTCAATTGAAATATAAGAAGGATCTCAACCATCATTTGGACTCATTTACAGCTTATTGCAAACTGATTTAGTTGCAATAAAAGAGTACATTGACAAGAACTTGCTTAAGAACTTCATATGCCATTCAAAATCTCCATTTAGAATTCCAAACTTATTTGTAAAAAGAAAAGATAGGTTTTTATGGATGTGCATAGTCTATTAAAGATTTAACAAGATTACTATCTAGAATAGACATCTCCTACCTTAGATTTTAAGACTTCTTGACCAACTCAATCAAGCAAAGATCTATATAAAAATAAATCTATGAGAAGGAAATAACTTAGTCCACATTAAAGGAGATGAGTAGAAGACTACTTTTCAAACTAGGTATAGACATTTGAAATATAATATCATACTTTTAGACTCATGAATATATAAGTTAATTTTAATATGTCATGAATAATATCTTTTGTGAGTTTCTTGATAATTTTGTTATTTTTTATTTAGATGGCATTATAATCTATTTCAAGAATACAAAAAATCATGAACTTTGTATTTTTTGTCTAGTACAAAAACTTAGAGATGTTGGATTATATGAAAAGATGGAAAAATATATATTATTTACTATTCATGTTGAATTTTAAGGACTATCATAGATTAGAAAGATTTAAAAATAGTCAAAAATGTACAATATTTTTTGAGATTTATTAATTATTATTAATTCTTTATTAAAAACTTTTCTCAAGTTGTAGCTCTTCTTATACATTTGATATACAAAGACAAACCTAAATGGAGCAAAGAAGCAGAAACATCTTTTGAAGCCTTAAAAATAATATTTATTTTTGTACCAATTTTATATAGTGTTGATTTTTTTACAATGTTTTTTATGGAAATAGATGCATTGGACTTTGTTATGAGTGCCATTTTATCATAAATAGGACCTCCATATGGTTGCTTTTCATTTCAAGAAATTTTCAATAGCTGAAATTAATTACAAGATCCACAATAAAGAACTTCTTATAATTGTGGATTCATTTTAAAAATGACATCATTATCTAAAAGATGCTTTTAGTTCAATTATTATATTTATAGATCATAAGAATCTCAAGTACTTCAAATTAATATATATTTTGAATCATGACCAAGCATATTAGAATTTTTTTTTATTAAGATTTAATTTCAAGATCACCTATAGACT
Source organism: Physcomitrium patens (assembly GCF_059467195.1). Lineage (NCBI taxonomy): Eukaryota > Viridiplantae > Streptophyta > Bryopsida > Funariales > Funariaceae > Physcomitrium > Physcomitrium patens. The sequence goes on from NC_143429.1 coordinate 9,692,441, forward strand.
CAAAAAATAAGAAAGTTTATCATATGTCCTTTCTAAACATTCTTATCTTCTCCTAAAACAGGAGATGTAACAATAAAAAAAAAAACAATTCTTTTGAAGTTGGACCATTTTCATCTTTGAGTAATAAAATCAATATTGATTATTGATTCAACTTTTGTCAAGAAAATTCAATCAAGTATGTCTTTTGATCCTCCTGTTCATGATATCAAGAATAATTCTTTTAAATCTTATATTATTTTTAAATTCAAATTTAAGAATAATCTATTTTATTTTGAGGAATGATTATATATTTCAAAAGACAAAGCATGATTACATATTCTTCAAGCTCATCATGACTTTCCAATAGCTGGACATTTTGGATACAACAAGACTTTAGAGCTGATATCTAGAGATTTTTGGTGGCCTCAAACGTAAAAGGTAGTCAAAGACTTTGTACAATCATATGATATTTTTTCAAGATTCAAAACTCCTTATCATCAATCTTATGGACTTTTTCACCTATTACCTATTCTAAAACAATCATGGTCTTTTATGATAATATGACAATATTTTTGCCATTGACAAAGTTTGCATACAATAATTTGGTATATTTTTTTATTCAACAAATACCTTTTTTTATTAATTATGGTTATCATCCACAACTTACTACTTTTAATTTTTTTTAAATTAATAATCTTGTGGAAAAAGATTTAACAAATTATTTGTCAGAACTATATATAACAATAAAGGCTCAATTAAAAGAAGCTTAAGAACAACAAAAGATCAATGCATATACCTATCATAAGGAATAACTACAATTCAATGTAGATAATAAGATATAGCTACTTCATTGCAATATCAAGATTACTTATCTTTGTGACAAGTTAGAATATTTTAAGCTTAGACCTTTTTCTATTAGTAAATAAGTGTCAAAGACAAGAACTTAATAAAAAAAATAAACAAGTGAAACTTTTTTCAAAGAAAGATGACAAAATAGAAATAAATTAATATATATATTAAAAAAAAACTAAAATGGCTATTGTCAAAAGACCAAAAAACTAGAGACCCTTAAAATTAGACAGAAGCAAGAAAGGAGTTGATAAGAGTGAAGAAGGCTTCACTCTTGCCTCTATATATACTATCTATCTAAGAGCTATGTGGCAATGTTCTATAGGACCTCCAAAAATATGTTGACTTTGCACAACACATATCTTAACTTGCAAGGCAAGTTTTTTATGTAGGCACTACATAGTTTGTTTGTTTTACAAGCTATCAATATATGTGGCATGTGGTTAACTTATTGACCAATTTTCTAACCTACCAATCAAGTATAAACATATGTAAAGTCAAAGTAGCATCTATAAAGCTTCTAGGAAGCTTCTCTAAAAGATATTATGAAATTTATCTACGTTTACTTATTTCTACTTATTCATTTGACCTAAGTAATAATTACAATAAATATATGTTTGTGGCATTGTTCCCCCTTCTATAGACAAGTTCCATGAAGAGTGGTGATTACATGTTGAGGAAGTCTAAGATGTAGCAAATTATATTTGCCATATACTCTGATCTTTGTTTTCTTTGAAGATGATTGATAGGGCCTTTCAACCATTGATAGTCTTCCATATCATGGCAAAAAGACCACCCAATTATTTGATCATAGTTTAGACCTTTATACCTTCTTTCAAATAAAATACTTGAAACACCATCAAAAGTTGTTCCTACTTCTAATAAAATTATCAAATATTGGAAGTCCCTTCTAAGGTCATGATATCAAACGCATTTTATCTTGCCATTTATTCAAGGAAGAACATGTCATTCTTGAGGATTTTTACCTCCATTGCATTGTCTTGAGGTTTATGACAATCATAATGTCTTATCTAGCAGATCAGCAAATAAAGGCTCTTCAGTCAAACTCGATGGTTCTTAGTTTTCTATCTTCTCAATGTCACAACTACAAAGAACCTACAAACAAAGATTGAAAGTAGAATGTTATCTTGCTTAGATCTTATTTCTTTTATAAAGAAAGTTTTCAACTTCACTTTGCTGGATGTCATCGATAAAAAGCCTCCATCGCCTTTGCTACATTTGCAAGATTCTTTACTGTCTTCTATGTGTGTTCACTAATATTATATCTGCGCCAATGGACAAGATATTTCAATTTATTTTGGTGCCACCTTGAATCTATGACTTCTTCTATTTCGAATTCTTCATTATTGTCTACTTCTATATGAGGAGGTGGAGCTTGTCTTCTTATTGGTATGTCCACTATCTTGTATGATTTAAAAAGAGACATGTGGAATACTAGATGGATTTTCATTGACTCTAGTAGGTATAAACAATATGCAACTAGATTGATTTGTGCAGGAATAAAAAATAGTCCAAGCCTTCGATAGTCCAACTTGTCACAGGGATGAGTGGTCTTAATATTGTGACAAAATAACCATACCTTGTCATCCATGTGAAATGGTGGTTGTTCCTTTTGATAGACATCCACATTGATCTTTTATTATTCTTTAGCTTCTTTTAATTGTGCCTTCATTGTTATATATAGCTCTGACAAATGATTTATCAAATCTTTTGTCATAGGATTATTAGCTTTTGAAAAGTCAAAAGTATCAAGTCGTGGATGATAACCATAATTGACTAAGAAAGATGTTTATTTTATAGAAGAATATATCATGTTATTATAAGCAAACTCTGTCAATGAAAAAAGAGTTGTCCAATCATCTTATTGGTAGTTGATGGTACATCTTAAATATTGCTCTAAAACTTAATTAATATGCTCTATTTATCCATCAATTTGAGGATGGAATGCCAAAGATAGTTTTATATCTACTTTTAGAAACTTGAAAAGAGTCTGTCAAAATCTTGATACAAACTAAGTTTCTCTATCTGATATATTATCCTTGAATAATCCATAATAGTAATAGATGTTGTCAAGAAAGAGCTTAGTTGTTTCTTCATGTGTGATAGATTTTGTACATGGTACAAAATATGCCATCTTGGTAAAATAAACTACTACCATGAATATAGAGTCATAAGCACCTGAGATAGAAAGATCCATAATGAAATCCATAAAAACAGAAGCCTGTGGTTGTTCTAGAATAGGTAATGGTTGAAGAAGTCTCAAAGGTTGATGACGAGGAGTTTTTGATCTTAAACAAATAGCATAATATTATATAAAATCTTTGACTACCTTCTACATTCGTGGCCACCAAAAATCCTTAGATATTAGTTCCAAAGTTTTATTGTATCCACAATGTCATGTTGTTGGAAAGTTATGACGAGCTTGAAGAACATATAATCAAGCTTCACCTTCTGGAATACATAGGTGTCCCTCAAAATATAATAGATTGTTCTTGAATTCAAACTTAGAAGTATCATGAGACTTTAAAGGATTTTTCTTAATATCACAAATAAGAGGATGAGAAGACATACTTGATTTAAATTGCTTATGAAAGTTGAATCAATAGTTAGTCTTGATTTCATTGCTTGAATATGAAGATGTTTTGACTTCAAGAGAATTGTCCATTGCTGATCAAAAGTAGTATCTCCTCCCTTTGATGCAAGGTAAGATCATTTAGAGAATGTATCTGACAAACCTTGTTATTTTCATAGTCAATAAGTGATCTTGAATTTAAATCTTAACAAAGTTATACTCGAATGGACTTGGCAACGATTCAAAACAAGTATTGATATAAAATATTCAAGGTTCTTATAATCTGTATATACAGTGACTAGACTAGAAGCATCTTCTAGATAATGGCACCATTCTTTAAACAAATCCATGATTGTAAGAAGTTCTTAGTCATGGATCTTGAAGTTGATCTCAACTACTGAAAAAAATTTCTAGAATAAAAAGCTACTAGGTGATATTTATCATTTGTTCCTATTTGTGACAATATAGCATCCAAAGCAAAGTCTGATGCGTCTGTTTCCATAAAAAATGGCTTAAAAAAAATTGATGCAATACAAATTTGGTTCAAAAATAAAGGCTATTTTCAAAGCTTCAAATCCTACTTCTACTTTTTAATTCCATTGAAGTTTGTCTTTACAAGTCAAACATTTAAGTGGAGCTGCAACTTGAGAGAAGACTTTCATGAAAATCTAATAGTAGTTGGCAAATCTCAAAAAGTATTAAACATCTCTTACCGTTTTTGAGATCTTCTAATCCATAATAGTTTGAACTTTCTTACGATCCATCATAAGTTCATCATTTGAAATGATATATCCTAAGAAGTCAATTTAAATAATGTGAAGTTCTTATTCTTTTGTATTCTTAGAAATGATTGAAGTTCATGTTCTTTTATATTCTTAGAATAGATTAAGTTGTCGTCTAGGTTACAGACAACAAAATCATCTAAAAACTCCTAAAAGATATCATTTATTAGATGTTAGAATACTGTCGGTACATTTGTAAGTCCAAAAGACATGATGTTGTATTTAAAATGTCCATACCTTATTCAAAAGGCAATCTTCTATTCATCTCCTTCTTTGATGCATATCAGAATGTATCCTTCTTGTAGATCTATTTTTGTATAGATCTTAGCTTGACTCAAGTAATCAAGGAGTTTAGATATTAAAAGTAGCAGATACTTGTTCTTCATGGTGATTTTGTTGAGTCCTTGATAATTAACACACATTTGCAATGATGCATCATTTTTCTTAACAAATAAAATTGGAGCTTTTGCTGGAGATTTGGAATGGCATATGTAGTTCTTGGCCAGATTTTCTTTAATATACTCCTTGAGTTCAGCCAATTCATTTTGGGATAAACTATAGATTGGTCCAAATGGTGGTTGTGCTCATTCTTGAAGGTCAATTGAGCAGCCATTGGAATGATGTTTTGAAAGAGTATTTATATTCTTCTTCACAAATACATCTTGAAAATCTTGATATTGGCTTAGAATGCCACTTGAAGTCTTTCTACTAGTAGAAACAAGTGCAGCATAGATGACACAAGGTGATCCTTCTTTTGCAGCATGCAAGAAAGCTCTTGCATCTACAAATACAAGTTTAATTGTATTAGACTTATGACTTTTTACTTCATTAACTATGCTCTTAGTTATACTTTCAGAAAAGTCAAGTCTATGAAAAGTCCAATCTATTTTAGGATTATATTTTTCTAGCCATGATAAATCTAAAATGACTAGATTAGAGAGAGATCTAATGATATTAAATATTACAAAGCTACTATGACCATTAGTTGCTACTCCTTTAGGAAGGATTTCATGAGTAACATCTTCTGAAGACAATAGACAACCATCTATGACTTCTACATGAAGAAGTTTAGTTTTCTTCACTAAAAGTATGCTATGTCTTTTAGCAAATTCTTCATCTAAGAAACATGTTGAGACTCTTGAATCTAATAAGGCACATGTTTTGTGATGTTTAGGTCCTAAAATAATATTTATTATAAAAAAAGAAGAAGATTGTGAGCAGAGAATAGGACCTTCACTAGGTGTTGTACCAGATTCCAACCACACGGTCCCTATTGTAGTTGGACAAACTCATTTTCCAACATACTATCTTCTGAGATAGCCATACTCTTCATTTTATAGTTACGTTACTTCATTAGGCAATGTTGATGTTAGGGACATAGTCCTTAGACCTTTCTAGAGACAAGTTTCTAGAACCTTTTAGAAAGAAGTCTCTAGAAACTTCCAGAAGATTCCTTGAATATTCTCTTAGAATATTCTTCAAAGATTCCCTAAAGATTCTTTGAAGATTCCCTAAAGATTCTCTTAGAAGGCTCTAGAAGATTCTTAGAATATTCTAGTAGATTCTAGAAAGTTACTTGAGAAGCTTCCTAGCTCTTGGGTAGTTGCTCGAGAAGCTTCATAGTTCTTGGGAAGCTTCTTGATGCGCTTCCTTAGAACCATAGGCCAGTAGTATATATAGGAGTCGAGGCTGAAGAGTTCTTCAGTCTCGACAACACATCTCTTGGAGTTCTAGCTCACCTTTCTGGTGTTGTTCTTGTACTCATCTGTTTAATCTAGTTCTGCCACTTCTTCTTGAACTTCTTGTTAGATTTCAAGTCTGTATTTTGTATCCGTGTCAGTTTGTCGAGACTACCTTTATCTTAATATCAGAGCTGAATCCTTCTTGTTTGAGAGCGGATTACCCCTCTTCTTGAAGGTATTCTAGCGCTTTAGGGGTTGCGGATTACCTTCCTCTAAACTGATATTTTCTCAATCACAATATCAGAGCTTAGTTCTTTGAGGCAGAGAGTGGACTACCCCTTTCCTTGGAGATACTTGAGCGTTCTAAGGGTTGCGGATTACCCACTCTTGGACTGATATTAATTCCTTCTTTTTGTTTAGCATAGCTAGTAGAAAAGACTGTTAACATCGATTTCAGAGCTTTGCCTTCTTGATAGAGTGCGGATTACCCCTCTTCTCGAAAGCATTGAGGCATTTTTAGAGGTTGCGGATTACCCTCCTCTAAAACTAAAATCGTTTAGTGTTTTTTTTTTTTCTTTTCTCCGAGTAGGATTTAGTGACAGGTAGTGCTACAATTTTCTCCAAGAGACTTAGCAATTTCTTCTTCTCTCAAAATTTTAATCCATCTATTCTCTAAATATGGAAGTAGACCAGGTCATAGACAGTGCATCTCCACAAGTAGACAATAGAGTGGCAACTCTTGCAGATCTTCAAGCTCTTATGAATAATGTACGAAAGAAGATTGCATTTCTTCGCAATCCAAGTAAAGAACCTCAAATTAATCTAGTGACCGAAGAAGCTAGACGCAAAATTCATAGCCTACAACAAGAGATTATTCGATTGAGAGAAGCAAGACATATGTCACATACGACCCCTATGGATACTTCAAGGATTAGTACAAAAGAACCAAAAGCGAGTATGCCAGATAAGTATGACGGAACAAGAGCCAACTTCCGAGGTTTTGTGCAACAAGTACGGCTTTACCTACGCCTATACCCTTCTCGTTATCCGAATGGATTTACCCAAGTTGCTTTCATAGGTACTCTTCTATCAGGAAATGCTCGCTCTTGGTTTGCTCCACTATTGGAGAAGGATTCTCTAATATTGTACGACCTAGAGGCTTTCATAGAGAGACTTACTGCTGCATTTGGAGATAGTGATCGAGAAAGAGTGGCTGAAAGAAAGATACAAAATCTGCGACAAGGATCAGGTTCTGCTGCAATCTATGCTGCAGAATTTCAACAGCTTACATGTGATCTTGATTGGAATGATAAGGCGTTCATGACACGATTTCGATATGGACTGAGAGATGATGTCAAGAACTTATTGATCACCATGCCTAAGGCGGATACTTTAGAAGAACTTATATCTCAGGCAATTATTTGTGACAACCACCTCTTTGAATTACGACAAGAAAGACGATCAGGCTGGAGAAATGATGGAGCATTTGCTACATTTTCAAAAGGTCCAGAGAATCACTCCACAGATCCTGAATCCATGCAAATTGATGCGGTACGTTTCAAACCCCTCACAGCTGAGGAAAGGAAGCGACGGTTTGAACAAAACTTGTGTTTATATTGCGGAGAAGCGGGCCATAAAGCTGTAGATTGTCGGAAGAAACAGAAGCCTCAAACAACAAGACTCAGGAGTACAAGCATGCAGGAAAACAAGGACGCCCAGCCACAATAGGGACCGTGTGGCTGGACATCTCAACATCCAAAATTAATCAAGGTCCCTTTCTCTCAACTCAACCTTCGGATTGTTTTATGGTACCTTTACATCTAGGTATTCAAGAACTACAAGTAGATGCTTTATTAGACTCGGGTGCATCCGCTTGCTTTATAGATGAAGAGTTTGCCAAGCTTCACAATATTTCTCTTGTAAAGAAACTTAAGCCTGTCCATGTAGAAGTCATAGACGGACGACCATTGTCTTCGGGCAATGTTATCCATGAAACTAAACCATTGAAGGTACGTCTTGAAAACCATGAGAGCAATATTGTGTTTAATGTTATGAAGACCCCTTCATGTCCTATCATTTTGGGACTATCTTGGCTTGATAGATATAATCCATTGATAGATTGGAAGTTGCAGAAAGTGACATTTCCAACAAACTCCTTGAAGGTGGAATCTGCCAAGACAATGTCTAGAAACAAATCTTTGTTTATAGGTGCAAGGGCTTTCATGAAGGAAGCCAAGAAAAATACACCTCTTGTCATCTTCGCAACTCCGACTCGAGAAGATGCAACTCCGACTTTGGTTATTCCAAAGCAGTATGAAGAATTCAAAGATGTCTTTGAAAAGAAGAATGCTGATATGCTGCCAGAGCATCGACCCTATGACTGTGCCATTGAATTGCAAGAAGGAGCACAACCACCTTTTGGACCAATCTACAATTTGTCGCAGATGGAGTTGACTGAGTTGCGGAAGTACATCGACGAGAATCTAGCCAAGAACTTCATCCGTCATTCGAAGTCGCCAACTGGGGCACCAATCTTATTTGTGAAGAAGAAGGATGGCTCACTACGGATGTGCGTGGACTATCGAGGTCTCAACAAGGTGGCAAAAAAGAATCGCTACCCACTGCCTTTGATCTCTGGTCTTCTAGAACAACTTGGACGTGCAAGGATCTTTACAAAGATTGACCTAAGGGGAGCTTACAACCTTGTACGAATTAAGGAAGGAGATGAATAGAAGACAGCGTTTCGAACAAGGTATGGCCATTTTGAATATAATGTCATGCCATTTGGTCTTATTAATGCTCCAGCGGTCTTTCAACACATGATGAATGACATCTTTCGAGAGCATCTAGACGATTTTGTTGTCATCTATCTAGATGATATTTTGATATTTTCTAAGAACGAGGAAGAACATGAGAAGCATGTTCATCTGGTACTCAAAAAACTACGGGAGCGAGGACTCTATGCCAAATTGGAGAAGTGCTTATTTCACCAAACTGAGATGGAGTTTTTGGGATTCATCGCGACTACGGAAGGCTTGAAGATGGATCCAAAGAAGGTAGAAGCAATCATGTCTTGGGAAGTTCCGAAGACGGTTAGGGACGTACAATGTTTTCTTGGATTTGCTAACTACTATCGGATCTTCATCAAGAATTATTCTCAAGTTGCTGCCCCCCTCACTCGGTTAACGTGTAAGGACAAGCTCGAATGGAGACCTATCGCAGAAAAAGCATTTCAAGATTTGAAGATGGTATTTACTACAGCTCCAATCTTGGTACATCCGGACTTTACAAAGGCCTTTTATTTGGAGACAGATGCTTCGAATTTTGCTTTGGGAGCTGTACTTTCACAGATGGGCATAGATGAGAAGCTCCATCCAGTTGCGTTCTATTCTCAAAAATTCTCTGCTGCTGAGATCAACTATGAGATCCACGATAAGGAACTCCTTGCTATAGTAGATTCTTTCCAAGAGTGGCGCCACTTTCTCAAAGAAACTGCACATCCAGTGACCGTATATACGGATCACAAGAATTTGGAGTATTTTATGTTGGCTCGGGTTTTGAATCGGCGTCAAGCCCGGTGGAGTATGTCGCTATCGGTTCGACTTTGTTATTACTTATCGGCCTAGGAAGCAACAAGGGTTGTCCGATGCATTATCAAGGAGATCATATCTCGCGCCAAAGGCTGGAGATGCAGCATTTGATCAACACTGCACGACATTGTTGAAGCCAAAGAAATTTCGGCTCAACGCAGCTATTGTACCAATTGATGCTGACTTCCTCGACCAGGTACGGGCCGCAACCATTGAAGATTCTCTAGCCCTTGATATCAAGCAACATGCTAGTGATGATAAATTCAAGATGGAAGGAGATCTAGTATATTTTGAAGAGCGGTTGTATATCCCAAAAGGGCCAACACGACTCCGAGTTCTTCAATCTTGTCATGACTTTCCAGCTGCGGGACATTTTGGATTCAATAAGACCTTGGAATTTATTTCCCACGATTTTTGGTGGCCTCAAATGTGGAAGGATGTGAAAGATTTTGTTGTATCTTGTGACATTTGTTCAAGATCCAAAAACCCTCGACATCGGCCTTATGGACTTCTACAGCCATTGCCTATTCCGCGCCGACCATGGTCTTCGATTTCCATGGACTTTATTATGGATCTACTACCATTGAATTCATTTGACAGCATTTTTGTTGTCGTAGACCGGCTTACAAAGATGGCGCATTTTGTCCCTTACAAGAAGACATCGTCAAGCGAAGACACAGCAAGACTCTTTCTTGATAATGTGTATCGATATCATGGTCTACTAGATGATATCGTATCAGATCGAGGAACCCAGTTTGTGTCAAAGTTTTAGAAATCTCTTATTGAAATATTGAAGGTGGATATCAAGCTTTCTTCGGCATTTCATCCTCAAAAGGACAGCCAAACAAAACGGGTGAATCAAGTTTTAGAGCAATATTTACGTTGCACCATCAACTATCAACAAGATGATTGGGTCGCATATCTACCGCTAGCCGAGTTCGCATATAACAACACCCTTCATGCGTCAACTCAACAAACGCCATTCTTTTCCAATTATGGATACCATCCGAAGCTTGACTTATGGAGTTCGTCAACGATTAACAATCCGGCAGCTGAAGGATTAGTGAAGGAGCTTTCGCAGCTTCAAACTACATTGAAGCTTCAATTGCAAACTGCCCAAGAATCTTACAAGGCGTCCGCGGACAAATTTCAGAATCAAGCACCTAAATTCACGATTGGAGACAAAGTTTGGCTGCTTCGACGAAATATTAAGATCAAGCGGCCATGTGACAAATTGGACTATCGGAGATTGGGACCATTTGTTATCCAAAAGCAGATCAATCCTGTAGCGTATCGTCTGGAGTTACCAGCTACTATGAAGGTACATCCTGTCTTTCATGTTTCTTTGTTGGAGCCTTATCGAGAATCGTCTTTTCCTAGAAGAGTACAATGTCCACCACCTAGCATAGAAATAGAGAACCACAAAGAATACGAGGTAGAAAAGATCCTGGATTCACGGCAAAGACGGGGTAAATTAGAATACTTTGTGCATTAGAGCGGTTACGATATTAATGAACGAACATGGGAGCCAACCAAAAATCTCGCGAATGCGCCACAAAAGGTACAGGAGTTTCATCGACGATATCCTGAGAAATCCAAGCCGGTTCGACGATAGCTTCTTTCTGAAGCTTGCTCATCTAGAAAACAGAAAAGAGGAGAGAGCACCACCAAAATCCATAGTTGATGTAGTCATTCTCTCCAAGATAGCGTAGAACTTTGTTAGTAGCCCAAGTTTGTTCTTATTGTTTTAGCCTTTGAATATGGATAGCCAAGATACTACACTTGTCATGTCATCTCAAGCAACTAGCTCACGAAGACGACCGCGAGATGAAGAACCGCCTGCACCACGATGACGTCGAAGGATTCCGAGCAACAGATCGCTGGTGATTGTATTTGAGGTCGAGCCTGCCTACAATGGTCAGCCAGAAGGAGTGTTTGCAGGACAATTTCACAATGAAGACACGGAGGTTCATGCTTGGTCAGAAGTTGAAGGCGTGGGCCACTACCGTTGGCTTCAAGGACCATTGAATCACTTGCCTCGTGAACAACAATTGGAGTTCATAGTAGAGGTTATGCTACAGATCTTCATTTTCTTGCGTTGGTATTGACTGATGATAACATTGCTTCTCGGAGACCTCAAAGCTAAAGGAGGAGGTGATGTTAGGGACATAGTCCTTAGACCTTTCTAAAGACAAGTTTCTAGAACCTTCTAGAAAGAAGTCTCTAGAAACTTCCAGAAGATTCCTTGAATATTCTCTTAGAATATTCTTCAAAGATTCCCTAAAGATTCTTTGAAGATTCCCTAAAGATTCTCTTAGAAGGCTCTAGAAGATTCTTTGAATATTCTAGTAGATTCTAGAAAGTTACTTGAGAAGCTTCCTAGCTCTTGGGTAGTTGCTCGAGAAGCTTCATAGTTCTTGGGAAGTTTCTTGATGCGCTTCCTTAGAACCATAGGCCAGTAGTATATATAGGAGTCGAGGTTGAAGAGTTCTTCAGTCTCGACAACACATCTCTTGGAGTTCTAGCTCACCTTTCTAGTGTTGTTCTTGTACTCATCTGTTTAATCTAGTTCTGCCACTTCTTCTGGAACTTCTTGTTAGATTTCAAGTCTGTATTTTGTGTCCGTGACAGTTGAGCAGTGTGCTTAGGTTCTCCACAATATAAGCACAATCCTTAATGATGACGAGTCTTTTCTTACTTAGTAAGAAGTTTGAAACATACTGCATCAATTTGCATATCCTCTACTTCTAAATATATGTGTTGAAGAGATGTTGGTATTGCTATTGAATTATAGTAACATTGTGGTCCACTTGTATGGTTCTCAAATTAGAATTCAAAAAGACGATTGTCGCACTTCACAGCAAAGTCAATTGCTTGACACAATGTTTAAGGATTAGATAAGTTGAGTATTAGTTTTTTTACCTCATATTGTAATCCGTAGAAAAATTGGCTAACAAGTACACCATCATCCGACTTAATATCATTTCCAAGTTGTCAAAACTAAGAAGCATATAATATTACTGATTGATTGCCCTGTCGCAAAATACGGATCTTGTTGATTGTAACACAAATTATATCATGTTTTGCATATTTGGATCAAAATTCTATCAAAAAAGTCTCCAGATTATCCAATATTGGATCTGGTTGTTCAAGAGAAGATGAAAAGTATAATAATATTGAACTTAAAAGAAGCGCAATAATGAATCTAATTTGCGATCTTGGAGTTGGATAGCTTTGGAGTTGAAGTTCAATCAAAAATTATACTTCATTGATAAATCTTCTAAGCTTTGATCTAGTGCCATCAAACTTCTCGAGTATGACAATTCTTGGTCCTCTAACACAAGAAGGGTGTTCCACTATAGGAGAAAAGACACGATTTGGTACAAATGTTGAAGCAGCTCCAATCTTTTCTATATCTTTACTTCGTGCCAATCTTATTGCTCTTTGTCGTGGTAAATTAAGTTGATGCATTGCATTCATTAATTCGCTCAATTATTCTTATATTTGTGCCATTGCATTCTTTATTTTAGCAAGTTCTGCTATGATAACACTTAGAAAAGAAAAGATGTCTAATATCGCTTAGGACAAATAGAAGAGAGGACTTGAAAACAAAGAAAATACTAAGAACAATATCAGTTTAGAAGAGGGTAATCCGCAACTTCTAATATGCTTATGTCTTATCAAGAAAAAGGGATAATCTACTTTTAATCAAGATTAGAAAAAGCTTTGATATTGTAAGTGCACTCTTGTTAATCTGTCAAGGACAAGAACTTGATAAAAATAAATAAATAAGTGAGTTTTTTTTAAAAGAAAGATGACAAAATAGAAATAACTAAATATGTATATTAAGAAAGAAATTGAAATGGCTATTGCCAAAAGACAAGAAAAACTAGAGTGGAAGCAAGAAAAGAATTGACAAGAGTGAAGAAGGCTTCACTCTTGCCTCTATATATACTATCTACTTAAGAGCTATGTAGCGACGTTCTATAGGACCTCCAAAAATGTATTGACTTTATACAACATGTATTTTAAATTGTAAGGCAAGTTTTTTATGTGGACGCCACATAGTTAGCTTGTTCCACAAACTACCAATATGTATAACATGTGGTTAACATGTTGACCAAGTTTCTAATCTATCAATTAAGTATAAACATATATAAAGTCAAAGTAGCATCTATGAAGCTTCTAAGAAGCTACTCTAAAAGTTATTATGAAATTAATCTATTTTTATATACTTCTACTTATTTATATCATCTAAGTAACAATTACAGTAAATATATATCCATGATAATAAGTCAATCATAATTCTCATCGATTAAATCTATCAAAAACTATGAAGATCCATCTTATATTCTATGTATCTCTTTTTAAGCCATATAAGACAATAAATATTTCAAGAAGAAGACAACTACTATTTCTTTCTATAGAAGTAGATAATAATCAAAAATTTGATATAGAAGAAGTCTTAGATTCAAATGAATGCCAAAATAGATTAGAATATCTTTTTTATTAGTATGAATATGATATTAGTGAATGCACATAGAAGCCACTAAAAAATCTTGCAATCGCAATAAAGAAGGTTGAGATTTTTTATTGATGACATTTATCAAAATCAAGATAATGATTAGCAAATCTTTGCTATAAAAGAAATAAATTTTAGAAAAGATAGCATTCTACCTTCTATTCTTATTTGGTACTTTTGTGTATTTGTGATACTAAGAAGATGAAAAACCAACAATCAACAAATTTAACTGAAGAGCTATTACTTGTTGATTTATTTGATGAAATATTACAATTTTTATAACCTTCAAGACAACATAATTGAGATGAAGATCCTTAATAATGATACATCATTCTTTAAATAGATAGTAAGATACAACATATTTGGTAATACAACCTTAGAAGCTACTCTTGATGTTTAGTGATTTTATACAAGAGTCAAAATGACTCTTAACAATGTTTTAAATATTTTATTTGAAGGGAGTTACAAAGGCCTCAAAAATTATCAAATAACAAGGTGGTCTTTTTGCTTGGTATAGAATACCATCAATAGCTGAAAAGACTTATCAACCATCTTCAAAGAAAACAAAGCTCAAAGTATGTGGCAAATACAATTTATTGCATCTTAGATTTTTTCAACATATGATGATTGCTCCTTGTAGAATTCATCATTAGAAAAGAAGATAATATCTTGGACATACATATTTATTCTAATATTTATCTATATGATTAAATAGAAGTAGATAAAAGTAAATTTATTTCATAATATTTTTTAAAGAATCTTCTTAGAAGCTTCATAGATACTATTTTGATTTTACATGTGTTTATAGTTGATTGGTAGGTTAGAAACTTTGTCAATAAGTTAACCACATATTGATGGCTTATAAAAAAAGCTAACTATGTGATACACATAAAGAAAACTTGCATTGCAAATTAAAATATATGTCTTATAAAGTCAACATATTTTGGAGGTCCTATAAGACACTGCCACATTATTATATAGTAACACAACTATATAGTGAAAAATAAAAATATAGATGTTGTTGTAAAAGAACTTAATAAAAGGATGTAGAAAAATAATAATAAATAATAGAAAGGTAATAAAAGATTTAGTCTTAATGCTATCTTTTAGAGAATAGGATTCAATTTAGTTTATAATAACATAAATGCTTCAAATCAAAGTAAATAAGATAAGTAATTAATATGGACAAGTTTAAGAGGGAGTTATCAATATATTCAGGCAAAAATTACCTCAAATTATCAAATATTGATACTTAAAGAAGACCAATGGTCAAAATGGATCAAAATCATATCCAAAAGTACAAAACTATGCACCTATGGTAATTTCGAGATTCTTTGGTAGATCAAAGAATTAGATTTGAGAGCAAACTAGCAATGAGATTTTTTGACATTAGTTTTAAGTCAATTTAGTTAATATTTAGTTTTGAAGAGATTTTCAAAGTTAGTAATGTTCTTGGTTGGTTTAAATTTTAAAAAATAAAACTATATTCATATATCTAAAGGTTTCTTGAATTTTGTAGTATGTATATAAGTAAATTTTGGATAAGTTATTGATGTGCTAATTTTAAGTATATGTGTAAATTTTAAAGTCAATCAAAAAAGTTAAATCAAAGTGTATGAAAGTTTTGTGAGTTGAGATCTAAGAAATTGGAGTTTAAAGATTAGTAAGTATTTTTAATATTTTTAGTAATTTGTCATTTGGATTGAAGTAAATTTTTTTTACATAAAAACAAGACTTGATTTTTAATAGTTTAAGTGAATTTTGAGAAAAATTCAATAGTTCAAAAAGAAGATATTGGTGCTTAAAGTTTATTATTTAGATTGGAATAGGATGCCAACTAACACCTGAACGGATTTTACGGTTTTTCTTCCATTTGGTAAGTGCAATTATCTTTAAATTTTTTGTACTTATTTTTAATTAAGAAATTTAAAGTTGTTTAAAATTTTAAGTAAGATCAATGATTTAATAAATAGATATTGGAATTCTAATCTATCTTAGGATTGGTTTGAATTGATTTACTTTTGGTTAGGATTTGATTTAGAATTTAGGATTTGTTTAGGACTTAGGATTTTTCTAGGATTTAGTTTAAGATTTAGGATTTATTTAGGATTTGATTTAGAGCTAAGGTTTGTCTAGGATTTGGTTTAGGATTTAGAATTTATTTAAAGTTTAGGATTTTATTTAGAATATGACATAGAAATTAGTTAAGGTCCACTAAGATTTTCATTGAGAAAAAAATAAGATTTGATTAGGATTTATTTAAGATTTAATTAAGATTTCTCTAATATTTCTTAAAGATTTCTTATAGATTTCTTTTGGATTTTTTTAAGATTTCTTTAAAGTCTATTTATTATTTCTTTATGATTTCTTTACAATTCCTTTAGAAGTTCTTTAGAATTTTTTTATGTTTCTTTTGTCATTTCTTTAAGATTTCTTTTGATTTTGATTAAAGCTTAATTAATATTATTAAGATTTAATTGGAGTTTATTTAAGATTATATTAGAATTTTTAAGATCTTATTGTTGTAATTTCTCTTCTTTCCTCTACAACCACGTGCTTGGTACATTTTCAAGCAAGAATTCATGTAATACAATAATACTATTGTAACAAGCTAGATTACTATGGACTTGGATTATTTTCTATTTATAAATATATTTATTACATCTATTAAAGTCAATAAGAGACCATCTTATATTCTATGTATCTCTTTTTAAGCTATATAAGACATCAAATATACTAAAAATAAGAAAAATATCACATTCTCGAATAAAAATTGATAATAATCAAGAATTCAAAATTAAAGAAATCTTGGATCCAAAGTAGTGCAAAAATATGTTGAAATATTTTATATATTATTAAAAATATAATATTAATAAATTCACATAGAAGCTAGTTAAAAATCTTGTAGATATAGTAAAAAAGTTTATGTTTCTTTATTGATGATATCTATTAAAATCAAGTTGAAAAGTCAATGCCAAAAATATTATATATTTATCTAAATTAAAAAAAGTTTGATAGAAGTAAAAAAAAGTAAATAAATTTAATAATATTTTATTAAAAAGCTTCTTAAAAGCTTTATAGATATGGATTTGACTTTATATGTATTTATAGATGATCAATTGGTTAAAAACTTGGTAATAAACGGGCCACATGTTCCACATGTTGGTAACTTATATTTTTGATTTATGCTATTGATATTTGGTTGTGCTATAAAAAAATAAAGATTATAAAAAATCCAATTTATTGAAGGTTATATATTTTTAGATATGATTATCCTAAAATAATAATTAAAGAGAGATCTAATAATATAAAATATTATTAAATTATTATAACTATTTTTTGTTATCTTTATAAAGTTAATTTTATAGTTAATATTTTCAAAAGACAAAATGTAATAATCTATGAAATCTATATGAATAGTCTTAGTTTTTTTTTTTTTAAAAAATATATTATATTTTTTAAAAAAACAAATTATCTAAAAAACAAAATAAGGTTCTTGAATTCAAAAAGGCAAAAGCTTTGTGATTTTAAAGCCCTCTATGTATGTCTATTGTAAAATAAGGTAAGGATTTTAAGAAAAGAATATAACATGCATTAGGTGTTGCAAAAGATTCAAATTCCATGATTGTTATTATAACTGAATTATTTTTATTTTTATTTTTATCTTATTGATCCATTACTTTTATTGGCAATCATATTCTTCATTTTGGAGTTGTATTTCTTCTTTAAATAATGTTGAGTAGTGTGTTTAGGTTTTCTTCAATATAGGTATAATCCTTTTTAATTATGTTAAGACTTTTCTTGCTTGATAAGTGGTTTGAAATGTGTCACATCAATTTGTATAAGTTTTGGTCTTGATAAATAAGTTTCAAAAAACTTAATTTTTTTTATTATGACTTGATTTTTCTTCTTCAATAAAATCTTTGTTTTTAGCACCTTTTAAAGAATTAATTGTTATATGCAATGGCTTGAGCATGAAATTATTTTAATGAGTCTACTTTTAACATTGTTAACAATAAATCTTTGATAAAATCATTTAATAAATATAAAAGTTGATTAATAAGGGTTATATTATCTCAATCCATATCACAATAAAGGCTTTGGAATTTGGCAATAAAATTGATAGTTGATCTTGATTCATATTTTAAAGATAAAAACTTTATTTTTTATTCTTTTTTTTTAATAACTCTTTTTAAATGTGGCCGTAAATGTATCTAAAAATGAATTCAAATGAAATAGTAGTTATAAATCTTCTTCCATCAAATATGCAAACAAACAAAAAAAAATATTTTCAAATAAGGATACATCTATAAACCCAACTTGAATTTTTTTTTTAAGACATTGAAAAGAATGTGATCTTAAATAAAACAAAACTTATTATAAAAATCTTTAAATTTTATATTTTATTCCATAAAGCTTCTTTGGCATATTAATCTTTGCTTCTTTGATATTTGTAGTAGCAAAGTTTTTTAGATTTATTTACAAGATTGATATGTTTAATTCTCATAACTACACGATTTCTTAGCATAAAAATTAGACCTCATTGTTGACTTCTTTCATAGGCATATGAATAATACTTCTATTGGTCACATTAGTAATACATAATGTTTTTATTATAAGAGTGTTGACAAACTTGTGAAGATTTGCAATAGTTGGAAATCCATTCTTACTCCCATTGATAGAAGCTAAAGTGACTATTGCCAAATACATAGAGACTAGAGATTCTTAAGCTAAAACAAGAATAGAAGAAAGACATTGATAAGAGTAAAGAAGGCTTTACTCTTACCTCCATATATATTACTTAATTAAGGATCTATGTGGCAATATTCTATTGATTATTTGAGATGCATTAAACTTGCAAAACATATATTTAACTTACAATGTAAGTTTTGCTCATGTATGTCACATGGCTAACTTGTACTACAAGTAGTCAATATACACAATATGTGGCCAACTTATTGGCCAAGTTTTCAACCTATCAAATACCTACAGATACTTG
Source organism: Physcomitrium patens (assembly GCF_059467195.1). Taxonomy (NCBI): domain Eukaryota; kingdom Viridiplantae; phylum Streptophyta; class Bryopsida; order Funariales; family Funariaceae; genus Physcomitrium; species Physcomitrium patens. The sequence continues at coordinate 9,711,437 of NC_143429.1, forward strand.
TAAAATTAAATCCATGTCTACAAAGCTTTTAAAAAGCTTTTCTATAAGATATTATCAAATTTACTCACTTTTAATTCTATCTAACTCTTCTTATCTTCATAATTATTAATGCCAATATTAATGTCCATAATACAAAATACCTTAAAATTATAAAATAAAAATAATTTAGATACATATTAAGCTTTTAGATGTATTATATTGAATATAATTAAGATAATAAAAGTAGCATAATTAATCAAAAGAAAAAACAACAAATTACCTAAAATTGAATCATTACATAATTTTTAAAATATATATATATTTTTTGGTTTAATGGCATACAAGTAGTAAATGTTAACAAGAAATGAAAACTTATTCTACAAAACTATAAAAAATCTTTTAACTTCATTAAATTAAACATTAAAGAACCAAAATGAAATTGAATGTCCAAACCTACTAAATTTAAGTTATATATAGAAAGATGCATGGTTCTTTTTAAAAGCAAGAAAAGAAGTTATCATAAAATAAGCAATCACCAATCAATTAATGGGATCTAACAAAATAAGCAAAAATATTTAAAAATGAAAAATTGTGGCCAATATTTCTACTTGTTGCAAATATTAGATTTTAAAATATAGTTTTATCATGGCTACTTTTTTAATCTAAGCAGAAATTATACCTTATAAGTGTAATTAAATAAACTACCAATGATAGTTAAAGATCTTGTCATTCTTATGCTTCCAAAATATAGTTACTGTCATATATTTTTCCACTTTGCTGTCCCTTGCTGTCAAATTATTCCTATAAACTCACATGTTTGACTACATTTCTGTCCCTTGCTGCCAAATTATTTCTGTGGTCTCACATACAATTGACCATTTTGCTGTCCCTTGCTGCATTGGAGTTGGAAAAGGAATGTTCAGAAGAATGACAAGGGACCAACATCCCCCTATTTTGGACCTGTTTGGAACCATAACAAGCAAGGATTCTGAGAGTATTGTGATGGTCCCTTGACATTGTCACATGCAATTGGACTGCTGTTGCTTATCTTCTAAGTAAGGTTTGGCATGTCACCCTGCAGGAGATAGGCATGATACCTAAATTTGGAGGCTTTTGATTTATTTGCCACATCATCAGCTGGACCTTTCCACTCTGCTCATTCTGAGCCTGTCATCCTTAGCCTGCTGGAAAAGTACCAATCTGATACTGCACTTCACCAAACTCATCAGTGAACAGAATATGCATCTCCCCCCAAAATTTGCCATCAGCCAGCTACTATTTATTGGAAGTTGGAGATTAAAACACAATGTCAGGAATAATTTGGGGTTTTTAAACCCAGCATCAAATTGGAACTTATTTACATTTGTATAAATAATACCTCAGGGCTTTTAACCATGTAGGAATAATCTTCTTTCCAATCTGAGTTCAAGGACAATACATGCATCACAGAGTGAATTGTTGGATGCATGATGATTTTCCAATGAAAAGGTACATTGCCTGTAAAGATATTTACTAAGAGGGGTTCCACAACCTTGTGATGGAGACAGTAAGCTGAAGGAGTCAAGAATGACATCATAGAAGCACCTGCTGCAAGATATTTTACTAAGAGGCGTTCCAATCTTTACTTCAACAAATTCTCAAAAGAACTACCAGGAGAAGGTCTCTGAAAAATATGTAATATGAGAAAGGTGTGGAGGACCAGAGGTGAAGGAAACAGGAGTCAAGGTGGGAAGCAGAGAGACTAGGGACGAGGGTGAGGGCGAGAGGGGATAGAGTTGGGGCAGGAGCGTCACACGGAGGGGGAGGGCGGAATCAAGGTGAAAGAAAAACGGGTTGGCATCATTCATTATTTCTGAGGAGGCCACATCCCTGTTCTCACTGTCAACTGCCCCTTGTTCAATGACCCATCTGTGACTTCGCATCGAAAGCTCAGTTCCAGTCCCGTCTCTCTTAATCCATTCCTCCTCCTCCTCCGTTTCATCCACGTCTCTCTGTGCTCATCGCTTCACGTCCCTCTCCTCTTGCTGTGTGTGCATGGCGTTGCTACCCTTCATCTGACCCTGCGTAGGTGGAGGAGGAGTCTGTAGCTAATCTTCTTTGCTGTTGTTCGGAAAAGGTAGATCGCACTGAAGAAATCGAGGTGGTAGGCGTCGTCCACCACAACCGAGTTGTATCGCAATGGGGCGATTAGTAGTGGACGTAAGGACTCAGGTGGAGGAGACAGACTCGAAGCCCAAGTCCAGTGATGGAGAGGCGCAGTGGCACCAGATGTCCATGCAACTCGTTAGTTGTCCCGAACTTAAAGAATCAGTTGGGCTCTTTCAAATGCCCGAGCACAATGCGTTTGGCCAAGCTTTCAGGTCACCTCTTAGATGATACCACTCTATCGTCACAACTTGAATGAGATAGCATCCTGGAACCGCATCTATAGAATGACTTCTTTCTGTGCAAGGGTATCAATGTAAAGAGACCTGAATTCTCCTTAGCACATTCTTAGAGGTCGCGTTTGTACTTCAGAGCATACGATGCAAAGGATGGGGAGCGTCAAGCATGCGTGGAGGATCTCTATCGCGCTAATCATACTCACCAGACCTACGATTTCGTAAGTGGCGCCAATTCGATTAAATAATATGCCTTATTTTTGAATCCCACATCGAGTGCCATGGGAATGGATTTTCAATCTCATCTGGTGGAATCAAGTACTATTGCAGGGTCAAGCCATGCGGCAGAAGCACCTGCAATTCAACAAAGCGGTCATGAGCATCTGGGATTGTTGCGAGCTTCTGAACGAGTGCGTAGATGACAGCGATCCTGACCTGGAAGAGCCACAAATTCAGCACCTGTTGCAGACTGCAGAAGCAATCCGCCTTGACTACCCCGATGATACCTGGTTCCATCTTGTGGGACTTATTCATGGTAACCTATTACTGTGGACAACTTGAGGGGACTTGAAGAACTTCTCCTTGCAAATCTTTACTAAATGTTGTTTTGCGAAGTATGTTTGTAGAACCCGTGTTCAGATGGAAAATAACGCTCGAAAGAAATAAGTGGTCACCTTGACTCGGCCCTGTTTGTGAAAAATTGTGGAAGGGCCGATTGAATTGGCGGACATCGGTTAAGAATAAGCGCCACAAGGAACGTCGCAGGATGTTTCTAAAGTGTTTGTGTTGGTGGCAATGGCAGATTTGGGCAAAGTGTTGTTGCATCCTTTGTTCGGAGAGGAGCCTCAATATGCAGTTGTTGGTAGACATCATGTTCTGCACCCTCAAACGTACTCATGTTTATCTAGCATTTATGCTTTAATAGGTCTTCCTTTGGAGTGTTAATGCATGATCTTCGTTGTATTGGATTTGTCCTGGCAGGTGACACTTTCCCAGTAGGATGCGCTTTTGATCCCGCCATTGTGCACACCGAGGTACAATATGTTTCGCCCCTTCGTTTTAAACGAGCATCATGTCATGTGCTCAGTAGAGATCACCATTTTAACATACAACTTAGGCAATTGCCTAAATTGTGTGGTGTGTAGGAAGGTTGTTTGGCGTTTGGCATGGCAACCTACTGTATGGTATTCTAGGAACCATGCACTAGAATTCTGGTAGGGTTTGTGATGTTAGTTGGGTGTGACCTTGCAGTTGTTCAAGGACAATCCTGACACGCATAATCCCCAATTTTCTACCAAGTTGGGAATTTACCAAGAAAAGTGCGGGCTTGACAACGTGGTCATGTCCTGGGGCCACGACGAGTACATGTACCAGGTATTACTTCGAGGTCCCCAACACCACCACGTTCTGTCTTCTTGTGTTTGCTCGCGACATTACTAATTTTCATGTCCAACCGGTCTATTTTATTCTATTTTTCACTTTCTTTTCTACAAACCTGATGATACAGGTCATGAAGCACAACAATACAACACTTCCACCGCAAGCGTTGTTTGTTATCCGCTACCACTCCTTTTACGGTGAGAATTTTGTTTTTCCAACTCGAAGCCCGGAAATTTTGAAAATTACTGGCCCCAAATATGTTTGGGTTATGCTGCTGCGACATCTCGTGATTTCAAGTTCCTACCTAACAAGCGATGATGCTTGGGTTCCATTGTGTAGCGCTGCATCAAGCGGGAGCATACAAGCACCTATTGAGTGAGACCGACCACGAGAATCTTCAGTGGCTTGAAAAATTCAAGTAGTTTCAATCCCCTACTGATGTAAAACTCTGCTATGAGTATGAATTTAACTGAATTTCCCTTAGAGCAGTCATGACTCGATACTGATCATTGCCTCGTCATCGAAATGTATTGCAGCAAATTTGATTTGTACTCCAAAAGTAAGGTGCGCGTCGATACTGATGAAGTGTATCCCTACTATCAGTCCCTCATTGACAAGGTACACTAATCGTTGCAATCTTTGACGAATCCATGCATTCACACTATATTTGGCGGAATTGGACGCAAGTTGGGATATAATGAGCACTCGAAGATTGCATGAGTGGAAAACAGGAACTAACAAGGTGCATTCTTTGTGGTTTATGCAAGAAGTATTTTCCCAAGGTACTTCGATGGTGAGCTAAGTGCAGATGAATACATTCAAGCATCTAGGAGAGCTTCATATTTGTGCAACCCTGTTCCAACAATCGTGTACTATACATCTAGGACTGAAGAATCCGAAGTTGAATGATCAAATTGATGTTCCATGTGCTAAATAATACGCTACATTCATGAATCAGCTCTCGTTCGGCATTTAGTATTACAATTACTTCATATTGGTTAACAAATGTCGTATTTGGGTTCTCTCGACTACCTTGCTTGGAATATCTCTTGGGCCACAAGAGAAATGACCTAATCTCTCTGCAAGGTTATCCAATATTTCCAGCACTTACCTTCAAAGAGGTCTATTTGTTCTAGAATCCGGATTGAACCCTAATATTTTCTGAGAGTGCCCTGATTTCTGTGACGTGCAATCCGTATCTACTTTTTATTAATCAATTATTATAAACATTCAATTCTCATATTTGTTGTTAACTGAATATAGTAGGAGGTCAGCAAATCTTCTGCAAAACGCCACTCCGTGTACATAAACATGCTACACTTGTTTCGACATGATTCGCACCACTACATTCACATGAATAAACCCTACAAGCAGTACCAGTAACTGCCGGACGACATCTCTCTAAGAATCGCATAGCATGATGTCAGTTTCTGTGGGACGTTCGCCAGAGTTTTGAATATTTGGTGGACTTTGTAGTTAGCGTAATTATGGTTGGCACACCGACTTCGAAAAGCTTTGGTTCATCCAATGAGACCTGGGTGAGCCAGCACCTGGGCTAACGCACGAATGATGCGGAATCCAGCTAGTGAGAAGAATCCATGTCATTTGAGGACAACCACAAGACTAACGTTACACAAAATGAAAAAAAAACAATTCATCGCTATAAATAGACTTCGAAGAGCTCCATGGATGATTTCATTGTCAATTCTCCGCGGCCATCCTTAGAGAGGTGACGGTGTTAGAGTTGTGACGGAAAGATTTGGCACACGAAAGTTGGGTGGCACATCGTGGTAGACAGAATTGTATTCACATAGTTTTTATTTATCTTCTTGTAATCGTGAGCTATCTTTTGTTGAACGGTTTGCGGAAATTGCATCATAACTGGGGCAGCTGAAAACCCATGTGGCGGTAGAGGTGATTTTCTTATGGATGCTTGTGATTGTAATTCTTAGTATAGTTCGCGCATGATTTTCAAGCACTACTTTATTCAGAACAAACGAAATCCTGTGTGAGGTGAAGGTGGTGGGTGGCTATCGAATGCTGTTCACCTATGGCGCTAGCGACATCAAGACGCCCAGCGCCTGATCCTGTTGCTGTTCTCCGTGCTCATCGAGCTGCTGTCAACGTGCTAGCTTTTCACACACCCTCCGGCGCTCTTCTCTCCGGGTACACACTATCTCCTGTAGCTTATGTAGATTAATTGTCTCTGAATTGTTTTTGATAATCATTCTAAGTCTCAACTCATTTTTAGTTGTGGCTTTTGACGAACGCAAAGTACATGTAACCATATGTGCAAATTTTCCTTTCTTTTTTGATGCTGTGACCTCTATATGTGTTTAGGGTTTATGGTTTAGGTGCTTAGCATTCAGAAGATGCTTTGTTTCTCGATTTACGGGAGAGAAATTCTATGTGTGCAAAACATGCGGCATTTAAATATTTTATTGTGCGAAATAGTTCTCACACGGGTGGATGCAGTGATGCTGATGGAGAATTGAAAATATGGGACCTTGTGAAACATCGACCTGTGTTTTCGTCGAGGTATGGCCTCGAATTTATTTTATTGCATGTTGAGCTAGTACTGCAAACTATTCCACTAGGCGGAACCGTACCAATCTTTGTCTGGGTTATATTGAACCTGCTAATAGCTTTTAAACAATCGTGTCTGGTTTTCTAATTATTTTGTATTTGTGCAAATGTAGAGTTCATACTCCGTCGGCTGGAGTGCTTGGAATTGGTGTCAGCTCAGCATTAAACAACAAGATTATAAGGTCTGAACACGATTTGAATAGCAACCTCAGGACTGAATTGATCACCTGAGCTATTTGCTTTTTAGAGCTTTAATTACGGTTGTAGGTTTTAATATCAATGGTATTTTGTAATTTTCCATATCAAAGTTTCTGTCCTGGATTATGAAAGCAGCCAAGGTCGAGACGGCACCGTGAAGTGCTGGCAGCTGACAGAATCGAGCTTGTCAAGGTATAAGAAGTGATTTCTAGTCCTCCACTTCATGCGTTCTAGACTTTCTAAGAATGTTGTATTCTCCTACTGCGACAAATAGGATAAGAGATTGTAAAAATGACATTAATTTTGGTGTGCGAGTTGTTGCAGAATTGAGAATTGTTTGATAAGATGAAACAGTTCCAGAGATGGTAATCGCTGGGAATTGAACACCGTGTCTTGGTTGAGCTTGCAGACAACCAATCTTGAGTGTAAAGTCAGAATCTTATCATTTCTGCAAACTCGCAGTTGCAAGGCGTTGCACTACAAATGATGAATCTCATGGTAAGAATTTGTGTTTAGATGAACATGAGGACCTACTGGTGTGATCGAAGTGCGTGATATTAACAAGTTGTCATTGAACTCTTGATATTCGTCACACTTTATTTGGAAATCTCTTGTTTAGTTCATCTGCTAGCTCCACACGTTTGATGTGTTAGGAAGTTAGGACTCTTTCCTCTTCAAATAAGGTATATTTGGTACATGGTTATCTGCAGAGCCTAGTTACAGCCACCAATATTGTACGCTGTTCCCAGTTTATATTGTGATTTATATACTTGTTCATTTGTAATTACTATGTAGAAATCGTTTTCAATAAGGTGCAGAGGATACGAGAGGAGCGGCAGGCCAGATTTTGATGGCCATTGCTGGAAATGATACATCTAAAGTAAGGCAGTACTGTCCATGCGCTTCTTCTAACAAACCTTGTCTAACGTTAGTGTTCTCTCGGCATGATATGTGATAATGTGATATTAGATTATTGGGAATTGGTCCATGCCTGATTATTAATGTGAATATAGGTAGAGATCTGGGACATCACTTCTGGTCAAAGGGTGCAGCTCTTGTCGCCGAAAGACTCTTCTGTAGGTGAGACTTCGTTATAGTCGCAACATAGTTGATTATACCATGTTCCACCTCAACCATACTCTAAGAGATGTTTGCAATTTCATTTACATCCAAAGAACACCATAAGACGTGGAATATCCTTAGAGGTCAATTCTTTAGTACGTAGCTTCATGTGAGACTCCTGTAAAAACATTGTTAAAGTTTTTCATTTAAATGTCAACTGGGCATGGCCAAGCCTTGCATTATAAACTTAGGAGATCCGAATTCTGGATCAATGGGCATTTAACATATATGAGGAGGTGATGTACACTACTATCAAGCACATAATTTGTGGGTGCAGGTATGTGTATGTCACTGCACATGATCTTTCAGTCTGGGGAAGGTGACCAGTGTACAGTAGTTGCCGGGTCAGTCTTCATCTTACGCAAGCTTTCATTTGTTCGTTTCATCTTCAACATGCTCAGACATTCTACTTTGGTGAACACTGTTCAGACCGTAAAATACGAGAAGAGTTAAAACATCAAATCAGTACCATAAATTATACTCTACAGTCCTGAGGCATAACTAGCTATATGCAGATATGAAGATGGCAGCATGTTGATGTGGGACACACGGCATCCAGCTGCGCCTTTGCTACAATCTAAGCAACACAAAGAACCTGGTTAGTCTTCAAAAATTTTATTGAAATTCCCGAGCACTGTTCTTTCTGAAGTGATTGTCGTACATTCTTTCTTCATGATCACGAATGGCAGAATTTTGCTGAAATTGAATTTGGTTCCATAACTTGATGCACGAGAAAATTTAATCTTAAGGTTTGTTAGCTATACGATTCTCACAATCCATTCTAATGTCCAGTAGTCGTCGCTGCATGTCATTGAAGTAAAAAATTTCGCCGATCTGAATGAGGCTTGGCAGGTCAGTATTGTTCAGTATTTCTAGATCCTGGCGCTGATTATTAACTTTCGGATCGCGTACAAGAATGAGATGTTGGTTGCATCGTGAATCGGTTACAGTCTGTTAACTTGTATTTCTAATACCCTGCTGTGTGTTCGTAATGACAGTCCTCAGTCTCGTACTGGATGGACCCGGACTAGGAGGTATTTCAGGTTCTGCTGATGGGCAACTTACACTCTTTTCTTTCAATAGTACTGAGGTAATCAAAATAATATTCTAAAGATCACCAGACTTGAGATGTAGTATTTTGTGGAAAAAATAATCTGCAATAAGTACAACTAAATGACATGTTCTTGTTCATACTTTTCTTCTGGTACAGAACATTAATGTGATTTTGTCCAATTTTGTTGTTATTGTTGTTATTGTTATTTGTTTGTTTTTCTTCTTTCTTTATTCTTTTTTGATGCGGTTGCCTCGCACGCAAGCAGAAAGTGTACACTCCAAAGAAGAAGTTCGAAGGGCAAGCAGGAATAGGTGATATTGCACTACGAGGTGATGATAAAATTTTTGCAACTTCTGGTTGGGATCACCGGTAAGACATTGTACCGATTGCTGTATGGAGATCTGAGGTCACGGTCTTGTTATTTCAATGGCTTCAGTATATGGATCGGAAAATGGAATGGAAGAATAGTGAGAAACTGTTGCATGTATGCTGCATCTGTTGTGCTTATATAATCGTGTAGCTTTAGCGTCATTAGCTATCCACTTTCTTCTTGTTTTGAACTTCGCAAGTGTTTCTCTGTTGACAAGGAACCACGGTGTTGTATGTTCAACAGGGTTTCCATTTATGACTACCGACGTCGCAAGCCTCTGGCTTTTCTTAAATATCACAAAGAGATCGTATGTTTTTTCGTTGCCTTTGGCGTAGTCAATTTCATGTGACATGACTTCATGTGGACAAAATGCAACATTTTATGCTCTATAAAATTTCATTGATGTCTTGTCGCATATCTCAATTTTGATTCTTCAAGAGGAGTGGACGGTGTTGGAACCAGGTGAATGGGGTGGCGTTCTCGGAAGACAAAAAATGGTTAGCCTCAGGATCGAAGGATTCAACCGTGGCTTTGTGGTCCTTGTACCCGCCTTCTGAAGGAACTTCAAAATCCGTGGAGTAAAACAGGTTGGTCACGTATTTTGTAATTGTGGAAGCAATCGTTGTAAACATTCCACAAAAATTATTTTTGAAATTGTTGTCTTCGTGTTGTGACACTTGTATCGTAATTCAAATGTGGTAACTTCAATCACATTCTTACGATGGCCGTCTGATGGCAACCTCCAAGTGAGATGACGTTTCATCAGTAGAGAAGACAACGTTTTCGACAGAAAAGTCTTTGGTAATGTTCGGAGTCTATTTTTGAAGGGCTTATATTATGTAATTTATGGTTTATGCATGGGAAATAGGATGTGAGATCAGACACTTACATTTATTGAATAATAGAAGCCTATATTTTGCATTTCGGTTAGTTGGAATCTTTTGAATATTCACTCGTTACAGGTCAAGAATAATAGTGTGATGGTAGAAAAGATCTTATAAACTATGAGAATCATAGTTGGCTACTAATATTATTTTGGGAGTTCTTCGGCATTGATCAGACAGCATTCATCAATTAAGTGATCCTAAATCTCTTTAAACGAACTTTTTGTTCATCATAAAATACTTGATTTTTTAAGTAATCATGTAAAAGATGTAAAACTTACATGTACCACAACAATAATATTTTGTTAAATCCATCCACCTACTTGTTAAATTCACCCACCTACCCTTCGTATAGAGATTCTTAAATTTAATCATTCTTGTACCATCTTTCATCTTCACCATCATAACCATCATTAAAAAACAGATCATTTGCAATCACTTTATATTTTGCAATCAATGAAAATATGGAGTTTTTATTTTTTGTGTTAAGAATCTAAATTTTTTTGTTAAATAAACTATAAATAAAGAATTTAGAAATATGAATTCAATACTTCATCTAAAGTTTTACAAGAAACTTTGGAAAATGGCACAAAGTTGCAAAGAGCTTTAGACTTGACTTTTGGATAAATCTTTGCAAGAAAGAATAAGACTTTAAATTAAAAATAAAGCAATACAAGTTAATAATTCATATTAAAGAATCAATATTAAAAAAAATTATAGTTCGTAAAAAATCTCTTCAATTTAATAGTTTAAAGAGGCTTAAGAGTTTTAACTTAGAAGACACAAAATTATCCAATCAATCACAACTTTATTTTAACTTTAAGACTTCATTAAACATAAGTAAAAAATCATTAAAATTAATAGCAGCCAAAAACAAGAACCTAAAATAAATGAACCAATTTATGTGATAGAAGAAAAAATAAGTTAAAGTAACCATGATGTGCACTAAAGCTCTCAATTGAAAATAGAATTTACTTAGCAACAAACATACAATATGGCAAGCATTTGTTTTGAATCTTAACCAAGATGACACATGAGTGTTGACACTCACTTCCAAGGATTTTTTAAAATTTATTTATAATATATTTTTAATTTTTTAGAATTTTTTAAAGATTTTGGGATTTCTTGTAATTTCTTCAAGGTTTACTTCGAATCTTCTTATTAAATTGTTTAAGGTTTACTTACTTCTTGAAGCTATCAAAGAGTTGCCAAGTAAAGACTAAAATGCCTAATATTTAAGGTGTTTTTTTCCTTCTTAGATTTTTTCTTGTTCTTATTAGAAAACTAATATTTTTACAATATGTATTTAAATTAATATTTAAATTGGTTTAGAAGATAAATACTACATTATTGAAGAGTTGGTAGAAGATCATCCAAACATATTTGATATTACTAACTCCAACCTACCACATTTATAGTAAGACCAAAGTTGATTGGTTTTATAAGCTCATGACTCAAATTCTCTCAATAATGCTTGAAATTTTTCTCTTCTTCATCTTGTATATACATATCTAATACCAAAGGAGATAGAATCTTGTATATATATAAATAAAGCTATCAAGACAATAAAAAATACCATCTTTTCATCTTCAAGGTATCATATAAACATTCTCTATATTTAATTCAAGAGCCAAATATCAATGGCTTCTTTTATAATTTGAATTTAGTTCAAGGTATGCACATACAATAATACTTCATATTACATAAATGGCTAAAAAAATTAATTTTTTTTTTATTACAATTTGAGATTATATAATATTTTAATCTAACATAATAAAAATTAGTTTATTCAAAATCAAAATCTTTCTATATAAGATATAGATTCCATTATATTGCAACTACTTTTGAAATATTTTAAAAAAAGAATAGGATGTAATATTGAATAGGATTGAAGTCTTTTAGTAAAACACAAAGTATTCAACAACCTTTTCAATTAATTTAAAAGTCAAACTTAATTTTGTGAAATTCAATGTGTTACATATTGGTGATGATTAAATCTAATGTTGTTTTATTCTAATACAACTATTGAATTATTATTATATATATATATATATATATATAGATCTTATAGAAAAACTTATTATAAAACATAGTTCTAAATTATCTTAGATAAAAATTAAGAAGATATTAAAATCTATATTTGTTAATACTATCTTTCTATAAAATAGACTTTTACTTACTTTATAGAACCATAAACAAGGCAAATCAAGATGGATTAACAAAAGTAGTGTTATGTTCATCTTTAGATAGAAATAAAAAATAGCAATTGAAAAAAATTACTTAGATAAATCTTAAGTTAACACTCTTAGAAGGCCAATTATGAATTAGGATTAAAATATACCTTGATGTGCAAAACCACCCAACTATTGTAGATGAAGCTATTTTTTGTTAATTAAAGTGTAAGTAAACTTAATAGGATTTTTTTTTAGAATTATTTTAAGGAATTTAAGTAAATACTTTAATTAATTTAAGTGAATATTTTAAGGAATTTAAGTGAATAGGGGTTTTTTTTTTTTAATTCTAAACAATCTTTGAATTTGATTTAAAAAATAAATAAAATTTAGGTTGTTAAAGATTGCCAAAGTGTTTCTAAATACCTTAGGCATTATTTTTTTTAATTACAAATCCAACTTAAGGTAAGATTATATCTTTCAACAATCAAATGCTCAACATATGTAAGCTAATTTTTATATAATACAATAATCTTTTCTTATCTTTGTAAACTTTACCTGTCACCAATATACATATTTACCTCAATAATTACCTAGATAATGCAAATAGATAGAAGTACATTAAAGTTGATAAATTTGATAATATCTTATAGAAGAGTTTTTAGAAACTATATAAATATAATTTAGACTTTACATGTATTTCTGGTTGATTGATAGGTTAAAAATTTGATCAATAAGTTAGCCACATGTTGCACATATTGATAACTTATGGTACAAGCTGTTGAAGATCAGTAAGCTCTTATTTACTTACCACCACATAAAGATTAATCATAGTAAGTTGCTAATAGTCAAAAGGTAGCAAAAGATTAAAAGAAGTTATTATAATGGCAGCTAGAATTTTAAGCTAGCAGTTGAATTAAGATGAATCTAGATTTAGTTGGAAGGAAGAAGATGTCTTTGGATAAAATCCATATACTTTGGATGTAAACTCCACCTATAAGTAAAAGGTGTTGGAAGTAAGAAACATCTTACTTTACACTTTTCTTTGTATGCAAACTTTGTTGATGCTAAGTATTTGTAGCTTTTAGATTTATTTTTTTTAATAGATTATGGGCCCACACATATTTTCTTGAGTGTTTTGAAGTTCTTTGAAGTGGTTATTGATGTGTGGAGTAGATCAAGTTGTTGTTGCTGATGTTAGGATTTAGAAGTACCTAACCTTTAGATTCAGATCTAGATCTAATTCTTGGTTTGATCTAGATCTAATTCTTGTTTTGGTATTGATGTTTGGTTTTTCACCTTAAGAAAAATGTATAGAACACTTATATTGTATTTTTTTTGAGATAGATCCTTGGTGGTTTAACTTTTTAGTTTCATGACTTAAAAATAGTAATTATGTTTATGGTGTATAGAGGTGATTTATGAGCATAAGAGTGATATTTGAGTTGCAAATCAGATTTGAAACGTTTAGATAGGTCATTAGACTTGTGAGAAGTCTTACAAGTGAAGTTGAGAGTATTTTTGAAAGTAAGAATAATAATTTAATCACAAAGAAGGATTTTATGATTTAAAGGCAACAATACTTTTTTGCTGATTTTGAGAGCATTTAGGACTTCTTTTTTTAATCTTTCTTGATGCATCTCTCTCTTAGACATGGCTTCAAGTAAAGGTGAAGGATTGAGAGTAATTGAAAAGTTTTGAGGTAAAAATTTCTACCATTGGAAAGTAAAAATAGAGTTTTTGTTGGCGTCTTTGGATCCTTGAGATATTGAAAATGAAAGTGAAGAGGCTCCAAGCACACATGCTGATATGAAAGAAAAGAAGGAGTTCAAATGTTGTGAAAAAAATGCTTTTGGATTGATTGCAACAAATGTGGATAAAGCCAACTTCTCCCATATTATCACTTGCAAAGAACTAGCAAAAGCATGAAAAATTCTTTATAATATCTATGAAAGCAAGAACTTATCCAACATCATCTATTTAAGGAAGAAGTTCTTTATTTGTAAGGTGGAAGAAAGAAAAGACCTCATGGCTCATGTCAATAAGATAAGGGCTCTTGTAAACTAACTAGCAATTATTGATAAGTCTTGGAAAGAAAGTGATATTATCATGACCTTGTTGATGAACCTTTTCAAATCCTACAACTACTTTATTATGGCATTAGAGTCCATTAAACTAAAAGAGCTTATAATAGACTATATGATCGTAAGACTTGTCCATGAAGTAACCAAAAAGAAAGAAAATGAGCCCCAAAGTAAGAATTCATCACTCTACTCACATTAAGGCAAAGACAACTATTCAAATCAATGAAATGATGTCAAAGCTTGCTTCATTTGTTACAAAGTAGGCCATTTTGTTCAAAATTGCTACAAAGGCAAAAAAATAGAAAAGAAAAATGTAAATAGTATGCAAGATAAATTTGGAGGACAAGATTATGCATTCACGGCAATAAATGGGATTTCTATGGTTGCTATGTCAAGATGGATTGTGGATTTAGGTTGTTCTAAATATATGATATCTTATAAGTATTTATTTGACACTTAAAAGGCTATTCCAACATCAAATGTGGTATTGATAGATAGTAGTACATATGAAGCCATTGGAATTGGCTCTATTATAGTGGAGGTAGTTGTGAATGGAAAAAATAATAGGATTAGATTCAAAAACATCCTTCATGTACCTAAGATGTAATAAAACCTACTTTCGGTGAGTAAACTTGTAATAGAAGGTTTTAAAATTTAATTCGACATGAATGGATGTTTTATAAGAACATTGAATAGATGTAAGGTCTTCAAAGGCTTTACAGAGGGAAATTTATACTACCTCATTTATAAGAAGGTGAATAGAGTGGATGTAGCTGCATTTATTGATTTTACATCATTCCAAGACAAATTAAATATATGGCATCATTGCCTTAGCTATTTGAATGTCAAGAATATGAAAAACCTTAAGTCTATAATAAGTGACTTAGATCTTGGCAATACAAGCCAAAATATAAAACAACTTACATATAAAGGATGCATATAAGACAAACAACAAAGGGCCTCATTTATAAGTAGCGTAGGAATATATGCTATCAAGTTAGTGGAGATTGTCCATTCAGATGTATGTGGACCTATGAAGAAGAAAAGTATTGGAGGATCAAGGCATTTTCTTACTTTCATTGATGATTATTCAAAAAAGATTTAGATCTACATTCTTAAAGCCAAGAATAAATACTTTTAAAAGTTTAAAGATTTTAAAACACTTGTTGAGAAATAAAGTAGATACAAGATTAAGGTACTGTATATGGATAATGGAGGTGAATACATGTCTATATAATTTGATGTTTATTTGAAGAATGAAAGAATTTTTAGACAAACCACAACTCTATACATTCCATAATAAAATGGTATTACTGAAAGAAAAAATCAAACTATTGTAGACATAGCAAAGAGCATGCTTTATGCTCAAAACCTTGGTTGTGAATTTTGAATGGAAGCTATAGTGAATGTAGTGTATACAAGAAATACGTGCCGAATAAGTGCTTTTGTATCAATGATACCAAAAGAAGCTTGGAGAAGGAGACAACTTTGGATTTCTCATGTGAGAACCTTTGATTATATTGCATATGTAAAAACACTAGATTGTATGAAGTCCAAACTTAATGCAAAAGGTACAAAGTGTGTATTTCTTGATTATTATGAAGATACTAAGGCATATAGGCTAATGTGCTTGGAAACCAAGAAGATCATTAAAAGTCGTGATGTTGAGTTTTTAGAATATAAAAGTACTTGTGAGTACTTGGAAATATATCCAAGTAGGATTAATGATAACATATCTTTGAATTCAGCAAAGAAACAAGAAGATGAAGATAATAAAGATGATGAAGATGAAAAGCTAAAGAATATTGAAAAGTTGAAAGCTCCTACAATTGCTAGGACCAACAATGAAAGAAATAAAGATGTTGAAGATTATGATGATAAGGAGTACCAACTACTGAGTAGGAAATGACAAAGTTTAAAAGAGAAGATGGGTAAAAAAGTACATGGAGTGCAACAAGGTGAATGTTCTTCTACAAGGAAAAAGAGATATCTTTTGAGAGAAAGAAGACAACACAGTGAATGGTAGAAGAATTACATCTTTCTTCAAATAAGTGAAGAACATATAAATATTGCTCTTCTTATTGATCCATTGTCTTTATGTGATGCATTGAAGTTCCAAGATGCATTCAAGTAGAAAAAGGCTATGGAAGAAGAGTACCAATCTCTTGTGGACAATGATATATGGGAATTGGCACCTTTTCTAGCAAATTGATCTAGTGTTGGTTGTAAGTGGGTGTTTAGGACTAAAAGAGATGCAATGGATGTGATTATGAGACATACAAGGCAAGATTAGTTACCAAAGGATACTCATAACTTGCTAGTATTGATTTCAATGAGACTTATGCACCTGTTGCTAAATTCACCACCATTAAGACCATTGTTGTGATTGGGGCAACAATAGACTTAGAAATATACCAAATGGATGTGAAGACAACAGTTTTGAATGGAGAATTACAAAAAGACATTTACATGGACCAATCTTAAGGATTTGTACAACAAGGCAAATGACATCTTGTGTGCAAATTTTAGAAATCTTTATATACATTGAAACAATCATCAAGGACATAGTACCAACAAATTGACACTTTTTTTTGTTAATGAAGTATTTATGAGGAGTGAGGTTGATCATTCATTATATGTGATGCAATCGAAAGAATTTTTGCTGATTGTAATCCTTTATGTTGATGATTTGATCATCTTGACTAACAATATGAAAAAGATGGATTAGATGAAGGCCAAATTAGAGAAGGAATATGAGATGAGTGATTTGAGAGAGTTGCATTATTACTTGAGAGTCTAATTTATAAGAAATCATAGTAACAAGATCATTACAATAAATCCAACTAAGTACATTGAAGAAATGTTGAAATGATTCAACATACAGGAGTATAAGCCCATTGGAACACCCTTGGAAGTAAACTTGAAGTTGATGAAGCTCATGAATGAGGAGTTTACACAAGTTGAAGGTGAGATGCAAAGTGTTCCATATAGCACAATAATAGGCTCATTCATGTATGCAATAGTGGCCACAAGGGTGGATCTTATATATACGGTGAGTATTGTAAGCCAACACATCTCTAAGATTGGACAGTTGCATTGGAAAATAATAAAGAAGATATTAAGATATTTAAAAGGTACAAAAGACTTTAAATTATTCTTTGGTCATAAGAAC
The DNA here is from genome assembly GCF_059467195.1 of Physcomitrium patens. Taxonomy (NCBI): domain Eukaryota; kingdom Viridiplantae; phylum Streptophyta; class Bryopsida; order Funariales; family Funariaceae; genus Physcomitrium; species Physcomitrium patens. Next base: position 9,728,818 of record NC_143429.1, read on the forward strand.
ATTGATTTACAAGATTATTGTCATGTGGATTTAGTTAAAGATATAAATGATAGAAGATTTACAATGAAATATTTTCTCTTCATTAGAGTGAAAGCTATTTTATGGAATTACAAGAGACAATCTACCATTGCAAGATCAATGATGGATGCAAAGTACATGGTAGTAAGTCATTGTACAATGGAAGCGTGTTGGATAAGACAACTCTAAGAAGATATTAGACTAGTATAATTAGAAGCAACTCTAATTATGTATGACAATCAAAGATGTCTTACATTTGTTATCAATCCAAAACATCATTTAAGGACCAAGCATATTCATATTCAACATCATTTCATACAATAGAAGATTAAAGAGGGAATAATAAGTATGAAGTATTGTACTACAATGACATGCTTACTGATATGCTTACAAAGGCATTAGTGAAGGATAAACATCACAAGTTGATACAAAGATTAGGATTGAAAGCCTTTTAAAAATTAGCAAAGAATGAGTGGTTAAGATTTGCAAGCTCTTACTTAGTTACTACCACATGAAGATTAATCATAGTAAGTTACTAATAGTTAAAAGATAGAAAATAATTAAAAGAAGTTACTATGGTAGCAGCTAGGATTTTAAGATAGTGGCTAGATTAAGATGAATCTAGATTTAATTAGAATGATGAAGATGTCTCAGAATGAGGCCATAAATGAGTATAAATTTTCACTCCTCAATCCAAGTTATAAGATGGCCTCAATTAATAATTGCTTTTAATTGGTGGTGTGAAGTGAAGTAAGAAAATAACAAGAACAAAAGAAGAACAACTACCAAGCAATTGACATAAATGACATGAAGCAATTACAACATCTAAAACTAAGTCACAGTCTGTTCACTATATTTTTATTCAATGAAAAATAAAAGTAAAAAATAAAAAATATATTTATGGATAAATAATTTTATTATCTTTTCAATGACGTAAGAAACATATAAATCCGAATTACTATGAGTAAGTTATGAAGTTTTAAAGATATGAAGTAAATAATTGAAAAGTGAAGTGAAAATATTTTTCTCAAAAGTAACTTGCTTATAGATCAAGGATTCGAGCCTCACCAAGGCTCACATGAAGTGTATATAGGTGACTAAGAGAGGCCACGATGACTTATTTTTATCCTCCTAACTACCTTCAAGGTGCTACAACCCATATGGAACTTGTGTACTCCCCTTTCTACAAGGACTACACTATCTGATGGCCCTCCTATTTTCTACTAGAAGGACCAACATTTTTGCAATTTTGACCTCACCACGGTGTTCGAAAACATCCAATTGGCTGAGGAATCTTGTGTGGCCTTCAAATCTTGCTCCATTTCTTCATAAAGGCTCTCAAAGTCATAAAACTCATTTTTATCAAGATCTTAAAAATTACTCTATAAATTCCTAAACAATTCTAAATAAATTCTAAAAAATTCTATAATATTCCTATATTGCTAATATCCATCTAAAGCTATATTTTTCTACCTTTTTAATTTTTGATAATAATAAAAATTAATTTAAATCCACTATAAATCCTATTTTTTATATCAATAATTAAAATAACATGAGGTTCTTTCTCATGCTTCTTCTAACTAGTAACATTTATAGTTTTAATAAGTAGTACATATAGATAGAAGATCAATATAAATATTAGTTTAAATAATAATCCTTAATATTCAACAATGAAAAAATATACTAAATCAATGAAGATAATTGCCTTCAAAACTTACTAAGATTCCATTTCCACCACTAACATTTTAATTTTCTATTTTTCTAAGGATTTCTATACTACTCACTATATATTATGATTTAAAGCATTCTAAATGAATATTTTTATTCTAAAACAACAAATAAGTGAATTTCATGACTTATACCATGTACTTTGGATATAAACTCTACCTATAAATAAAAGGTGATGGAAGTAAGAGACATCTTACTCTATACTTTTTTTTCTGTGTACAAACCTTGATGATGCTAAATTTTTGTAGCTTTTAGACTTCTTTTCTTTAATATAAGCTAACTTTATGGCACACATATAAAAAACTTGACTTGCAAGTTAAGACACATGTCTTACAAGTTGAACATATGTTGGAGGTCTTTAAGAGGTAGCTCCTAATTAGGTAGTATATATGGAGGCAAGAATGAAGTCTTTTTCATTCTTGTCAATGTCTCTTTAGTCTTTAGTCTTTAGTCTTATTTCAAGACTTCTAGTCTTCTTGTCTTTAACAATAGCTATTCTAGTTTAATATTATATTATCTTTGAGTGATTATCTACTTTTTTTGAATGACACAAGAGTGTATTGATTTTTGTATTCTTTAAGATTCATATCCTTCATACTACCACAAAGAATCACAAGAAGTCATTATATATATATATATATATATATATATATATATAAGCATCTTTAGATAAAAATAAAAATAAAAAAAATAATAAAAAAAAAATTATATAAAAATATATATTCATTGTAAATATATGATTTTTTGTAATTAAAAAAAAAGAGATTAGAATACAAGATAGATAGAGATTTTTAAATATTTTGCTTAAGTGATTTGAATAGATGATGACTTGTAAGAGCTTTGAAAAGTTGACGTTGTATAGAATAACTATGTTTTTACAAAAAGATTATATATATATATATATATATATATATATATATATATATAAAGATATATATAATGAATTATATAAATTTTATAGCAAATTTATAAGTAAATATAGTAGATTTAGGAGCATATTTATATAAGATTCTTATCATAAATTAGGCTTAATTAAAATTTTATATTAGAAATAATTAAAATACAAGTAGATTAATATCTCAAAACTTTGATTTTGAATATTCTATCAATTTTATTAACTTTTTTTTTTTTGTGATTTAACAATAAATTTTATTTTTAATATTTAAAAATATATTATAAAGCAAATAAATGGTTTAAAAATTAATTATTAATACTAAAATATTAACATCAAGGTTGAAGCATGAAGATAATTAAAATCAAAGTAAATTAAAAGCTTTTTCTTTTAATTTTGAAATCTAATTTCATAAAATAATTTTATATTTATTATCAATTAATAAATTAAGAAATATAAAAATTTGAATCAATAATTTACAATAAATTAATAATTAATATTGACTTTACTTATGATTTGATAATGATTTGTTAAAATTTACTTAAGATTTGATTAAGATTTTATTATTATTTTTTAAAATTTACTTAAATTTTTATTAGAATTTGATTAAGATGTATTAAAATTTAATTATAATTTTATAAAGATATTTTAGGATTTATTTAGAAAATTATTTTTAATTTATTATAATTAAGTAGAATCTAATCAAGGTTTTATTAAGATATTTTTATATTTAGTTAGAAATTCTTTAATTTTTTAATAATTTATTTATGATTTAAATATTTAATTAGTATTATTAAATATTATTTAAGATTTATTTGGAATTAATCAAACTCTAATAAGATTTTTTAGGAGTTTTAAAAGATTGATAAGGTCTATTTAGCATAATTAGAAGCTTATTTAGAATGTTTAGATTGCTAAAAAGGCGTTTTTAAACACCTTGTATATTTTTTTGTAATGTAAATCCAACTTCAATATATGATCAAATTTTTCTCTAATTAAATGCCTTAAGCATTATTAGGTTGATTTTTACATAGCATGACATTGCTCGTCACTTAAATAAATGCAATATTAAATTTTTACTTCATCAAATGATTTATTGTAATGAATATAAAAAAATTGATTATAGAAAATGGTTTTATAAATGGAATCATGCATGTGCATATTTATAGGAATTAATGGTTAGCTTTTATTTGTATACATTAATTGTATGCCACCAATCATCATTTAATTGCCAAGCACCAGCATGGATAAATTCTAGTGCCTTCTTTAACTTAATTTCATAAATAGACTAGTTAGCAAAGATAAAAAAACTCCTTAACAAAGTAACTTAAATGATTTAATAAGTTTTTACATTAAGTGATATATATTAAAAATTTGTAATTATTATTTTCTTTAAATTCTTTTTTAGTGTTAGAAAAATAAGAAGAAAATTGGAAGCTTTTAGCTTATTGATATAATATAAAGTATTAAGAAATAATAAAATGGATAAAAAGATTATTTTATTATAAGTCTAAAAATTTCAATTCATATCTTGGCTCTAATAATTATAAAAATTACAAAGATAAAATAAAAAATCAAAAAAATTAAAAAATGAAAAAAAAAAAAAAACTAATTTCTAAATTTTTTTAATAATTCTATTTAATAATTTTTGACAATCTCCTAATTTTTTTTAAAACCTACTTCTTAAAAAGTACCTTATAGAAATATAAGAAGAGAAAATAATTTATACCATACAGGCAAATAAATATGTTCTACCTCACTTTATATTTCATAACATTATTAGGCTAATTTTTCTATATATAATAAAACTAAATATTACTTCTCAATTTTGATCAATTAATAAAACTTATAGCCATTATATTAAAGTTATATAACCAATATTTTTAGAATTTATAAAATTAAATAAATAAATAAATAAACCATGTTACAAGTTTCAAAACTTAATATAACTAATATTTTTTTAATCATTTATAATACAATAACATATTTTACTTAATAGTCCATATTACATAGACTATGAGATAATACTCAATATTTCCAAAAAATTATTTAAATTTTTTTTTTTAAAAAATAAGACTTTTTAAAAAATAAAATAATCTATAAAAAAACTATTTTTTTTCATTAGCTTATAGAGAGTTCATAACAATATAATTTTTTTAAATATAAATAGAAATTATTTTATTTTAGGTGGTTAATAATTTTATAATAATCCCTACCTTATTTGGCAAGAATCGGTTAGTATTCTATGCATTTATATGTGAAAATTTACATATCCTATGAAAGGTCTACGAGATGCCAATGGAGTTTGTTTCTAGAAAAACATCATAACAAATTAGATAAGTGCTCTTATAAAATTTTCTTCTTCAATTGAGATCAAAGAAGTATCATTTGCATATTGTGTTAAAACTTGTTGTCTCTTCAAAGTAGATAGTTGAATATCTCAAATGATTCCATTTCCCACCTCTCTTTTAATCATGGTATTTATATCTTCTACAACAATGAAAAATAAATATGGAGCAAGTGGAAATTCTTGTCTCATCCATCTTATAATTGAAAAGGTGGTTCATAAAACTCTATTAATTTTAACACATGCTAATGCATTTGTCAATAGATGTCTAATCATGTCAATAAACTCTTCCAAAAAGCCTAATACTATCATCATTGAATATAAGAAATTCCACTCTACTATGTCAAATGTTTTTAAAAAGTATAATTTGAAAAATAATAGAAAGTCATATGATTTTTTAACTAATGTTATTATTTTTTATGTAAAAAATAAGTTATTTGAAATAAATATCATTGATAAAAAGGCTAATTGATCCATTCTTATAATATCCATAAGTATTAAATGTATTCATAGTTGTAATACTTGAGCAAATATTTTATATTCTAAATTCAATGACATAATTAAATGCTAGTTGGAAGAGGATCTTCTTGATTTTTCCTTATATATTAGAGCTACAATTCTTATGGTTACTCTTTAGAGAAAATTTTCCATGATTAAATTAGCCCAAATCATTTTAGTGTACTCTTCTTCAATTAAATTTCAAAAAGCAAAATAGAGTTCATGTACTATTTCATCTCGATTAAAAGATTTTCCTATAATCATCTCTTTTAAGGCTACAATAATTTCCTATAATATAAGTAGAGCTTGCAAACTCTATTGTGTGGCTATATCTATTTTTTTTTGTAATGAAGCTAGCTACTTGCTCCCTCATGCCATATATTGCTAGAAAGCCTTGACTTATTATATAAAGCTTTTTATAAAAGGTCATGTAAACCTAAGCCATCTTCTTTTATCTTGAGTGGACTTGCCCCTCAACTTTTATTTCTATTAGTTGAGATACCATTGATTATTTTATATTGGCACAAAAAGGACATGAGAGTATTGGTCTCTCTTAGGGTATCTTTTGATTCAACATTTTTGCATCTGCTCTTTGATCTTTTTATCTTTGATCTCTTTCAACTCATCGACTAAGCTAGCTATATCATTTTATAACTAAGCATTACTTGGATCTTAATAGACGCCAACTACCATCTTATGAAGCCATCAATGGATAGTTGTCTCTATTATTTGTTTCTTCCTCATATTTCTAATACATTACTTCTTGTAGAATTTTATATACAAATAAATTTTTTCAAAAAATCTCAAATTTTCATGTACAATCCACAATTAATATATTGAACTTAAATCACTAGCTCATTCAAAAATATTGGATTCATTATATAATATAAATTATTCCTTGATTTGAGGAATATTTGCATCTCCCTCCATATAAAAAGGTCGTTTAAGTGGATGTTATTACTTCTAATGTAGTACTCTGAGCTCCTCAGTTTAGGTCCAAATAATAAAAAGGCTATATCCAATCAAGCCTAGTAATGGCTTGTGATACCTCTCTTTGATAGTTATCTTAGTTGAATTTGATGTTAATCAATACTCAAAAGTCATCTATGATATGTAGTCTTCTAATAAGATTGTAGAATAGTGTCAACTCATGGATTAGTCGTACTGACCTATTCATATTCAACTTTTCTACTCTATTTTTTGTAAAATTCTAATTATTAATAATTATTGACTTACAATCTTTTGGCAGGACTTATATAAGTTCCTCTTCAAAGTAGTCATTCTTCTAACAATGTGAATACTGCATGCACATTTAAAAAGATGTCAATTGATCCATTAATTCTATAAAGGCACATCCATTGTGCTCTGCTGGTCCATAACTACCTCACTATTATAATCAAATGAGATATTTATTGTATTATTCATAAGTAGACTTTGTTATTCCTAGCTCCATCTAGTTTCATGGAGTTATTATATGCTAGGACTGCTTCTTGTCTGTGAAATATTTCTCTTAATCAAAATATTTCTTTGAGTACAAGTAGAGTGTTACCACGTAAGAAATATTCTTATATATATAGAATATCCATTGTAAAAAATTGTTGTCTCATATAATTTCTTATCCATTCCATCTTGTCAAGTGCATGTAGACATTGAATCTTTTGATACATGAAGTTGAACTTTATTAATTTATGGTATAAATAATACAAATTTTGAATTGATCCTATGCACTTTTAATGTTTTTTTGTTGGACTTCAATGTGATTTAAGCAAATTCATATTGATTGATAGTTTTTGAATATAATCAATTATTTATTAAATTGCACTAGTATCCTTATCAAGAGGCAATTTTCTATTGGAGAGACCAATAAGTTAGTTTTTATTCTTTGTCCTCTCAATTACTCCTAGAACAATGGTATCAATTAAAAAGATATGAATCAAAGATGCTGGCTTAATCTTTTCTATAAAGGACCTAATAAGTGAAGGATTCTTTTTGATTGATACTCAAAAATGAATTGAACCACATGCATTACATTACTAATGGAAATTAAGGGTTGGTTGTTAGTAGATATAAATTCTACCATTATCCCTTGATTAATATTTATATCTAATTATTCTCTTTTGCTTAGAATAGCTATATGTTTATATTTAATTATTTGCTAGTATATTCCTATCTCTATAGCTTATAAGATCGTAGGCATAGTATGGACTAGGACCTCATTATTGAGAGTTATATTTTTCAATGTACCATAAATTGTTTAATCCATATTTTTATCATCATCCATGGCATTCAAATACTATTATCTATCTCTCCTACTCAAAGGCCCATTTTGCATTGCTTGTATGTCTTCTTAATTCATTACTATTCTATCCTAATTTATATGATTTTTAGTAGTTATGTATTGCTCGTCCAGCCCTCTTTCAGCACTATTTTGTTGGTTGGCATTTGCCACTAATATACTTTCAATTGGGCTATGATTTCTAAGTAATAGCAAAGCATTGCTTGATGGAATATATACCAATCTAAGCTTTGTACATTGTATTTTCTCCCTATTTGCCATTCATTGCAAACTTCTAAGAATTTGTATATGTCTAAGAATTTGCTAGTATTAAGCAAAAGAGTTCTATCCTTGCAACATTGATTGAGTTTTTCATTGAGTCTATCTCCAGCTTTTGTCTTTACTTCATTCCATGATTGATCCAAGTTGATTCATATTAGGCATTTTGTAATTACTCCTCTTTGAATTGAATGATTTTTCAGAGCTTGTAAAAGAGCTTGATATATTAGTCAAGTAGATTATAGATTGTCCATTAATCTTTCCATCTATTGCCCATGATTGGTTGTAGAGTTTGGCTATGAGTCTCTGCTATAGCCATCATGACTATGGATAAGATGTGATCCAAATCTTTATTAGTCTTCTTTGATGTTGTTAAGTGAGTACATATTCTTTTTGTGCCAAATAAAGCATGGCATTCTTTTATTAAGTGTGTAATTAAGAGATAGTATTGACACTAAATTGAAAGATTATTATAATCAGTTTTAATAAAAGTTATGTCTTCTATTTATAGATTCAAAGTACCTAATGTGAATTCAAACAATACTTTGATCTTCAATACTTTGATCTTCAGAACTTATGGTATGAGCAATGTATATTTCTTTGATATTTGTCCACGATTGCTCCCAAGCTTTGATCAATTTATGTAGATTGTTGTATTACATGTGTTCTTACTTCAAAATGTACCAGGCACATAACTATGGAAGGTAAGTAGAAATGCAAAAACAATCCTATTAAGTCTAATAAAATCTTAAATAAACTTTAAGTAATTCTTAATAATCCTAATCAAACTTTAACCAATTCAAAATAAATTTAAAAGAAGTTATAAAAGAAACATTAAGAAGTCTTAAATTAATATCAAAGAAAAATAACATAAAAAATCTTTAAAAAATATAAAAATAAATCTTTAAAGAAATAATAATAATCTTAAAGAAATATTAGAAAAAAATACAAAAAAAATCCTTTAAATATTAAAAATAGAAATATTAGATAAATCTTAAATATATCTTAATTAAATCTTATTTTAATTTTAATTAAAATCCTAATGAACCTTAACCAAATTTTAGATCAAATTCTAATTGAAACCTTAATAAATCTTAAGTAAATCCTAGTCCAAATCCTAATGAAATCCTAAATCCTAGAACAATTCTAATAAAATTTAGTAAAATCATAATCAAATCTTAGACAAATCCTAAATAAATCCTAATCTAATTCTAATTAAATCCTAATCAAATATTAGTCAAATCTTAATTGAATCCAAATAAAATCCTAAATTCTAACCAAATCCTAAACAAATCCGAAATCCTAATGGAATATTAATTAAATTTTAGATCCTAAATCAATCCTAATCAATTCTTAATCAAATCCTAAATCTTAAATAAATTTTAACAATTCTATAACAGATTAAAAATTTAACAATCAATTATTAAATTATTAATTTTGACTAAAAATTTGTATAACTTAAAACAACTAAGTAAGTAACAATTACAAAAAATTTGAAAAAAAGCACACATATCAATAGTGAGCAAAGCTCTCAAAATCTTTTGGTCATTGGCAACCTTCCTTTTCCAATTTGAATGTTGATCTTTCAATACTATTTTTTCCTTCTTAAATTATTTAATTGCTCCAAAAATTGGGTTGTATGTAGATATTTAAGTTTTAATTACTTTGACCAATTTTTTCTTTAATTCAATTAGCAAATATTGTTAGATCTTGGAATCACTCACTAATCTTAATTCTCAAATTTATAAAACCATAATCTATAAAACCCTCATATACTTTAATCTAATTTTTTGATTGACTTCAAATTTCTTATACACATTTATAATAAGCACAAAGATAAATTATCCAATTTTCACTTGTATATAAGCTACGAAATTCAAGAAATTCTTAAATTTGTAAACATATTTTTATTTTTCAAAATCTAAACCTACTAAATATATTATTAACTTTAAAAATTCTTCAAATTTTCAATATTAATCCAAATAATATGAAATTAATACTCAACAAAATTTCTTCAAGTCTACTGTCAAATCTCACTTTGTAATTTACAAAAGAACTCTGGAGTTGCTATAGATATGTGGTTTTGTAACTTTGGATATGATATTGATCTAAGTTGATAACCAATCCTCTTTGAATATCAATTTTTAATAATTTGAGGTAATTTTTGCTACAACCTATTAACAATTATTTTTTAAATATGTCTATATC